>NC_090231.1:30199475-30513225 GCF_024489055.1 Chanodichthys erythropterus | reverse complement strand
ATTATGTAATTTCAGAAATGTACATACAAATCACACAGTTAGCTAACAATGTATTAACTTAAGCAATGTATTAATTTAAGGCAGAAACAATGAACACTGAAGTAATGAATACATGTTAACAATGATAAGGATATATAGCAAAATTTGGAATGGTGCATGATGATCCAGAGTTTTTGATATAATTTTAAAGGGATAGTTCATCCCCAAAAATGAAAATTCTGTCATCATGTTCTCACCCTCATGTTGTTTAAAATCTGTATGACTTACTTTCTTCTGTGCAACATAAAAGAAGATATTTTGAAGAATGTTGGTAACCAAACAGTTTTGATTATCTTTGACTTAGTTGTATGGACAAAAAAACCCCCACTTCACCATTTCTCAAAATATCCTCTTATGTTTAAAAAAAAGGGAGCAATACAGGCTTGGTATGACTTTAGGATGTAAATGATGAAAGAATTTTCATTTTTGGGCGAACCATCCCTTTTAAAGGTGCAATGTGTAAATTTTAGGAGGCTCTATTGACAGAAATTATGCAATATAATATACATATATTTTCAGTGTTGTATAAAGACCTTACATAGTGAACCGTTATATTTTTATTACTTTGGAATGAGCTATATCTATCTACATAACACCACGGGTCCCCCTACATGTTAAGTCGCCATTTAACATGTAGCACTAAATGGACAAACTGCTCTACAGAGCACGTTTGCTTGACTGGCTTCTCTCTGCTGTCTCAGAAGATGACATCTTTGTCCTGTGTTGGCCACCGTAACTTCTCTAAATTGCAATTTGCAACCTCACCACTAGATGCCACTAAAATGTACACACTGCACCTTTAAAGGAACACTCCACTAAACTCAAGTTGTGGTAATCTTTTCCTCCCTATTGTGACGATAAGCCAAATTAAATGGCTTCTTGAACGAGAAAAAATGTAAGGTGGGATTTGATTTTGTCCATTGCAAATTTGCATGGTTGTGGTTTGCTATTGCTGCAATCTCATCTGAGTGACAGGTTTTCCCGCTCTCACGCCAGTAAACGCGTCATCAGATAAGAGAAGAAATGTTGCTTCAAGTAGGAGGGGAAGTTATTTTGATTAAAGATTACTAGGGCACATAAATTAAAAAAAAAGAAAAAAGATGATGATGTGCATGGAAAATCATAATAAATGCTGCAATATTCAATAAAAATTAAGAATTGTCCATTTTGATTTCATGGTGACTTTAAACGTAAAACCTACTGCAATATTTTAATGGCAGGAGTGACAGAAGGAGGATCCCCTCTCATGGATGTCTGCAGTAAGAACTCCAACCGCACAGCCCCAGTGAGCGAGGGGGGACCCAGGAGAGCTGATGTGCCCCTATGCTCTCGGACCAATGGTTGGAGCTGGCCCCCGCACCCTTTCCAGCTCCTGGCCTGGCTGCTTTATCTCTACTTTGCTGTTACTGGCTTTGGCGTATTTGTGCCTCTGCTCCCCACACACTGGATCCCAGCCGGATATATTGTATCCTTGTTTTAGAGTTTGTCATGTGGCCTGCAAAGAAGCTGCATGTTGTTATTATTGTACAGGTCCGTTTATCTGTACCCTCCCTTGGAAGTTGGAACCTTGTACAGCTCTGTGTGAATTACATACAGCCAGTCTGCTCAAGTTATCAGTCTTTAACTCAGAGCTCAGTGTACAGCAATTACATTTGTCTGTCACCTTTTCATGCACCTGATGGCCGTCTCCATCGACCCTGCAGATTATAATGTCCGAGCTAAAAGTTATAAGGGACCCATGCCGGTGTTTGACCGCACCAAACACGCACACGTCATCGAGAACTGTCACTGCTACCTCTGTGAAGTAGATGTGTAAGTACAGACATGCTGCTGTCTATTTCTCTCTTGTCATGCTTTTATTCAACCTTATTTCTTTATTAATATGGCTGCAATAGCAATATAAGAACAAGACTGAAAATTACAATTATTGTCGTCTTGTAAGTTTTAAATTGGAAATTACTAAACTACTGATTGCGGCACTTTCTAATGCTGAAAGACTGCACATATACTGTCATTAATTTGACAGCTGCAGTTTCATCTGCAACTTGACGCTAACTGACAGATAACTACTTTGCATCTGACAGACTGAGTAATGGTTGTTTTCAAGTGATTTTCTGAGTTTACATTGTTCTTTATCATCTCCTGAAGTAATGCTCTTTGGTGGATCCTGACATAGCGTTTGCAAATTTCACTGGATTCGATATCTGTTCTGCCCAGTGCTCTACCTAAAAATGAATTTTCAAGCAGCTCTTCTATTCTGTCCCACAACCTGTACATTTGTACTTTCCAGGGGCCCTAAATCAAAACACTGTAGTGCGTGTAATAAGTGTGTGGCAAGCTTTGACCACCACTGTCGATGGCTGAACAATTGTGTGGGCAGCAGAAACTACTGGTGAGTCGTTTTCACGTCCTCTTCCTCTTGTTTGTTTTCAACGTTCTGCTGTTTCCATGGATAGATATTTTAACTGTGTGGGTCTTCAAGGTAGATCCTGTGTCAAACTATTCAGAAAAAAAGATGTAACATTCAGATATAGCATTTTATTGTGTATTTCACCATATCCAGTATGCTGACATGACACATTTCATTTGATTTTATGACATATGTAATGTTTTCTCAAATGGAAGTCATAAAGCAATCATGAGATCAAGTGCTGTTGCTTAGCATCACATACAAACACTCTTTTCGTTTGTAAGTTTTATTTTCACTGGCAGACCTTTGGGATGCTTACCAATGAATCAGTCATGTGTTTCTTTACCTTGTAGTGTAGCACATGTCTTTTCATTAAATTAAAATATGAATATATGTGCAGTCAGTGTGAATAAAGTACTTATGACATAACTTATGTAACATTATGTACAAGCAGCATGACATCCACAAATTCACCTTTATACACATACATAAAATAGCATTTAGTCTAAAAAAAATCTCTTTGAAGCCCTGAAAATCAATGAGTTTTTAATTATTTCTCTTTCTATCTTTTTCTATTTGTGACAGGCTTTTTCTCAATAGTGTGATTTCTGCTCTCCTGGGGATTGTTTTGGTTGTAGTTATGGCTAGTTATGTTTTTATAGAGTTCTTTTTGGACCCATCAAAGCTTCGATCTGACAAGCATTTTCAACAGGGTAAGAGGTGTTTTTTGTGTGTTTTGAATGTACTGAAGTTGGTCCTTTTACACACGACAACATATAATACAGTACATGTGATATTTCTGTCCGTGTTTCAAGGCTCTCATCCTCTTTAATTCTCTTTGTCTTCCTGTCTGCAGTAAGGAATGAATCTGTGATGTGGTTTGTGTTCCTGCCAGTGGCTCCAATTACCACAGCAGGTCCAGCTATTCCCGCTCTAGCAGGAGTCACCATTGCTCTGGGCCTACTGTCTGCACTTTTGCTGGGCCACTTACTCTGCTTCCACATATACCTCAGTGAGTACACTCATGTATGTTTTTGAAAGAAAGCTGTTACGTTCACCATTGCAATTTAAAATAACATGTTTTCTAATTTTATATGCTTTAAAAAGTCATTTATTCCTGTGTTGGCAAAGCTCAATTTTCATGATCCATTATTCCAATCTTAGGGTGATACAAGATCATTCAAAAATAATTGTAATATCCCAATTTTGTGCTCATTGAACATTTCTTATAATTATCAATGTTGAAAATAGTTGTGCTGTTTAATATTTTTGTGGAAAGTATGATACAGAATTCTTTGATGAATAGAATACTCAAGACCAACATTCATTTTGAAATAGATTTTTTTTGTAACAATGTAAAAGTCATTACTGTCACTTTTGATCAATAATCCAATTCATCCTTGCTGAATAGAGTATTCATTTCTCTAAACACAAATCTTACGAACTCCAAACTTTTGAACAGTAGTGTGAGAGAACACTCCCCAGCAATGCTCACTTCTGCCTTCAATACTAACCAAAGATTAAATTTCTGTTCTTAATGACTTGCCTGCTTAAATAAAGGTTAAATGAAAATGAAACTGCTACTAGGCTTATAGTGCACTCACATTCTTAACTGAACTGAATGCATTAAAAGTCAATGCAGCACAACTGAAAAGAAATATATATTTGCATATGTCGTTACAAATGTATCTTTAAAGCGTTGTTTACTGCAACTAAATATTAACTACCTGCTCCTTTTGAACTGTGCCAAGAGGTGAGGGTGTATTTCCTTGATGTCTGGAATAAACAGGAAGCTCAGATGAAATCTTAATTCTTCTGCGTATAGAGACCGCAGTTTGATTACCACTAAACTGTTTTGGTCACTCACTGCCTACCTTCATCTCAGGCAGATCTGTGTGGCTTAGAGCCGGCCTTGGTAACCATAACAACAAAACACCACAGGCAAGATCAGTTAATTTTCTGAAGCCTCACCGACAAACAGTCAACCGGTAATCAGTCTTTGGTTCTAAGGTTATTTGATGTCTTGTTGCTCTGATTGTTATTATAATTAAACATTTTCCTCTGTGGGTTTGTCTGCTTGCAGTAGAGATGCTTCTGGCTGAACCGAATCAAATTAACAATAGAAGAAACATAAATGTAAAAAAAATAAAAAATTTAAAAATTTAAAAAATGACATCTCACTGTGTGCCACAAGGGGGCATTCTTAGGAAATCCAGTGGCAGTAGAACTTGGTTCATATCTTTCTTTCAAACCTATTTTTGAGATCAAATAAGAAATAAACATCCACATCTACGCTTAGTAGATTTCAGGTTTTGCCTAATTATATGTATAATATGTAGATATGGTTCCTATTCTGAACGATAAAATAAATGTGATGTGTATGGGTGATATGGCAGTTGACATTTTGTGTCAGATTCTCTGTCTCATTCTCTCCATCTCATTCTCTTCTTCAGTGTGGAACAGACTTAGCACATATGAGTATATTGTGCGACAGCGGCATCGGCAAGAGGCCAGAGATTCTAGAAAGCCTCCTCCAGAAAATGAATCTGGGATTCCCAAGATGAATCTTATCAAGGTACTTTACGCTGCACAGCGGTGATTTTACATTTTGATGCACAGTGTCTACACAATTTCTTTTTGTGTAAAAGTAAAAAATGTGATAAATTAATATTTGTTTCCACCCACATTCCTGAGAATGAAAAAAGGAATCCTGAAAAAATGCATCGCAGTTTCAACAAAAATATTAAACGGCACAACGGTTTTCAACAATGATGATGATAATAATAAGAAAAGTTTTTGAGCACTAAATCAACATACTACTATAATAGTAGTTCACTATGTGGATTTAAAAATATATTAAAATAGAAAACAGAGCAATAGTAATGTGTTTTTCTTATAATTTTTGATCAAATAAAGGTGAGAATAAGACTTCTAAAGACTTTCTAAGTCTTTAGAAGTCTTAATAAGACTTTCTAAATCATTAAAAATCTTACTGACCCCAAACTTTTGAACTGTACTGAATGTATTGCCACAGCTCCACACTTCCTAAACAACATTCCATAGTGGTTTAGTTTTTTGAGTTTTTGAAGTATCTGTTCACAAATCTATCAGATTCCCTTGTAGGCTTGTGTACTGAATTTGAATACTGAAAACAGAGCTGTGTTGCCCACATATGTAATCATCAGGGTGGATAGCTCATGGCAACCTAATTGTTGTAACAACCAGGTTGTTAAAACAACCTAGTGTGGGGACGAAATCATCTGCACAGTTGCTTCTCAGAGCAATTAACACATTCCCAGGAAAACTACTCCAACATGCTACTGCCAAATCCGCACAGGGGCGGCACATTGAGCTCACACTAAACTATAGGAAATGAGCACAGACCATGAGTTCACTTCCTGCCACAGAGCACATGATGTGTATTCTGAGCACAGTGTGATCCTGCCTTGATAGACATTGGCACTGCACTTTTAAATACAATGCTATAAGCAGGC
Source organism: Chanodichthys erythropterus (assembly GCF_024489055.1). Classification (NCBI taxonomy): domain Eukaryota; kingdom Metazoa; phylum Chordata; class Actinopteri; order Cypriniformes; family Xenocyprididae; genus Chanodichthys; species Chanodichthys erythropterus. The sequence continues at coordinate 30,507,282 of NC_090231.1, read as the reverse complement.
ATTACAGTAACGTTGCTCTTTGACAGTACAACTCAATTTTCCCCATTATGGAATTTATGTACTGCTCCAGGGGCTTAATTAATTGTGATAATTTTTACAATATTGTAGCGTGTGCTTTCCGGAAGGGTTATGTAAGCTGACCTCAGCCTTAAAGGGTTTATTCACCCAAAAATGAAATTTCTGTCATTAATTACTCACCCTCATGTGTTTCCACACCCGTAAGATCTTCAACAAAAATGATGACTTTATTCAACAATATCATCTCTTCTGTGTCATTAGCTTACACTGTTTTACATTCACCGCTTCCAGGTTCTACGTCAGAACGGCAAGTCATTATTGGCCGGCTCCTGCATCAGCATCACGTGCTGCTCACGTGAACAGCGTTGGCCAATACTGGGCCGTTCTGATGTACAACCTGGAAGCGTTGGACGTAAACAGTGCAGGAGAATGACACGGAAGAGAAGATATTGTTGAATAAAGTCATTATTTTTGTTTCTTTTTTTTCTTTTTTTTTCCTTTTTTTGGCACAAAAAGTATTCTCGTCGCTTCATAAAATTAAAATAAAACTATTTTAACAATGTCTTTAGTACCTTTCTGGAACTTGAAAGTTAAATCTCTGTCTACTGAGGAGTCATATACCTCTCGGATTTCATCAAAATATCTTAATTTGGTTCCAAAGATGAACTAAGGTCCTATGGGTGTGGAACGACACGAGGGTGAGTATTTAATGACAGAATTTTCATTTTGGGTGAACTAACCCTTTAAATGAAGTGTGCATGTGACTTCACTGTTCCTTAAGAACTGTTTGCTTTTTGCTCCTTATGTAAATTGTTGTGTTGGGCCACATACACAAGCACAGATGTGCCATCGTTGTCCCACACCCATAAGACACACAAACTTGCACGCACATACTCTTAGATTCTACACTCCTCAAAATGAAAAGGAAAAAAAAAAATCATCCGTATCAACGCTTATGCAAATGTAACTATTGTTGTGAGTTTATTGGTTGAGAGGTTGTGTTGCTATGATGATAAAAAAAAAATGAGGCTTTAGATTCAGCTAGTATGAGCAAATATAGATATGGTGTTCATCTTTTTTTCTCCTCAAGGTTGTGCATCTTGAATGTCGATGCTAAATTACATCTTAATCATATGATGATTTTTTTTTTTTTTTTTTTTTTGTGTAGTAACTAATGTTTCATGTGGGACAACTACTCCTTTTCAAAGCAATAGTGATTAGTAATGTATCTCTGTCTCTGATATGCCTGTTTTCTCTCACCATGATTTTATTTCCATCATTGTTTTGCTGCTGCAGCAGCAGGTCGGTTATAGTGGGACACTCGGCTACACCAACCCTGAGATGGAGGTAGAGAATCCAACCGCCATGTGTTCCCAAGAAGGAACAGCGTAAGTTTTTCCAGCTAGATTAATAAAATGTGATTACATGCTTAAAAATAATAACCTAAAAGTTTAACCTAATAATCTATCTTTGTAAAATACTTCGGGTGGTGAGACTGTGATGCTTTACATTAATTGCATTTAATGGTACATTAAAATAATACTAATGACATGGCCAGTGACTCAAGAGCTAATGTTACGTACCCTACCTTTTAAAAGTTTGGGGTAATTTTTTTATTTCATTTATTTTTTACTGTATTTGAACAAATAAATACAGCCTTGGTGAGCATAAGAGACTTCTTTCAAAAAAGAACTTCCAAACTTTTGAACCAACGTGTATTTTATGAGACAAGTGTTAAAATGTGGCCAGACAGCTCATTGTTGAAGCAAGTGAGTAAATGCCACTGACTTACTAAACACCGTGAAGAAATAATTGAATAGAAAAACAGTCTCCTGTTCACACAAGACTTGGCTTTCTATCCCCTTTAGCATTGCCCGCATTAATGTCTACAGTCAGCCAAATCGACGTTACTCTGCACTTTTTGTTCTAATAGTGGCTTAGGGGGATGATTGATTCCTTTAACAGTGAAAATAGAAATAATCTCATTTATTTTATTGGCCAATTATGCTATCATGTCAGTCCTCTGAGAACTCAGCTGGAAAGGAATGAAGGATATTAATGCTTTTGTGGAGCAGTTAAAATGTGAGCTAGAGGATCAGTTGTAGATTAAAGAAGTTTTGCTTATTTGTTCTTTATATCTGGATGGACTAATCCATAGGTTCCTTATACATCTGAATGCTTTATTCAATAATCCTTATTTTGATAAGCTTTTTGCTTAATTGAGAAAGCCCTGTGAACTGAGTGTTTGTTAGATATTAAACTTCTCAGGCTCCTAACTGGCCCAGTTACTTGGGTCTGTTTTACTCATGTGTCATATTGCATAATAAGAAGCAGTCACCATTAACGGTATTTCATAATGCTTATTACAAAACAAGCATTGACATTGTTGTCATAGTGGCAAAGTTGTTTCCCATGACATTTTAAACCCTTAGGTTATTATACATTAAAGGCTTCACAGTTAAATGGTAATCTCTATTCACTAACAGTTGTTGTTAGTCAGTCTGCTGTAACTGTAAATAATGTAAAATATTACTGTTGGACATTAAATGGTGCTCTTGAGCCATGAAGTTACACCTATTCTGATGCAAACCTTGTTAGCTGGAGTGTCTGGAAGAGGTAGCAATGACATAGAGCGAAAGAAAAGTGTGGATATGTGATTGCATGTGGCAAAACAGAACTGTGATCTTACAGGGCGACAGCCGTGCTGAGTGATCAGTGATTCCATAGAATTTGGAAACAGTTTGTCATTGCATTTTGTCATTTGGCTCTTGGCTCTTTCCACTTTTAGAAATAATAACACATGATCATAGGGAACAGTGGACACATTAGCCCCTTTCTCACATATGGTTTTTACTGGTAAATTACTGATCAAGAGACCCTTTTCAAAAATATCGGTAAATCGGTTCTGACAATTTACCAGTAAGGGAAGTTGTAACAATACTGGTAAATAACCGGTATGATGCTGTGTGTGAACACAGAATAAAGATTACCGGTATGAGCACATACGAAGTCAGAACGCCCTGACGTAAGAAATCTGAATGACGCAAGAAAGATGTGAATACTCTGTGATGTTTACACTAAGCTCTGCTGCTTTTAATAGTTTTTCTATGTAAATATGAGCTAGATGGATGGACATCTTTGACCGTTGCACCACGTTTCACAGCTTTTTCAACCTGCCTTCTTTTTTCATTCATTAACACTGCGGCTCGGCAGTTGGAAACTATTATGCACATCTTGTGTTTTTAAGAACAAAAACGTATTCTGTTTGATCATCCCCTTATGCCTGTCACTCAGACATGAAAAATGTTGTCAAAATAAAAGTGTTGTCGAATATTATTGAAACTAAAATGCTTTTTACTCATGTAGGCAAATGAATGGTGCACTGACATCTTAGAATTTACCGGTATTTTGATGCTGATGCTGTGTAAATGGTCTCGGTAAAAAGCCATAACACTGTTTCTTGTGTGAACAGCATATTTGTGTATTTACTGGTAAAGTCATTCTGGTAATTTTACAGTAATTTTATCTGGATTGCTGTGTGAAAGGGGCTATTGTCTGTGGTATTACATTTGAAGTAAAAAAAAAAAAAAAGTCACTGTAGAAATGTTCTTTTGTCATTTGTGCAGGCATTACGGCAACGGCCGGATCAGGGCCTCGTCTGAGCACATGGGTGAAGAAGAGCTCCTCCCTGCTGTCTTAACCGAGCACAAAGCATCACCTCACCCTCACAAACCCACACAGGTGTGACACGCCACAATGACCAGGCACACAAAATCAATTTTTATATTAATTTCAGGGTCTAATTACACAACCAATGTCCTGTACACTCTACTGAAGTTGTAACATTCTTCTGCCCCAATATGTACTAAAACAATTTCATTTATTTCCATAGAAAAAAAAGAGGAAAGTGCGCAAACTTGCAGCTGAGGTAAACAGTGACAGGTCCATTGACACCAGCACCAACAGAGGCATGCCAAAGTCTGCTGAGCAGGGTAAGACAAACATACACAATCAGCTGATGACTATAATATCTCATTGATTTACACTACCTTTCAAAAGATTGGGGTCGGTATGATATTTTTATGTTTTTTAAAAAAAGTCAAAGGAGGACATGAGAAGTGTAATATGTGATACCAAGATCAGAGGAGTACAGGTCAGAACAGAGATGAGAGTAAGAAATAGTGAAAGTAAGTGGTAAAGGTTTGGGAAAGTTTAGCCTGGTATATAACATTAATATTATACGTTTATTCACTTATGTTTATTATGCAATTATTAAAGGATATGTTTTATATATTAACATTTTATAGTAATTTATATATTAACATTATATAAAGTGCTGCAACATATTAGCAGCATATCACATATTGAACATCAAAACTAAGATAGGATCTTGACTAATCCTAACAGTGCGTCACTAGATTAGGAGACTTGTAAGTTATGGAAGACGTTGCTATTATATAATATTAAAGATCTGCATCACTGAACAACACCCTGTTTGCTTTAGGCTGGAGTATTGTACTAAGAAGATAAAACTATAATATAAAAGTTGAAACCTGTTAATAGTTGTCTTCACCTGATGTATAACTTTATTTATCTTCCAGTGCATTGTTCACTTGTATTTACAGTGTTTGAATTGTTCTGTGGTCTTAACTGCCTGTGTGCCTTATTCAAATGTTTGATATAGTGTTTATTGAAGCCTATTTCTGCCACATAAGAAAAAAATAAGAATTATGACACAAACAGACAGCTTTGACTTGTGTCAAATATATGACGTACCAACTAATATAATATATATAACTATGTTTTCAGTGGTGTATAAACACCTTTCATAATGAACCGTTATGTTTTTATTACCTTAGAATGAACCATTTCTATCTACATACACCGCGGGTCCCCTTACATGTTAAGTCGCCATCATGCGCAGGCATGTTTCTACAGCAGCCCTAAACGGACAAACTGCTCTACAGAGCACGTTTCATCACTGTGTTGTTGTTCTTCTAAATCGTCCATGCTTTTAGAGGCAGCTTGCATCGTCACTACGTTGAATACACACAAATTAGTAGTAGTAGTCATCTGGTTTATTAGAAACAGACTGTTCTTTGTTAGAAGTAAGAAGAAACTTCATTGCTTCACTGGCTACTCTGCATCTTTGTCTTGTGTCGGACAGATGGCCACCGTAGCTTCTGAGAAAGGCAGGGCTGAGCGCCATTGGTTGCAGTTCGCAATCTCATTGCTAGATGGCACTAAAATTTACACATTGCACCTTTTAATCATCAGGATTTATATCATAATTGACTTTATCTCACAAATTCATTTTATGTCATTATTTATGATTTTTTTCCTTATGTGGTGGAAATGGGCTTCCATAAATAAGCTGTTTTTATTTACACAGGTTTAATCCTTTAGTGTAGCATGTAGTTTCCCATTATAATCTTGTTAAAATGGCCATTAATTGAATAGATTAGGTCAGAGGGCTTCAGCCCTGCTCCTGGAGGCCCCTGTCCTGCAGAGTTTAGCACCAACCCTAATCAAACACATCTGAAGCAGCTAATAAGCTCTACAAGATTGTTTGAAAATCACAAACTGAAGCAGGGCTGATATAAACTTTGCAGTGAGATGGGCCTCTAGGAGCAGGGTTGAAGACCTGTAGATTAGGTAATAATTGTAGCAAATGCTACTTTTTCATACTTAAAAAAATCTATATGGTGTTTTTCAGTGGTCTTAATATTGGTGAAACAGTGTGTGAGTAGTTACCTTTGTGATCTGTGTCTGTGCTTTACACAAATAGAGTCCTCAGTAGCTGCTGCCACTGTGTCCTCCTCTCTTGGTCAACGCTTACCCTTCCCAGCATTTCCCTTGCGGGCCTCCCTCCCACCTCTTGCACCTGTTCAAGCCGCCGGCCCCCCTGCTGAGTATCATTCTGACTCTGCAGAATCTCTGGAGGAGATCCCTGTAGCAATGGCACGGCTTGGCAGCGCTGCCCTGGCTGGAGCTCCGACCCCCACCTGTGCTACTACTGCTGCTGCTGTTTCTGCCACCACCTATTCCTCTTCTCTCCAGTGTGCTTTGCCTTCCTCAGCAGCTGGACAAGCTTTACCCTCCCCTCAGCCCAGGACCAAGAGGAAAGCGGCCGTTCATAAAGCTGCAGAGCAGAGCTTTGAGATGGTGTCCCATAATCCATCTATGTTCGTGAGTCGAGAAAGCGGGGAACCTGCCATGCCCCAAGAGGGCATTATCAAAGAAGAAAGTCCCCGTGTGGCGAAACGCAAACAGACAGGTAAAAAGAGAAATATGGAGGGCACAAAGCTCAACTCCAGATTAGGAACCCCAATGGTGTAGAGATTACATTACAGAGACGCATCACTACTCATTGGCACTTGGTCGGTCTTGTTTTTCTATTAAAAAAACAAGCTGCTTTGGTGCAATCACATAAAAACTGATGTAGCACTCAGAACCTGATGCAACCTATGCAAACACCACTGAATGTCAGCAATGTGGTTTTTGTTGTCTGACCTTTTGCTGGACAAAACATCTAATGCTGGTTGTCATTTGGTCATTCTAAACACCTCATATTGCATAAAGTTGCAAATAGACATATTTGACTGTGGGTTATAAGGTCCAGTCTTAGATCAAAATCACTTATATAAATATTTATTCATGAAATTATGGTAAAAGTTGTTTATGGATTGAAGCCTTGGACTTGGGCCCTCAACTTAATGAATCTTTTAAGGAAACCAAGACACTATATACATCTATTTAGCCTTTCATTAATTCCAGTACAGTTCACTACAACTTTGCTGTAGCATTGCACAAATATGTTTTTTAAATACTTAATGCAGTGCTGCCATTTTAAACTATTTATTTATATATGTAAAATGCCAAAGTTTTAGTTTTCTATGATGAAATGCACGTGACCACTGACTTTCATTTTTTTGCCTGTGTACATTATTGTACATTTAAGTTACCTAATTTTTAAATTATTATTGTTGTTGTTAACTGTTGCATTTCCTTTTTATTGTTTTTATAAGCGTTTTATATGTCTGGTTGTTTGAATCCGATCCAGTTGTGTTTGAGTGAACTTGAGTTATGTACTACCTAGTGTACTTCTAGTGGTATTTAAATCTAATGTCATTAATGTTTTCTGTTATTACACCTTTAGTACTTACTCGAGTACTTTTGTCACTTTCTAAATGAACATCATGTCACATGATGTCAGCCCTCATGAGTGTAATCCACTCCCTCCATCTCAAATGCTGCTCAAACAACCCATTTACACATTAATGTTCAATCTGTGAATGGAAACATTCTTGGTACATGATGTTTTGGATAGAGGGAGTGGCTGAGTGATGGTGTGATGGGGAAGCAATATGATTTTTTTATTTTTTTTATTTATTTAAAACAAATAAAATCAGTTTCTCTTTAACTGTTTTCCTAGACACTTTTTGTTTAGAGTTATCAATGATTTTTAATATCATCTGTTAATTTCATTTATTTACATGTTATATCAAATTTAACAATTTGGTGATTGTATTTTCGTAAAATTTGACTCAAAACATTTGGATAGGATAGTAGAAAGGTCCACAAGATGGGACTCAAGCTTAAAGCATAATTGCGCTATGTCAGAGTGCTGCCTGACTCAAAATATCTTGTAATAAACATTTACACTGCAAAAGACCCCTGCAATATTAGGATTAATAAAAGGGTATAAATCTAGTCACACTCATTCTTTGATGAAGATGATAAACAGGTAATGACTCTCAGACTCAGGCTATGTTTTACTGAATCCAGTTTAAAACGTGAAATAGAAGTATGATCGAGATGTTAAAAATAATAGTTGAATAGTTTCTGGAAGGTCAAGAAGTCAAATGTGTAGCTACTGTATCCCACGGTGTGTTCCACACACAGTGCCCTGCATGTATTGCACATTTCGTAGATTATCTGGATATTTCAGGCATGTGGAAAATTTGCAAATGGTGTTCCATCTATATACTGCAGAATTAGTACTAATAGTACGATAGTATGCCATTCTGAACATAGCCACAGTTATCATTATTCCTGAACCTTTTACCTTTTTTACCTCAATTTCTACTGCTCAGTAAAATCTGCACATGTAGCCTCGCATGATTGTTGTCCTGAATCCATAATATAATTTTTTTTCAAGAGGACATTTATTTTTAAGGCTCCACAATTTATGTATGCACATGTCCATACAGAGTAAATCCAAAGCCGCCATGCTGGGAGCGGGATTCATTGGGGTTCTGTATATTCTTGGCTTGATTTTAAAGAATACTTTTATGCCAAAAAAAGATCTATATAAAGAAAAATGTCTTACATTATTGCATAATACTTTCATACAGGTTATTTCATTTCAATGTTTACGAGCTGTTAATTAATAAAAATTGATCAAAATTAAGAATCTTTTCTTCTAGTGATATAGCAATATTGGGTAACACAAATACATGACAAGATGATGGCAGACTTTCTTGAGACAAGATAAAAAAAAAGATCCAAATATCCAGAATTAAAATCAAACTACACTACTTAGAGGCTGTGTAATTGTGTAAAATTGTATTGAGAAAGAGCATTCTATATGTAGCATAGACCTCAACAGGACCTGCACACAATCATGTCCCAAACACCTGCTGTAGCTCCTGGTATATTTTAACACTACATGTTCATAGGCTTATCAGTTGAGAACACTACTACTTTTCTCTGCCAGGTCAGAAAGTTGTCAAGGCCGTAACATAGGTGAATAGAATTTTAGCTAATGGTCACACATGGAGTTGGAGAAAAATCTTTCTTTATAGCCTACTTCAAATTGAGATTTTTTTTTTTTTTTTTATCAAAATCTAGCTGCTTGGAGACATGTAATAGAATTCATGACATCCACTGAATAAGAGTGTGGTTAACCACTTAAGTTTATTTACCAACAGCTGAAGTATGATATCATTGGCAGATATGCTTGTGATTTCCTTGCCTTGAGAATGGGACTATTGTTTTGGTTAGAAAATAACACCGGCAAGATAGATCCTGTTCCTGAACCAGCTGTATAAAATCATTCAGACTCTCCTTCCTCTCCTGCTTGAAGCTCAATATCATGTTCTGCTCCTACATCTATTTAATGTCAAACTACTATAAAAATGGCTACTTATTCTGCTTTTAAAGATTTTTCATAGGTATATTATATTTTTTACAAGCATTTAAAATGTTTTAAAAATGCCTCTCTAAAAAAAGCCAATTGCACATTCTCAGACACTGTACTTCTGAAAGCCAGGTGGCTGTTTTGGAGTAGTGTGTACCCAGAGTAACCATGGCATCAGGATACTATAACACTGTAACACTGACAGTCAGTTCCTCTGGTGAAGAGAGGCATGCAGCAGAACTTGTGACAGGACTCACAATGACAGCAGCAGCATTACTGGCAGAAACCTTTTGGCTGGAGCCAGCGGTACATGGCACGCAATTATTTAACAGAGATGTAGAGCTCAGTTTTCACAATTCACCTTGGTTGATTTATTATGTGGTCAAATCATTGTCATTGGAACAGATTTATAGACTCTGCTGATCATCATAGTCAAACAAAGGCCTTATTATGACTTGCATTATGACTTCTCATGAATTATACGGTGTGCACTGAAGGGAATTTAGTATTGTCAGTATGTGATAGTGAGATTAAGGGATTTTATGTCCAAAGCTCCTCCCATGTTAGTTTTACTCTGTTTTTTTTCTTTCACTCACCATCCCCACTTTTTCTTTTTAATGTCTAAATTCTGTTCAATATAATTTAGAGGTCTAAATTAAGTTTTCTATTAATATTTTGTAAGATGCCTTATTAAAGTTGTCCTAGAGTTGAAAATTGAATTTACCTCGGCATAGTTAAATAATTAGATTTCAGTGCATGGAAATGACATACAGTGAGTCTCAAAAACCATTGTTTCCTCCTTCTTATGTAAATTTGATTTGTGCAAAAGACCTCTGAAAAACAGGCGAATCTCAACATAACACCAACTGTGACGCAACAGTCGGGATCATTAATATGTACGCCCCCAACTCTTGCATATGCCAGCCCATGTTCAAGGCATTAGACAAGCCATATTAATGTCTGGAGCAGCACAGCTGGATCAACAGACTTTATGCAGGTAAGCAAGCAAGGACAATAGTGAAAAATGGCAGATGGAGCAATAATAACTGACATGATCCATGATATGATATTTTTAGTGATATTTGTAAATTGTCTTTCTAAATGTTTTGTTAGCATGTTGCTAATGTACTGTTAAATGTGGTTAAAAATATTATGAAACTCATTCAGAAATGTAAACATCCAAATAAATACCATACTTACATGATCTGATGCATGCATGACGAACATTTTGAAAAGATTCATTTTGAGGGTTATATTAGCTGTGTGAACTTTGTTTATGCAATCTATTATAGAGTTGCCAGCTTGGGGGGCGGAGAGCACGAGCATTTAAAGGGGACGCGCTCTGAATCGGCGCATTTTTAATTATGCCCCAAAATAGGCAGTTAAAAAATTGAATAATAAAAAATCTATGGGGTATTTTGAGCTGAAACTTCACAGACACATTCAGGGGACACCTTAGACTTATATTACATCTTGTGAAAAAGGGTTCTAGGGCACCTTTTAGCAAACATTTGTGATTTTGTTTTTTTGGAAACTGTTTTTTGGTGACTGTATATTACATGAGAGGGATTTTCCTTTTATAGAAAAACAGTTCAGTAAACCCATTTTATTGAACAAAACCTTACAGGTATAATAATCTTCAATATCACTGCATAAATTAATAACCCCAACCTACAGCTACTATATTCAACTTTGCCCACATACACTCATGTACAGATATGGTATATAACAAATTTCAGCTGAATGATTGTTTATATTGTTACAAAACATAAACTATATTATCACCTATTATATATTTCAAGCTGGATTTGGATATATAGTAAATCCAACTATACTCATGTAAAGTAATATAAATCTGTAGATGTAAACCAGAACAGCATGTCACCATGTAATGCTGCAAATATCAGTTACATCCTCTACCTTTGCTCGGAACAGGTTCCATTCAATTCAGTCCATATAGCAGATAAATAATAAGCAAAAGCCTACTCATGCAGCTGAGGTAAGGCTGACAGGGAAAGAGTGGTTAAACAGAACTGTGTGTCCTTTCACTTATCAATGTCTCTCAATCTGTTTCATTCATTTCCAACGGTGACCTCACCATCTATAGTCCTTAACCAGAAAAAAAGGAAAGAAAATAAGCTCTTCTCGCAGCAATCATCTCTATGACAACAGTTAAAACAAAAGCTGAAATATGAAGTGTGTTGGATGCCATTAGATTGACCCTCCAGTGGCTCCCCCACATCTCTCTAATTTTCCCACAGCTTTTGTTCATTAAATTACAGCATTGTTGTGGACATCAGTGGTCATTGTTGAACAGATGCAGTAGGCTACTTTATTTTCTAATGGTCACACATACATGCAGGTGTCGAAAACACAGTACACCCTTCATATACTGTCTTGCAAAAACAAGCTGCCTTAATGAATGGTGATTGGTGGAATAAGAGTTGATTCTTTTCATCATACATTAAACACACAAAGACACACATGCAGAATGCCACAGACCTTTTGTTCTGAGGTGCACATCTGTTTCCTGTTGGCTATGGGTTTCTCTGCTTTCGCTGCGCTAAATGAGCTGAAAATGGACAGACATTAGTTTACAAAGAAAAGCAGCTAAGTAAATTAATCAAATGAGAAAAGGGAGAAGAAAGAGTAGGTTTTATGATATTTTTGGACTGCAGCAGCCCAACAATCCTCCATCTGCTTACCACTTCCTTGCATGCACATTGATTCATGCAACAAAAGAGTAAAGATGATAAAATATTCCAAATTGTTGATGCATACTGCATTAAAACTAACTCTGACTGGTTAGTCTTGAGAAAAGCTGAAAACAACTTTCCTGTTTTCAATTTGTATGTGTGTACCTATAAAATGTATTTGTTATGTGTATAAATAATAACTGCTCTTTTTATTGGTGATAAAGAGGTGCTGAGAATGAGGGTAAAAGTAAAACAATTATGTGGTAAATGCATGCCGTGTCTCATCTGATGCGTTGAAATGCTGTAGTGCAAAAGTGTCACACTATGGCAGATACTGGACTGTTCACTTTCTGCACACCATGAAGTTTGATGTCACAACAAAGTGTTTCCATGACAACTTGCATACACCCACTAAATGTGTCAATCATCAAAAGGTCATACAGATTTTGAGATTTACAGTGTGTCTTAGCCGCTCAATGTGTAACAGACATCACTCAACACTTTATTGAAACATAAAAGTTCAGTTAATAGGGCTACGAGTGCATATCACACATCTGTAGGTTGGAAATCATTGTTTTTACAGAAATAATCCAATCCAGCATGTTTCCATATTAAATGATAATGTCTATAACAGAGTGTGCACCCAAGATTATTTATTTATATATTTCAGGATGTGAATGGTTTTCGTGGTCAGAAAAGCGTAGGATGGACAGGTGTTTATTGGCTATATTGGCATTTTAAGCTCATGCTGTGGATGAGCTCTTATTCTGAAAGCCAAAACACAAGCATAATGTGTGTCATTCTCATAAATGTGATGTGAATGCAGTGGCTTTCCGCTTTCAAAGGGGGGCGCCACCAAAAAAGCGTCTGCTAAATCAGTGGTTCTCAGCTTTTTTGACTTGAAAGCACCCTATAATGGTTAAGATATTTCCTCTGGTATTTCTGCTGTAATTATTTGAATGCCGCTTACTGGTGTGCTTATATATTAAAGGGTTAGTTCACCCAAAAATGAAAATTCTGCCATTAATTAATTACTCTGCCTCATGCATGTTGTTTCAAACCTGTAAGACTTTTGTTCATCTTTGAAACACAAATGAAGGTCTTTTTAATTAAATTTGAGAGCTTTCTGTCCCTCCATTGACAGCCTACACAACTACCACTTTCAAGGCAAAAAGGTATCAAAGACGTGTTCACGAGAGCACCACGACGCATGCATGTTGTGTTTACGTGAAGGCAGACTTTGTTGCGTGAATGTGCTCTGGAGATGAATATTTTGTAAATAAAATGGTAAATTATGTTTTTTTGCGCAAACATAGCACCCGAGTCGCTTTATAAAATTGAGGTTAAACCACAGTCACATGGGTTATGTTTATGATGTCTTTACAACCTTTCTGGGGCTTGAAAGTGATAGTTGCAAAGGCTGTCTATGTAGGGACAGAAAGCACTCAGATTTCATTAAAAAGATCTTCATTTGTGTTCTGAAGCTGAACAAAAGTCTTACTGGTTTAGAATGACATGGGTGAGTAATTAATGACAGAATTTTCATTTTTTGGGTGAACTAACCCTTTAAAATAATTACCCATGGTTCATTTTGTGATTACAGAAGATTCAAGATTCTGTCTTCTGTTTTCCTTCATACAGGAGACTTTGTAAAATGGAAATACAATGGAGACTTTCAATATTTTAACCCTGACAAAGATATTCTCAGTTTTCAATGGCTTTGATTCCAGTCATAATCTGAACACGTCTTCCCTTTCTCTTACAATGCTATGTATTGTCATGGTATGCAGTTTTCCTTTCTCATAACAAGCCTCAATGCTGTTTCTGGTGGAGGCAACTGTAATGTAATCTGGTCAAGTGAGTGATGAAAGATCATTATTTGGAATGGCAACACTCCAAAGTTCCTTCAGAGATCTTATTAGAGTACACACACACACACACACACACACATGCATAAACACTCAAAATATTTGCATAATCACACCATGTATTTGCTGAACCTAGGAAACAGCACACAGGACCCAACTGAACCACCAAGACAAGAGGTTAAATGCTGTGCTGTCGAGCTGTGAAAAAACACAACCGAATAAAGTTCATCATTCTAGTTTTGGATGCTAATTGGATTGTCATAGTGAGAAACAAACAAACAAACAAAAAAAACACCCAAAATAAATAACTATACCAAAATTATAAATATTTGAATGATTTATTTATTTATATTAAATCTTTTTAAAATATTTTATATATATTTAAATATTTTAGAATATTATAACTATGGAAGCCGTTACTATGGAAGCCCGTTTCCACCACAAAAAAAAAAAAAAAAAAAAAAATCGCAATTGCGTGATAAAAAGTCAGAATTCTGAGATATAAAGTCGCAATTCATCTTTTTTTTGTGACTTTTTTTCTGATGTTTTTTTTAGTGGCGGAAACGGGCTTCCATATATAACTGATTTGTATTTTGTAATTTTGTATTTTTAATTGTTTGTTTATAAATAATTTAGCATCTAGCATATTTATTGAGATGATTGTATTACATTGTAAAAAAAACAAAGAAAAAATAGCAGCTGTGTGCATCGATGAGATGCCAGGACCTCATGTCGTTCCAAACCCATAAGACGTTTGTTCATCTTCAGTGGCACAGCTGTGGAAAGATGAATGTAACGCAGTTTAAACAAACTTCTCTGTGCAGAAATCAGAATGTAAAGCTAATCATAGAGTAAAGTAAATCTTTCAGCACCATGATTCAGCAAATGAACAAAAGTGCTCTTTGTATGTATAAGGAGTTAATGTCAACGTTAAGCAAACAGTTGGGGCAATTTGATCGGTCTAATGTACCTGGCAAGGCAAATGCTTCATCAAATTCCTGTATATATGAGCCTGACTTATTCAGTTCATTTAAATTATGTATGTTATTGGTGTGAAAATTTACATGCTTCAAATATTTATGTTGATCAGTGGTACTAACTGTTTTAAAGGTTCAAATATATTCTGGTCCTGCATAATGCATCACTCAAAAAAAGTGATTCCAAATGGTAAAAATGGTTTAAATAACAAAATTAAAAATACATTTCTCAGTGAAATCAGGCTCCACTGCAACACATTTGGCCCCAGGCTGTTGCTGAATCGTGATTCTGTTTTTATATGTCCTGTTCTTCGGACAAAAAAGAGGAAAGAGACAGACTACGAGGGCAACTATGGAAAATATTAACTCAGTGGATGAAGGAGAGGAGCCAAACTATAAAGAAAGACAGAAAGAGAAGAGCAGGGAGAGAGAGAGACAGAATTAGAAAAAAGACCTGTCCGCCCACCTTCAGAATGGCCCTTCTGCAGATTCATCTGCACCTGAGAGACACTATGGAAGGGATAATAGAGTCAGTTATTGTAAATGAACCCCAACAGGCCGATCAGGGTCTCATATATTATTTTGAAATAATGGCCATTTGATTGTACATTATTCCACTTATTACATAACTACCTACATAAATAAATACTCTGACATAAAATATTGATCTGAGCAGAAATGATTTTATTAGCTTAATTAAAGACAGAACATGAGCACATGGGTTTCCCAGATGACCAACGGAACAATGGTAATTATTTAAAAATATTTGAATGATGAATGATGCAATTGACCAATCAGAATAAATTATTAAAGAGCATTGTGTTAAAGTAGGCTTGAAATGAAAATTCACTTATTCATCTTCATCTTTTTTTTCTGAAAGCTTGCTATTGATGTTACTGTAAACAATTTTTCTCTGCATCTCTGGTTAAACGTCGGACTTCTCTCTGGTAACAAATGCTGGAATTCTCCAATCATTAAGTCCTCTTAAACCCGCCCATTTTTACAATCGACTGCAAGTATTGCAAATCTTCCTCCATCCAATAAACAACCGATGGATAGAAACAAGTCCCCACCCTATATTTTTTCTTTTTCAACAGTCTGTTAGACTGAGATATACGCCACAATACAAAAGAAAAGATATGCCACTATTTCTGTTTCATCGTAACTTTTAAAAGGTTTACTTCTTTTAAATAATTTTATGTTTCTGAATGTCCCTAAATAGAGGTTTTGTCAGATTTGGCTTGAGCACTTCTGGGGACAAATCTGGTGTGTGTTAGTGTAGCTAAGTATGGATACACACACACGTTGGGTTTTCATGTTGTATGGGGACTCTCCATTGACATAATGACTGTACAAATCTATACTGTATTTTTATATATATATATAGATATATATATATATATATATATATATATATATATTTATATATATATATATATATATACTGTTTTTTTATACTCTATCCCCTAACCCGACCCCTAAACTCTTTTGGATATTGCCATCTTTGTGGGGAAATTTGGTTCCCATAACGTAGGGTTTACCAGGACCACACACACACACACACACACACACACACAAACAAACACACAGGCAGTATTGGATAAACATTCTCACATACGCACACTACCACATGCATGTCACGCTGGATGAGTCGCATTTCTTACTCTCTTCTTACACACTCACACTGTTGAATGAGTAGCATTTACATACAAACACAACACAGCAAAACAGAGGATAAACACAAACCACAAATAAAACACAAAGTCTTTTTCTGGTTTCTCTATGTTGCTATGCTCAAGCCTCCTGTTCACCCTGACTGATAAATGACCCTGGTCACTACAACTTGAGTAGGCTCTCTTTCTCTCTCTCTCTCTCTCTCTTTCACACACACACACACACACACACACGCACACACACACACTCTCCCTCTCTCTCTTTTATAGCCATCCCTTGATGTTAAACAGGACGTCTCCATGGATACAGGAATAAACAGATGATAACAAGCCCTCAGCCTTTTAAAGCCCATTTCAGAAGGGAGTAACAGGACAGACAGAGAAAGAGAGAGAGAGCAAGACAGGACAGAAGTTGTGCAGATCTGGGAGTGTGTGTGCATGTGTGTGGATTGCCAGCAGCTGGAAATCAGTAGCACAGGTAAGAGTGATTTCACTGCTACTAATGTGATAGAATGATCTTCATAAGCAAATGCACTCCACACCTGTGAACATGCATACAGTATGTGCACTCGTCTTATACAATATATGAATGCACACCCATAATATGCAATGCACTGGTACACAGCATCTGTGGCTTACATATTGAAACTGGTAATGCTGTATATGAGTATTGCTGCACAATAGAGTGTAAATTCAGCGAGTAAGTTGAGATAAACACAAAGTGGAATTATTTCAAGACATTTTTTATGCCCTTGAGCAAACATACATTTTTTTTAATGTTACTATTTTGTTCTCTCCTACTGGTCATATATCAGACAAGTGTAACATTGTGTAAACATGTTTTAAATGAAATAATAATAATAATAATAAAATCTATTTGTTTCAACGAACAGTAAGTAATGTTCGAAACTGCAACATCTGCAGTGTGACTAAGGGCCGTCAAGTGCCAGAAGATGAAATCATGTTCATTTTGGATAATTACAATTGTCACTGACTAAAATGATTTAGATTGCAATTATATATAGGCTATATAAACTGCATGATGTTTCCCAGTGGCAAACTGGCACAAAGGGATGCTATTCATACAACTGTTGAACAAAACACTGCTGACATCACAGGTTAATTATAGAGTTGCTGTCTGTATGATCAGAAAGTAAACACCCATTAAGTGGCCTATATCATTTATATTTCACATATATCAGTTTTATGGTTTATGAAGTGATTATCACATATTACATCTATTTATACGTCAATATGAAATACACAACAAGTGTGAAGAAACATGATGTGTATCTTGCGGGCAGGACCACAAAGAAGGATTAGCTGTAAAACCCTAGGGCTGAAGAGGAGAAAGATTGTAATCTGCACATAAAATCTTCAGGACATGCCTTTGTTATTTTGATGTGTCCACTGTTTGTTTGTGTGTTTTGTCTGGATGGGTGGGTAAGTGTGTCTCAGTTTCCCTTTTTAATACAATGGTTTCCATGGACACTTCCACAAAGTCTTGTTCTGAGTGAGGGGATCTCTTGGGAGGTGGGCAGTGTGTGTTTATGTGGACGGCTGCCTTTGCATGTGTGTTAGAAGGGTGAGGCTCATACTCACAATGATGTCTTTATTCGGCCGCATGTGTGGGAATAACCTCAGCAGCAGCTCGCACACGATTCCTCGCACTACTAGGGAAATACTCAGCGCACATGTGCAACATGTTAAGCATGACAACTTATAAAATGCAATGACTTTGATTGTTCAATGACTGAAGAATTGTTTGACAACCCAGTGATGATTACAACATATTAATGGCTGCTGAAAATTGAAATTTTTCATCAAATGAATAAATCACATTTTAAATTATATTAATATAAAAAAATATATTTTAAATGGTAACAATATTTCACAATATCACTGTTTTTACTGTATTTTTGATCAAATAAATTCAGTCTTGATGAGCATAAGAGAGTATTTGATGCAACACATAAGTCATATGTGTGAGCTGAAGGAGTTGAAGTTGAAGCCAGGGCAAGCCCACCCACCCCTGCTGTACACTCATCACCTCTCCATGAGGCCATCAGCTGCCAAACTTCTGACATCCATCTGAAACATTCCACAATAACTCCAAGACACATCAGACCATCCACACACCTACTCTCGCAATCCATTGACAATGGCTGGATTGTGTAGACAAACCTAGAAAGTCTGGAATCGGCCTCACTCATGATACTGCACTCGAAAGAAAGAAAATAGAAATAGAGTATTATGAAGGAAGGAAAGAGGCTGTATGAAAATGTCTAAGAAAATTCAGTGTTTTTTGTGTGTTGAATGAATAATTAGCAGTCTGCTGAGTGCTCACCTCATTAGCTCAATCCTTATGGCCCTTAAATTTTACATCAGGCTCGGACGTTCCACAGACACCTAAGTGTTACTTTTGGCTGGTGCTTTATTTGGTATTTTATTCATTCAAAGCCATTCAAAACGCAATGGAAAAGAGAGTGACCCGCTGAAGAAGTTTGCCAAAACTCTGCAATAAGAAGACCATTAGTAAAATATCTCAAAGCTAAAATTACAGGACAGTTTAGATAATGCAGATAATTTAGATAATTTAGAATGGCAAAATCAGAGTTTAAGGTTCTTTATTGTCTGGGCTCAACCTCATCTGTAGAGACTGAGACTGTGGATGTTATTAGTATATACTACACATCTGAGATTACTATAATATGATAATACAGTGCAACATTTACTTTTTTGTGTACCACAGTAATCTGCCCTCTCTTTCATCTTTTTTTTTTTTTTTTTTTTTTTTTTTAAATTAAAGGGATAGTTCACCCAAAAACGAAACTTCTGTCATCATTTACTCACCTTCAAGTTGTTCCAAACCTGTATGAATTTCTAACACAAAAGAAGATCTTTTGAAGAATGCCGGTAACCAAACAGTTGATCGGCCCCATTGACTTCCAAAGTATTTTTTTTCCCATATTATGGAAGTCAATGGAGCCCATCAACTGTCTGATTACCCATAGTCTTCAAAATATCTTTGTGTTCACCTAAAGAAAGAAACTCATATAGGTTTGGTACAACCTGAAGGTGAGTAAATGATGACAGAAGTTTCATTTTTGGGTGAACTATCCCTTTAAGGCTTCTGCAATTGCCTATTTATCATACCTATTGCAGATGATTTATATGGTTGGTTAAAACACCTCTTTTTCTAGAGAAATTGTTCCATTAGGTCATAGTCTTACTATTTGTTTAGCAGAATACCCAATATGGCAGAAAGCACAGACATGGACCAGCTTTTGAGCTCCTTTAAGAAGTTTGCTGTTCATGGTGACACCAAAGCCACTGGGAAGGAGATGAATGGAAAAAACTGGGCTAAGCTGTGCAAAGACTGCAAAGTCACTGATGGCAAGAATGTCACCAGCACTGATGTAGATATTGTCTTCACTAAAGTCAAGTGAGTTTTTCATCTTTTTTTTTTTTTGGGGGGGGGGGGGGGGGGTGTTATTGTTCTGAGACTATTTCAATTTTTAACAAATTGTAATATATGTTTTTGATATTGTGCACACAATGTAACAATATAAAATGTAAATAAAAATGTAAATGTTATAAATATCTTCATAGATTATTATTATTTTTTTTTTAACTGCACTGTTCTGGCAATGTAACAAATATTGAAAAGGCTATGTTTACCATATGATTCAGAGCAAAGACATCTCGGGTTATAACATATGAGGAGTTCCAGAAAGCTCTAGAAGAATTGGCCCCAAAGAAGTTCAAAGGTCAAAGCAAAGAGGAGGCATTGCAGTCTATATATAAGCTAATTGAGGGCAAAGAACCTACCAACGTTGGTGTAACGGTAAGGCAACCATTTAAAAACAATCATTTAAGATATTTTTGGATGAAAACTTGTAAACTGATGCCGACATAAATAAGCGTGACTATACTGCATCCAAAGGCGACATCAAAGTCAATGTTATCAATTCAAAACATCACTGTTATACACAACCTTTAAAAGTTTTTTTTCCTTTTCTAACACATTAAATTGATCAAAAGCAACAGTTAAATGTTACAGATATTCTTATTCAAATAAATGTTCTTTTGATCTTTCTATTCATCAAAGCGTCCTGGGAAAAAAAAAAGTTTTCAACATTGATATCAATAAGAAATCTTTCTTGAGCACCAAATCATCGTGTTAGAATGATTTCTGAAGGATCATGTGACACTGAACACTTGAGCAATGGCTGCTGAATATTCAGCTTTGCCATCACAAGAATAAATTACATTTTAACATATATTCAAAAAACAAAACCAAAACAGTTAACAAGCCTGCCAAGCAGTTGTTGCTCAAGAAGGTCCCTCAACACTGCACATTTTGAATGTCTCCTGTATCAGACACATAATTCAACTCATCATCTCATTTGTAGAGCGCTCCGTGAACTTGACTGGGTGTGTCAAATTAGTGAGACACCTAAAATGAGTAGTGTTGGTGGAGCAAGATTGAGAAACACTAAAAAGGTACTACTACATCATTCCTCAGTAGGTTCAACACTAGAGGGCAGTAACAAATCAAACAACAATAAATCAATTTTGGCAACTAGTTAAAAATTCAAAGGGAGTTGCAGGAAAATGTGATGTATTTTCTGTTGACAGAAAAGGCTCTGCTGGGGCAGGCTGAAACAGACTTGTACAGATCATCTGATAAAATAACAATGTTTGCTAAAGCACGATTTATGTTTAATTTCTAGTTCTATTATTATATTGCTCTCCGACTTTGATTGAGCTTGCCAAAATTTAAAAGCATTATTCATTTCCTTGTTCATTTGTATGTTTCTTTCTTAACCATTCTAGAAAGTGGCAAAAACTGCTGCAGTGGACAGATTAACCGACACAACTAAATATACAGGCTCACACAAGGAGCGCTTTGATGAGAGTGGGAAAGGCAGAGGAAAAGGTGGACGGGAGGAGATTGTGGAGCACACGGGCTACGTAGGGGCCTACAAGAACGCTGGGACTTACGACGAGAAGACGAAGGCCAAGTAAGGCCCCACTGTTTCCATGTCAACGTGTTCAAAGCTCTGATCTCCATCTTCGTCAGCACTTAGGTCTGGACCAAAGCCAAACTTGAACTTTGACCTGTAAAATCACACAGCCACTATGCAGTGTAACACAGGAAGTGTTGTAAATGTTTGTCTTTAAGGATAAAGAACATAGTATTACAGTCAGTTTTCGTTAGAAAATTGACAGAAGGGTAAGAGGAACTGGTCTCACTCCTTTCTTGCAGTTACCAGCCCCTGCTGTAGGATTTCAGGTGGAAAAAATCAGCATAAAGACAGCTCTGCTGGAGGGGAAAAGATAGTGTATTAGTTTCAGTTTTTATGTTGCTGTTTAATAGCTACAAGGAAAGTGCATCTGAACATCACTATACTTTAGAGAGGGAGAAGTGAACACAGGAAGCTCTTTAAGAGATTTTCTTTCTTCTAACATGTGTATAGACCTTAGTTAGTGCCACATTAAATTTTTGACAGGAATGAAAACGAGGCTGTGAGGACAGAATACAGTGCGTTCAATGTCATACCGATTGTTCAGCTGATGAAACATTTTTACAAAAAAAAAAAAAAAAACGTTTTTTTGCAGTAGACAAAACCCATTTTAAAAGTTGTGAGTTGTGAAAATTACGTGATCCAGAACCTTTATATAGTGTGTGCCATTGTAAAGACTGTATGTCTCTCCCACACAGCCTCGTTTTCATCTACGTTAAATCCAATATGGCGTCTAACTTGACTAAGGTCTATTGATGCTCTTAACTGCAGTTATAAACTGTAACAATATTCATTACTAAAATTTAAATGTCATTCAAAGGATATTTCCTGAATTGTGAACCAGCTTTATGTGTATATTATCTACCCTTCTGTTGTTTACTAAAATTATTTCCAAAAATGCAATGTTGTATCTTTGTTTTAGTTAGCTTACTGTGTTACCGAAACTGGAAATTGCCTTTGTATAAACCATTACTAAATTCTTTGGTGTGTTTTTTTTTTTTTTTTTTTGTATACTTTGGTCTATTTTAAATAAGAAATAAAATACTTTTTTTTTTGCAGCAAAACCTTTCTAGCGATGTAAAAGACAATACATAAAATATAGTGTCGATATAATTACTTAATATCGATATCATTACTATAACTACTAGTTTCAAAATAAAGATGGAATAGATTATGGTTTCACATTCTACAGCATGTTCAAGCACATCCATCATGTTAATATCCTGTAAAAAATTTCAACCAGAGGTATAGGCCTATGAATTACGGATCCCCGGAGGCTGCCAATGAAATTATATGCCATGTTTAATTAACATTGTTTAAAAAAAAAATCACACGGGAGCTCTCTGGGTTGGCATCCCTGGTTTTGTAAAGGTTCGGGGCATAAAATAAAGTTATTATCAGTAGCCTACCTGTCTGTTCTTTCTCTCTTAAACCTAACAAAAATGTGCCGCTGTAACCATTTAAACATAATCGTAGTAAATGCAATTATTGTTGAAAAGTTGTGGTAAAAATAAAATAAAATCAGGGTCAAAACGCGACCTTCTGCTGAACGCTTTACTGTCATATTCAGCATTAGGCACAGCGTGTGATCTGAACGGCGGTCCATTTGTCCGAAGTCACCCCTGAGGGACAGGCAGGACGCCGGTCCCTCTGTTGCCGTGGCAACAGTCTGATACACAAACACAACAGCCCGGCTCGGCACCTGGCTCCGGCAGCCTTCCCCTGCCCTCTGTGTGTTTGTAACCAAACACACTCGTTCATGGCAACGTTTGTTTGGTTCATCTCCTTGGAAGCGTTTAATCAAAAACATCTCGCTCCATTCCAGCTCTAGCCTTTGTTGCTCCTGTCACACGTTGATGAATGGCATCGCACAGCAGCGTCGCAATCGCCTATAGTCAACTTCTGTGCTCGCCGCGCGCTGTAATCAACAGGCTGATTAATTGCCTGTTAACATGAATTGCAGACCCAGACAGGCTTGACTGGCGCTGTTGATGTAATATGCGGCACATGCAGGCAGATGACTGCCGCGCGCTTGAGAATGAGCTCGAGTCTCACCGGCGCGCACGGAGTGCCTCTAGGGGGAGGTACGAGACACGATTCTGTAACGTTAAAATACTAAAATATTAGGCTAGATGAATGTAAAATTATACTACATATTAATTGTCCTTTTAATGGCAACATGTTTTATTTCTTATGGTTGATTGATTGCAAATTTAATAAAGCTTTGTGCGTTTAATCACGCGTGCATGTAATGTTACTTGATCTGCAACGTTTAAGGACCAGCGGACTTTGCGCTGGATAGGCCTATCACTAAAGCACCGAGTGGAACACATCATTCAATAATAATGAATTTACTGTGTGACTTCTTAAAGTTAACTTTCTGCAATATTATTTAGTAATATTTACTTTGTTCAGGTGCCACATTTCATATTTCATATATAATTTTACATAGCCTATAAATTTACATTTATATGTAGCTAAATATGTCTTTTCACATATATTATTTTATAAATTATATAACAATTTACGAAGTAACAACATGCTGCAATGATAATCTCATGTGTCATTAGGCTTGCTATATAGTGAAATACTAAAGTATGTGAAAATAAAAGCAAATAAACATGATCCGAACGAATCCCCTAATAAGTCTCTAATCCTTTAATAAGTCTCTGAATGAGACTCATTGTTGACTCGATTGTACCACCTTGTGGCGCTTTGTGGAACATCTCTCTGATAAATGTAAACATTTTATTTCACTTGGTTTATACAATATTTCATGAAGAGTTATGCTACACTAGCGTTCAAAGGATCATTACGAATTTTATTTTTTAAAGAATTAACACATTAAATTGATCTGAAGGTACAGTAAAATATTACATTGTAACAAATTCTGCTTCAAACAAATTTTATTCTTTTGAACTTTCTGTTCTTCAAAGGAACCTGAAAAAAAATCCATAAAAACTATTAAGCAGCACACCTGTTTCAACACTGATAACAAAAAGGAATGTTCCTTCAGCAGCAAATCAGCATATTAGAATGATTTCTGAAGGATCATTTCTGATTGCTGGAGTGCCCTTGATAGCCACCAGAGGGCACTCCACCCGGGCTATTGTCACTACCCACTGCCCGGACTTATCAGTCATGATTGCTTTCAGCTGTTTTCACTCATCTTGTTAGTTTCTGCCTATTTATACCTGGTTGTTACTCTCATTTGTCATCCTGCACTTTTGAGTACTTTCCATGGTTCCTTGTTTTTGCTGGATTTTGTAAGTATTTTGACCCTTTGCCTGGGATTGATGTTGGATTCCCAAATAAAACTGCAATTGGATCTTACTAAAGTCTCAGAGCATTCTGTGACACACTGAAGACTGGAGTAATGATGCTGAAAATTGAACTTTGTCATCACAGGATTAAACTACATCTTAAAATATATTAAAATAGAAAAGTTATTTTAAATTGTAATACTATTATTAATGTTTTTACGGTTTCTTTTCAGTAAATAAATGCAGCCTTGGTGAGCATAAGAGACCTTTTAAAAACAAATGTCTTACCAACCACAAACTTTTGAACAGAGTATTTAATAGTCAGACAATGCATATGCATGGGAAAAGAAAAGCAAGAAAAAGCTCACTGTAAAAATATTTATAAATGTTTATATTTTGCAAATTATAACCGTTTATTTCAAGTGATATCATAACAATAATATACCTAACCACCACAATAATACATTTATTCATTTAGCAGATGCTTTTTAATACAGGTGGCAAAACAGAAAGCCACATGAAAAATCAGAGTTCATAGTTACCGGCATAGACATGTTTATGATATGTCTATGGTTACCGGCCTGTTCATAAAACATGGCTCGTAGACGGTGCACAGTCATACACACAAAGACAAAACATCATCAGAGTAACATGACATTAAAATAATGCAATAAACATTAACTAAATAATATAAAATGTAATGCAAAACACACAAATGTAAGTTTCTGATAACAGAAATGAGAAGAAACAAAATTTATTTTTTATGGTAATTTTATTTGCAAAAACCATAAATTTGACAAATTTACAGTAAAATTATATATGTGATGTCAAACCATTTACAATTTTTCACCATACAGTATATGCTAAGGTAACCTACAGTTGATGAACACATTTTTACTGTATTCTTTACTGTAACACAATACTTAAGGAATACTTTGTATAATCTATATTCATGTTCTTAACTGATTATTCAGTTAAGGGTAATATGTAGTTTGCACCTTTAATGATTCCTACGTGCTGTTGCTAACACTGTGATTTGTGACCCAAAGTGCACACTTTACTTTATATCACTGTTTGGTTCCAAGAAGAATCCTATTGCTGCTTATAATACCTCCAGAGTCTTTGACACTCTTTGAATTGATTGTTGTAGCATTTACATAATTTGAAATGAGAAGTAAACACAAAATAAGTGAGAAAATTAGTTCTGATTATTTAAAAATTAGAAAAAGATGAGCAGGAAACAGGTCTCCAGGTCTCTTTAACATCTATTGTGAACATATGATTTTCACCATATCATGATGCATACATGTTTTCTGACATGTGTTCAATGTTTATAGTGTGTTTCTCATTAATTCATTTTAGCAGCAAGTGCTTCATGGACTTCACAGATCAAGTAGATGAATATGCTGTAAGAAAACGCTGTCCTGCAAACCTAGTCAAATGTATACTATAAGCACTAAAGTAATAACATTTAATAGTGCAAAATATTTACCTAGTATGTATTTATTCTTCATAAAGATCCAAAATTTGGTGTATTTTAGAGTTCAAATCTCCTCCCTGTCCTCTCTGCTTTGCAAAGTCCTCAATGAAAAAGAGTCCATCATCAGGCCAAGCAACCACAGGTAACCAGTAAATTTATTCTCATCACTGGCCCTCATACACACAAAGTTCAGGGAGAAAACACTTAGCACTAAGTTGCTCGAAGAATAAGAATGTCACAATAAGAATATCATTGAAGAGTATTACTTCAACCGCCTGCTCCAGCTCACTTTAGGTTCTGAAATATAATGCAAAAATACACTGATCTTGGAAGCCAGCTAGATAAATATCAACGGCATCTTGACTTCAGAGTCCAGAGATTGTAAAACAAAACAAATCACTAACTCCTCAAGAGTAACTTAATTACATTATCTGTTGGCCAAAATAATATTTTGATATTTTTGCTACATTTTCTTTGTTTCATGAATGGTTTTGTATCATAATTGTTTAAATTTGGTTGAATATGAGACAAATTAACCTAACCTGAGAAATAAACACGAGTTAAAAATGCTAATTTCACTATATCACCAATTAAATGCGTGTAAATATTAATAAACTGATGAAATCTCAATTGATTTTGAAGGAGCAGATTCGACAATCTGTTTTAAATCTACTCCCTCGTTTACGCCCTCTCCAGTGCAACCTGAAATAGTGACACACCACTGAAGTCTTGCCTTTAAAGACAGATTAGTTTATCCTGCTTATGAGTATTAAATATTTATGTCTTTAAATATAATATTTTTGACAGTGGCTTAAAGAGAGAACTTTATTTTTGTGTATTGTTGTGCATCGGTGTCGAATGGCGCTCAGTGTTGTGGATGTATTGTCCTGGCCTTGGGCTAAAGCGTACACAACATTCAGTGTATGTTTACTGACGAGATGCATCTACAACCTGTATGAAGAGGCGAAAGATCCACTCATTCAGACCGCTCTAGTGAACAAACTCTCTCAGAACTCACCCGATGGCAGGACAGGCGATGACAATGTCAACAATGAAGAATTACATTCAACTGTTTTGTGGTATCAGGCCACGGATAGCTTCTGTATATGGGTAAGTGTTCCAAGTCCTAACAAGACCAGGATTGTATATGGGTCAGTAAATTACATCATTTTTTATTCATATATTAAAACATGCAATAAAACAAACTGTCTTAAACTTCTATGACGAACGTTTTCCATTTTTGAGTTTAAAATAATTTAGATTGTATAATATATAATACCATTATATAATGTATAATTAAAAACAATATCTAGCAGTTTAAACTGGATTCGTTTGGTGTAATATTCTGTTATTTCTTTAAAAAATATATATATTCAAAAATATTGTCCCCTGAATATATTTTGAAAACGTTTTCGAATATAATGAAAGTTGTGCATTCATGTATATTCAAGATACAACTGCATTTTAGTACTTTTAAATGGTTAGACCACTTAAACACTAAAATGAAATCAGCATGGATACAAATATTGTATTTCTAAGAAATTGGCACACGACTTTTAAACTAGATTTTTCTAAATTCTTTTTTTCTTTCTTTTTGTCATTCAAAACAAATAACATGGTCATGCCCATTCTTCAGACCTTATGTTTTTATATTTTATAGACAGTATATTACGTTTTAGGATTTTGGGAATTAGTGTCATTCGAGCAAAAATGTACATTAGTGCAGCTAGTAGTAGCCTATATTACACTATTCATCTCCTCAGGTCCTTGTGAACACACTGTGCTGTTTTCTCCTGCTGATGGCAAAATGTATCCAGTTTATTGTGTTCAGTGATCTCAGAATGAATGAAAAACAGGTAATCCATGTGGCACATGTCCAGCCTGATGTAAACCAGAAATTAAACATAACAGTCAAATAATTATGTTTGTTATAGCCTTGTACTGTGTGACTAATGAACCGTTCTGTTTATTTTGTTACATTTTTGGACTTGACATTCCTGCTGCAAGAACCTCAAGGGCAAAATCCGGAACTTTCTATTCTACAAGTTCATCTTTCTCTTTGGTGTGCTGAATGTGCAGACAGAGAGGGAGCTGGCCATGTGGTGCGTTTGGTGCTCTGTACTTCTCTTTCTCCAGCTCTTGGCCCAGCTCTGCAAAGATCGTTTTGAGTATGTAAGTAAATATATTGTCAGTTGATATCCAGATAACCAATACTCAGAGAGAGAAATCCAGTGCCTGGAAACTGTGGAAAACACAGATGACCTACCATGTGACTACCCAAGTCCATATCAATTTCAGGTTGAACATTATAAATAGCATTAGAGTCCTTGAATCCTAGTGTGTTTACTAAGATAATTTTCAGTTGAGACTTAGCATTAGAGAAGATTATGCTTTTAAATCAGTATAATTCCCCATGTAAGTGCTCTCACCTGCACAGCAACAGCGAGGTTAATGAGGTCACTGTAACACAAGATTCTTTTGTGCATCCGTGTTATTTGGTCATAATCATCTCAATGCCATGTATTCAATGTAATTTGTGGGCATGACTTGCGAATGATATTGTGTGTTTTGTATTCCATAGCTCTCGTCATCCTCCACCACGACTCTGGCCAGCCATATGCGCGTGTTGTCGGTGTTGATGTGTTTGTTTGTGTCCTCTGGGGGGCTCACTGTCATATGTGGCCTGTTGGGGTTTTCCCGTGATATGCACACTCTGTCCTTTATGGCAGTTGAAGTAAGTTTGAATTTGTGTGCATGTGAACCTGTTTGTATATGTGTAACTGAGTCTGTATTTATGTGGAAGCAAGCACTGTATACATTTGTTTTTATGTGTACAGATTCTTAAAAGTCATTGTTTTTCTACAGTGCCTTATGGTAACTATATATATGAGCCATGCAATTCTACGGTAAGTATTTGTAAATGCACGTTTTTGTGATTTATAAGGAAACAAATTTGTATAACTTATATTACGACATAAACATGAAATATGAGGACATTTCATGAGTCCTCATATTTAAAATAGCTTTAAAAATATACTGAACAATGTTTTATTAAAAATGTAAAAATTCAGAATGTTTTCTGTGATGGGTTGGTTTAGGGGTAGGGGTAGTGTAGGGGGATAGAATGTACAGTTTGTACAGTATAAAAACCATAACGCCTATGGAATGTCCTCACTATGATAGCAAAACAAACCTGTTTGTGTGTGTTTGTCTGTGTAAATTGTAAATAACAATCGGAAGACTTAAAATAGCATACATAACTTGTATGGATTACCTTTGATTTATGCAATGCTTTGCAAACCTTGTGGTTTATGCAATGCTTTTTTTTGTTGTTGTTGTCATTTTTGGAACTTGAAAGCTCCTGGTCCCCATTCATTTACATGATGTTCTGAAAAAGCATGAAACCCATGAGACGTGATTGGAATTCTTTTGTTATATGCATTTATAAAATATATATCCTTTTATGTTCTTTAAACTATGTGCCTGCTAAATTATATTTTATTTTGTTTAGGTACACAATTCACCTGTATGACCTGATCTGTGAAGATTCTTGGGAAGATAAAGAAGTCTGTATTTATTACACAGACTTTGTCATGGAGATGGGTATTCTTTTCCTAGATATGATGCATCATATCCACATGCTGGTGAGACAATCCCTTTTATGTTAAAAAACAATTAATTAATTTAGCAAGCCATTTATAGAGGTTTATTTTTTATTACTATTAAATCAGAATCATTATCACTTATTTTTCTTGTCTTTTGCCTTTTTTCAGCTCTATGGGAATATTTGGTTCTCTGTGGCTGATTTGATTATATTGACACATTTACGGTTCTTGTCTCAGGAAATGCAACACAGGTTACTTCAACACAAAAATTACCTGCATATTTATGGTGTTATGGACATGAGGTAGGTGTTACAGAACTTTTAAGCCTTACCATAGTTAGGTAAATGTTTATATTGGTGAGAGGGAAACTGCAGTGTGTGTGTGTGTGTGTGTGTGTGTGTGCGCGTGTTCCCATTTGCTCCAACAACAAAATTTTAAAAAACCCTGTTAGCATTTTCACGACTTTGCAAAATACTGAATGAAAAAATTAAGGCAGTCAGAAGATAAATCTTTTTTTTTTTTTTTTTTTTTTTTATCTATTATATTACAAACTCCCACACAGCACTTTTTCTTTTTTTCTTTTTTTTTTTGTGGTTATTTAGTGCCAAGGTAAAATAACACAAAGTATAGTGTTATAAATGTACATACATTTTTTTTTTATTACAATATTAAAAACATTGCTAGATTTACAATGTTAATAATAACTGGGAATGTTGTCACAGTCTGAAAAGATTTGAATAATAGTTAATATTTTTACTTAATGCTAGTGAACATGAATTTGCTGTAAAGTCTCTCTGTATTATTATGCTGTATGATGGTTATTTTGCACATGAGTAAGGTAACAGCTGTTGTATGCACACTCTGTTTTGGTAGTGAAGTGGTTTGCAGTAATGAATGTCCCTTGGCAGGTTTTCTATGGCTACAATGGAAGAGCTGGCATCACATGATGACAGATGTGCTATTTGCTGGGAAAAAATGTACACGGCATACAAACTCCCCTGCCGGCACCTTTTCCACAAGTAAGAAAATTACCACATTTCAGATAGAAAAGGGTTTATTATTCATCCACCTTTGGTACTGTATGTGAATGTAGTCTCTCATGCAGCACTAAGTTGGATAGGTGACTATAAAATATTCAGTATTTCTTTGGATATAAATGAGACATTTGCTTGGAAACCTTTTTACATGGTCTCCAAGATACAGGTATCTGTGTGTGTTCTCAGGTCGTGCTTGCGTGCCTGGCTAGAACAGGATATGTCATGTCCCACATGTAGGATGTCTGTAAATATGAGTGGCAGTCAAACCAGAAATGAGCAGGAGGGGGCATCATTGTCAGTCAGTTTGGGCCCAGCTGCTGTGGGAAACCCAAACAGAGCTCCGATCAGTTACCAAAGTCACCTCTTCTATTTTGATGGTACAGATAATAATTGTTTTACATATTGAAAAATATCCACTTTGTTTAGTAATTGCTCGTATCTGAAGACCAAAAGTGAATCCTCCAAAGTGCTTTAAAGTCAGCTTTACACTCCTTACTGCTGACTCAACGGGTTGTTAATGTACAGTATAGGCACATTTGTTTTTTTTTAGTTTGATCATTGCTTCAAAGTGGAATCTTAGACTTCTCCTCTGCAGTCACTCTTAAATCATATTTTAGGATTGTTTTGTTTTGGGTATCTACTGAAATATCCCTTTTTCTTCTTACAGGTTCCCAAATTGCTAACTGGCTGCCTGGCCTTTCAGTTGAATTTGTGCACTCGCCTAATATGATTATTCTATTGCAGGCAGACGACTCACAGGTAAATGTGAGAATCTAAATTGTCCTTATTAAATTGTATTCTGTTTAAATAGCTGCATTTTTATCTTGTAACTATGATTCATTTACTGCTTTTCAGGTGCACCAGGAGGAATAAATGTTTCCCTAGGTATAGACCTACCTGAGTGATCATTTGTAAAGGTTTTGAAGCCAACAAATTAAGAAGAATGTGCCACTGACTGCATTTCTTGGTGCCTCTCTTGACAGATGTAAATTGCTCTCCTGAGCAGATGTAAAAAGAATGAAACATTCAGTTCAAGTTGGTGGATGACACCTATATTAGGCAAGGCAAGGGAAGTTTATTTGTATACCTGTTGCACATTTCATACACAATGGGAATTCAATGTGCATATAATATAATAAATGACAATGATTTTTAAAAAGAATCCTAAAATAATCACAACAAATGCATAAGAAACAAAACTAACAGTAAAAGCAAAGAATAAAAAATGGTGTTCTATTAGAAGGAAGACAGTGAAAGTATGGGGCCACTTTGGAAATGTGCAATAGACATTAAGTGTGTTTCTTCAACACTAATGGGCATAGTCTGTAGATATAAATAAATAAATAATACTAAAGCGCACACACTAAAATATATATATATATATAACAGCCCTTCCATGGTTTTGCGGGACTTTTTTCTGATTTTTGCAGCCTAAAATGAATGAATTTGTGGCAATATTTACAGCATTTCTTGTTTTGCAGTGAAAATATACCACAGACAACATTTTTTTAACATTATTACTTTTCTGACCTCAAGAACCATTGCAGGGCTCCAGACTAACATTTGAGGGCAGTAGCACCAGTGCCATTAAGTTCTAAGGTGGCACCAACCCCTGATTTGGCAGTGCTTTGAGGGCTGACAGAAAAGCACTGACCTTGAGTTGAGATGCAGATAATATTAACTTTTAATTTATTATTATATTTATTAAATATTAAAAATATATACTAGGGTGTGGAAATGGCTAATAAGCCAATAAGTGCTCCTCTGCAGCATCTACTACAGTGGTAATTTATTTTCTTTTTTATTTCTAAATAAGTGTTTGCTTTTCTACATCATGAAACAACTGGGGACAAAATATGAAGGATGAACAAATAATGTTTTGGACATCAATTAAAAATAACATTCAAATTGGGCAATATTTATAGCTTTGAAGTGCTGAGAAAAGTTGTGTGAAGCACTTAAAAGCACTCAAACATTAGACCATTTTCGCCAATAGTTATTTCTGTTAGTGTTACTATATTACACTTAGGGTACACTGTGTTCATGCCACAGCACTGGGAAGGAAGCGCTTGAATTAATAACATCTCTGTGAAATCTCGTGAGAAGCATTCACATTCGTCGCAGAATTCTCTCTTAAACCACAGATCAGATCAAATAGTTTCCACATCAGCAGTGGTTTATCTGATTTTTTTTTTTTTTTTTTTTTTTTTTTTTACCGTCTATGGTTTTAACATTTAAAAACGGACATGTTCTAATTCCAAATCTTGTTAGTTGCTGTTTGTAAAACTGACTTACTACAGGTGACATTTTGTCAAAACCTCGCTTCATGTACTTACAATAAACAATTATTTTCAGGAAAAAAATCACTGTAATTCACCAAAAGGTGGGGGCCCCTTAATAAATATATATATAAATTAGTATTATATTTTATGTCACACTCTTTTAAATAACTGCGCAATTATACACCGAGTACTCACTGATAGAAAAAAAGTTGTATTATATATCATGTAACACTCTTGTGTTTGAATTGTGCTATAAATAGAGCACCCAGAAATTGTATTCCAAAACATTACAATCTTTCTAAACTATTTAACATTGTAGCTACCTCTACAAGCATGATGAACACAGGATTGATATTATCCTGAGCCATATATTAGGCTACATGTCTGATATTATGCTTTCATAATATGTGTATAATTTAAGAATGGCTGCTGAATATACATGGTAGAAATAATGACACTTGTGATATTACTTTAATCTTCCATGACTTTCTGACATGGCCAATCTTTATATATTTTAAATATTTTTTGTCATTTCTGTAAAATGTTAAAAGTGTGTTGGATTTGTAAACAATATATAGCTGCCCAGATCTTATTGCCCAGATTAATTTTGTGAGTGTTTAATGTTTTTAATTGTTTTTGATTTTTTTTCATTCTTTAGTTTATTATCACACTCCACACTATACCAAGTTTGCTCATATTAATATAATGCAAGATCCACACAAACATCGTTTACATATATTGTTTTCCATATTAAGGATACAATTTATCTCTAAAGATGTGTCACACACTTTTCGTGTTACTTCGGTGTTTAGAGTTCGATAAGACCGTTTATTACCGGCTTAGAAACAAGTTGTTTCTCATTTATTATGTAGGAAAATTGTAGGACTCAAGCATCTATTTACACAACGTAAACAGCGTCGCCGTCGCCTCGCTCGAACAATATAGGTTCTCAATTGGTCTCTTTTTTGGAAAGAATTCGAATTACCGACCTCATCTGAGCTGCAGCGGTCAAACAGCGCTCATCAATACAGAGGTGCTGGTCGTGGCCACTTTTGGCCTAAGCTTGGCCACCCCGCTCTCGACTGCTGTTTCTGTCACGCTTTTAATCTAGATTATAATTGCGTTTATATAGTCGCAGAAACGTCTCTTTATGACCACAACAAGCGGGATACTTCTCAGACGCGCATTCCAACTGCGCCTCAGCGCCAGACGCAAGTCAAACGAGCAGTTGCGGCTGGTGCATTTCTAAACAAACAATTTAGAAATGCACGAATGAATAAGCCAATTGTTACATTATTATATCACTTGTTAAATAATTTATCATTACTGCTTATCTAAAACATGGGAAATTCAGTATTTAAAGGTGCCCTAGAATTAAAAATTGAATTTATCTGTTCATGGAACAGAGTTCAGTACATGGAAATGACATACAGTGAGTCTCAAACTCCATTGTTTCCTCCTTCTTATATAAATCTAATTTGTTTAAAAGACCTCTGAAGAACAGGCGAATCTCAACATAACACCAACTGTTACGTAACAGTCGGGATCATTAATATGTACGCCCCCAATATTTGCATATGCCAGCTCATGTTCAAAGCATTATACTAGGCAGTATTAACGTCTGGATCTGTGCACAGCTGAATCATCAGACTAGGTAAGCAAGCAAGGACAATAGTGAAAAATGGCAGATGGAGCAATAATAACTGACATGATCCATGATATCATGATGTTTTTAGTGATATTTGTAAATTGTCTTTCTAAATGTTTCGTTAGCATGTTGCTAATGTACTGTTAAATGTGGTTAAAGATACCATTGTTTCTTACTGTATTCACAGAGACGAGAGCCGTTGCTATTTTTATTTTTAAACTCTTGCAGTCTGTATAATTCATAAACACAACTTCATTCTTTATAAATCTCTCCAACAGTGTAGCATTAGCCACGGAACATAGCCTCGAACTCATTCAGAATCAAATAAACATCCAAATAAATGCAATACTCACATAATACGATGTATACATGCAGCATGTATGACGAGCACTTTGTAAAGATCCATTTTGAGGGTTATATTAGCTGTGTGAACTTAGTTTATGCAATGATAGAGTCGAGAGCTTGGGAGGGGGCGGAGAGTGCGAGCAATTAAAGGGGCCGCAGCCTGAATCGGCGCATTTCTAATTATGCCACAAAACAGGCAGATAAAAAAAAAATATTTAAAAAAATCTATGGGGTATTTTGAGCTGAAACTTCACAGACACATTCAGGGGACACCTTAGACTTATATTACATCTTGTAAAAAAATGTTCGATGGCACCTTTAAAGCATGCCATAGGGCTGGGATCTAAAAAAAAAAAAAAAATCTGCATTTAATTAAAAAATATTTAACATCCTGCCCAGTATTGTCCTAGAAATAATGTTAATTTTGAAGGCTATAAAAACAAACATGAATGTAACCGTGTAGTATGCTATATTATGTGCAAAAAAGGGGTCAAATCACATTAGGCCTAGGCTATACACTGAGTTTGTACTTCCGCCTACGTCAAGCGTGACCTTTTCAACTTAATTGCGTATTACGTGACGTCACGAACGCGCATCACAGAACAGAGCAAGGCGAGCATTTGTGGTTATAAAACTTGAACATTTTTTTTTTTTTTTTTTAAATGACCAATTGTTTCACTAGATAAGACCCTTATTCATCGTCTGGTATCGTTTAAAGCCCTTTGAAGCTGCACTGAAACTCTCATTTGGACCTTGAACCATTTGGTGCCCATTGAAGTCCATTATATGGAGTAAAATCCTGGAATGTTTTCATCAAAACCTTAATTTCTTTTCGACTGAAGAAAGAAAGACATGGACATCTTGAATGACATGGGCGTGAGTAAATTATCAGCAAAAGTTTATATAAAAGTGAACTAATCCTTTAATGGGAAGACTAAATAAAAAGTAAGTAAACAACTGTCACTTACATATCACCGCGGTAGCCTACATTTGTGTCCGAGTGAGTGACCGGTGTGTACAAGCTTGATGACTGCTGAAAATTAATCAACTATTAAAAAGAAAGCTGAAAATTAGTTTATAAATAATATATATTGTTTAAATTGTTACTGCCTTTAGATGGGTTTACAACAAACCCATCTTAAGTGTTTGCTGTTAAAAAAGCAAAGTTTTTTGCTTCATCTGACCATAGAACATTTGCAAAGTAACTGACACTACTGGAACTTCAAAAAGGATGGTTTCTATGGTTAGATGAAACAAAAAATTAGCTTTTTTAGCAGCAAACACTCAAGAAGCGTTTGGTGCACACAGTGGTAAAAAGTACACCATGTGTACAATGAAATATACTGCTGTATCTTTAATGTTGTGGGCTTATTTTTCTGCTGGAGGTCCTGGACATCTTGTTAAGATAAATGGCATCATGGATTCTATCAAATACCAACAGATAAAAAAATCAGACTGTCCCTGTTAGAAATCATATAATGAGCTGTGGTTGAATCTTCCATCAGGACAATGATCCAAAACAAACATCAAAACCAACACAAAACCAAGCATCTGCCCTGGCCATAACAGTCCCCTGACCTGAACCCTAAAGAAAATGAGTTGAGTGAACTGAAGAGAAGCAGCACCAACATCTGAATGATCTGGAGAGATTCTGTATGAATGAATGGTCTCTGATCTCTTGTCAGGTGTTCTGCATACTCATCAGTCATTATGTGAAGATTCAGAGCTGTTATCTTGGCTTCTGAACTGAGTGCTGATAACAACTTGGGTTGTCCTTGTCCTCTTTAGTCCGGATGACATGGCGTCCCAGTTTTCCAAAAAGAACTTCAAATTTTGATTCGTCTGACCACAGAACAGTTTTACACTTTGCCACAGTCCATTTTAAATGAGCCTTGGCCCAAGAGAAAACACCTGCGCTTCTGGATCATGTTTAGATACGGCTTCTTTTTTGATCTATAGAGTTTTAGCTGGCAGAGGCGAATGGCACGGTGGATTGTGTTCACCGACAATGTTTTCTGGAAGTATTCCTGAGCCCATGTTATGATTTCCATTACAGTTGCATTCCTGTATGTGATGCAGTGCCGTCTAAGGGCCCGAAGATCACGGGCATCCAGTATGGTTTTCCGGCCTTGACCCTTACGCACAGAGATTGTTCCAGATTCTCTGAATCTTTGGATGATATTATGCAATGTAGATTATGATAACTTCAAACTCTTTGCAATTTTTCTCTGAGAAACTCCTTTCTGATATTGCTCCACTATTTTTCGCCACAGCATTGGGGGAATTGGTGATCCTCTGCCCATCTTGACTTCTGAGAGACACTGCCACTCTGAGAGGCTCCTTTTATACCCAATCATGTTGCCAATTGACCTAATAAGTTGCAAATTGGTCCTCCAGCTGTTCCTTATATGTACATTTAACTTTTCCGGCCTCTTATTGCTACCTGTCCCAACTTTTTTGGAATGTGTAGCTCTCATGAAATCCAAAATGAGCCAATATTTGGCATGACATTTCAAAATGTTATCTATATTCTATTGTGAATAAAATATAAGTTTTTGAGATTTGTAAATTATTGCATTCCTTTTTTATTCACAATTTGTACAGTTTCCCAACTTTTTTGGAATCTGGTTTGTATATATATATATCATATATATACAAACCTGATTTTTTTATTATTTTTTTTTTTTTTATTATTATTATTGTCATCATTATCTTTATTAAGGACACAGGTGCAAACACAAGTTCCATAGATAGAAAAGAAAAAAGTTAAGAACACTGTAAACAAGTTACAATAATATTTACAGCATATTAATAAGAGAGTCTCTGTTTACAAACAGGCAGGAGCACCGGTGACTCCACAGTTTTGAGGTGAACCTCATTGAGCTTATTTCAGGGCAAACCAGAGTCTGTACAATTACATTCGGGGACTTCACAAGTCGACTCATGAATTTATAGTAACAATGGCACAAAGCAGCAGGAAATGAGCGAACTCCACACTCAACAAACATCTGACTGGCACTACTGTATCTTGCTACCTTTAGCAGCAGTCTCTTAGAGTCGTTATATGCAACAGCTAGTCTCTGCAGACTTTTTGTAACTCCGCCACAGTTGGGCCGTGTACAAAGGAGAGCAGTATGACCTGAAATAAAGCAGTTTTGACTTTTACAGAGCACATACCAAATCTCATGACCAGCATATTTGATTGTCCGTAAAATTTGCAACACTGCCTGTGCATATCTCGGTCATCAGTGAGGTCACTACAGATAAAATGCCCAAGGTATTTTACCTCATCTGTGACATTAAGCATACTGCCACAGAGAGTGAACTCAGGAAAGGCTGATTTCATATCACTTCTGGTTCTCACAATCATAACATAGCTTTTAGAGGCGAGGCGTTATACTTAATGTCATTTTGTGAGCCATACTGAGAACAGATATTGAGGAGCTGCTGAAGTCCTGCACTGTATGGGCAAAAAACAACTAAGTTATCTGCATACATGAGATGGTTAATAACAGCCTCCAACAACAAATCCAGCATTACAGTTAGTGGGCTGTACAGAGAGATCATCCATGTATATGTTGAACAGCAGGGGCGACACTATTCCTCCCTGCTGGACACCATTGCTAACCCTGAAGGAGTCAGACACTGACTCACCCCATTTCACCTGCACGCTCTGCTGTGAGTACCAAAATATGAGGATTCTAATGAGGTAACCAAGGACACCTCTGTTAGACAATTTCCTAAACAACTTCTCATGATTGATTCTATCAAATGCCTTAGATGCATCTAGGAAGGATGTGAACATTGTAGAGCCTTGACTATGATACTTGTCTAACATTTCTTTTAGTGCATATATACATGTGTCAGTACTATGTTCAAGTTTAAATCCAAACTGATTGGCAGCTGTATACGGTTCAAGTCTGTCCAGGATGACTCTTTCAAGAACCTTGGAGACAGAGCTGGCCAAGGCTATGGGACGATAATTATCCTTACTGTTTAGTTTACCAGCTTTGTTTTTAATCACTGGGACAATACAGACAGACAAGAGTGACTCAGGCAGAACACATAAATCCTGTGAAGCAAATAGCCAGAAGAGGATACAGTTTTTTGTTTGCCAGTTTCAGATGCTCTGATGTTACGTTATCAGGACCGCATGACTTGTTATTCTTCAGTTTTAAAACGGCATAATAAACCTCTTCTGGAGTTACTATCACCCCCCGTGACACAATTAAACAATTCTCAATAATAGCTCATCCAAAGTTGACAGATATTATCTGTACCAGTTAGTTACCCCATGAATGTTAGAAAGGAGAGAAGTCCTGCAATTGTTCATCATTCTAACTTTCTTCCAGAAGTCATAAAAGTTGTTATTTTTCAATTTACATGCCAGTGATTCTGCTCTCAAGCGATTCTCTTTCCTCTTTATATAGCATAATGCATATTTAAATTTAGCATTAGCATGCTTCTTTTGTTCAAATAGTGTCCCACTCCTGTGCTTCCCTTCCTCAGCCCAGGCTTTAAATGCACTCCGGGCCTCTGCATGAGCTTCTTCCACATAGATGTTCCATCCTGGTTTACCACAGTGAGCTTGTTTTTTACGTTGACACAGGGGCCTACTAGATGTTATCAACGCATCGAGAGTGTTCTTGTATAGCAAGCAAAGTTGATTACAGTGTTCTTGATTTGTACAGTTCACATCACGACATATAATGGCTTCCTTAGGTATACCAATATGACCAAGGCACGCATAGGTCCTCTGGGTATAGGCAGAAATGTCCTCGCCGGTTAGATTTATCCAGTCCACTTTATCACTACTAGCACACTTTTTAACAGGTATCACTTTTGGGATATAGTCATAGACTGTAAAAAAAAATATGGACGTAGTGTCCGTGATGTCACCCATAGAGTTCTGAACAGCAGTTTTGACCATAGACAGTAAAAGAAATGGACACAGCAACCCCATTGGAACTCAATTGAGTCAAGTGAAGCCCATTTTTAGCGATTTTTAGCACTTCCGTTTCTGACGCGCAGACTCAAACTAAGCTTGATGACGTCAGCAACCTGACAGATGTAAATCTTCTAGTAGCTGTGCGTGAAAACTGCCATCGTTAATCTTGCAGAGACGGCGAGCTTGAGCGGGAAGTTCTTTGGCGTGAGTGAGCAGGAGTAAGTATTCTGATTAATTATTTTGTATAGTATTTTAAAATGTAACGCCAGTACGCCATATTAAGTTAATGCATACTATTGCCTGCGAGCTTCTCCTGTCTGTACGGTAATTTCTCTACTGTGCGACAGAGAGTCGAGTGGTTATGACGCAATCGTTAGCCTATTTTTACAAAAACTGTTTCTACAGGGCCATAATGTAACATAGAAGGTAATGGAGCCCTTTATACATTGTTGTGTATGTTTAGAAATAAATAATGGACAAATGGAGTCTTTAAACGCCTCAGATGTAAAGTTATTCGCTGTCAAAGTGACGCCAAAATGAATGGGAGTCAATGGGATGCTAACGCAAGTGAAGTTCTTCTACAAGATGGCGGCACGCGGCCGACTTCAACTTCCGGTCGACGTCCTTGGGCACTGGTTTTGATGCCTAAATGAGGCCGCGGCCATCTTAGCTGCGCGTCACCGCACGTCACTCCCGGATAACTGAAAATGGGCAAAGAGGCGGGGAGGTGGTTTGAGCTGATGTGACTGGTTGCTGAAACAACGCCCGCCTAGCTCGACGTGACCATGTTAGCAAGCAAATGAGCTATCTTTCTAGATCTAGATACTATCTAAATTATTAATGAAGATAAGTTTTATCATCAGAAAGTTCTAAAGGTTTACTGTCAATCTACGGTGTTTCTTTAAGATATAGATGCTCCAACACCAGTAGTGTTGGGTGTGCAAATAACAACATGGAAAATCAAATGGGACTTTGTACCTTTATAATAGAGATCGTGAGATGAATCCAGTGGCACTTGGGTAAAATATAAATGTCCATTGCAAAACAAAACAAAAAAAAACATTTCACATTTCTTCTGAATGATCTGCTCTCTGTCATCGTTCTTCAAGAAAGGATGCAATCTGAGCAGCCTTTATTTTGTAAAACTGTATACGATCGTATCTAACAAACAAATGAGTCTGTGTCCAAAGTATATTTTTTTCAAAATAGTGCAGCAGTTTTAGTTATAATATCCAAGCAGTGCTGTCAGAGTTGTATATCCTCCTGGTATTGTCATTGTAGTAAATCTCGCAATCAAAACTTTCAGCCAATGCCACGATCCAACAACGTGTGTTATGTGTCTCTTCCCCATGCACGCACACAGATACACACATCAGTCTCGAATATTATGCAGCAACAAGCCATATTTTATAATTGTATAAAATAATCGAGAAAAAAAAAGCACAAAAACGGCTGAGATGCCAAATTCAGCAGCAGCTGAGGTAACATGACGGCTCACAGACAGCAGTGGCATACCTGTCACTCAAGTGACCACGCTCTTAATTATGCAGAACTTTAAGGCTTAATAGAATTTAAACGGATAAGTTATAAAAAAATTCACCCCCCTCAGAGTTGTCATGAAGGGCAAAAATAGCAGTATAGACCAAAACCACAATTTGAACCAACTTGTAAACATGTTTTTTTCTGCTATAAACTTGGCCAATTTAACATGGGACTCTATGAGATTCTGCTCTCTTTTGGAGCCTGTCCCTAGCGGCCAGTCGATGAATCGCAGTTTAAGTTACTTCCGTATTGGCTTCACGAGAGAAAGGGGGAGGTTGCCACTTGGATATAGTCCAAATTACAGTTCATAATGAATGGCATGTGATCAGATGTTGCCATGTCATATAAAATCTGCATATTAAGAATACTGGCATGTGCATCTGTAGTACATAAACAATGATCAAGCCAAGACGTTGTGTGGCAGGCATCACTGACAGCTTTCTTCAAGCAAGAAAACCTGACTAGATAGTACAAGTCCCTATTCAGCACAAAATACCTTTAAATGTTTAGCAAATACTGATTTATCATCAGTAATATCAGCATTTATATCTCCAACAATAAATATACATGCTAGTATTTAAGTGTTGCATTTCAGATAAATGCTGTTCTTTTGAACTTTCTATTCATCAATGAATCCTGAAAAAAAAGTACACAACTGTTTTCAACATTGATAATAATCATAAATGTTTCTTGAGCAGCAAATCAGCATATTCGAATGATTTCTGAAGGATCATGTGACACTGAAGGCTGGAGTAATGATGCTGAAAATTCAGCTTTGCCATCACAGGAATAAATTACTTTGTAAAATATATTCAAATAGAAAAGTTATTTTAAATTATAATAATATTTCATAATATTACTGTTTTTACTGTATTTTTAATTAAATAAATGTAGCCTTGGTGAGCAGACGAAACTTCTTTTAAAATCATTAAAAATCTTACCGATCCCAAACTTTTGAACGGTAGTGTGTGTAATATATATATATATATATATATATATATATATATATATATATATATATATAGGATTTATACATTATAAATATAAATACATTATAAATATGCTAATATATATATATATATATATATATATATATATATATATATATATATATATATATATATATATATATATATATATATATATATATGACAGTCCAATTACCATTGACTTATGACAGTGTTCATGTGCCTACTAAGAAACACGCGGAAGGGGGCGACACTTCATCGAAGGCCACAGCATCAAGCGTTTCACGAAACGCAATTTTTACCGGGGAACCCAGGAACGCGATTGGGCTAGTATTGGGCGATTTTGTAATGCAAACCTGGCAACCCTACATAGGACAACATGTGCAAGTATTTTAAGTTCCGTACAGGAAAACCGATTACACCACTCGGCATAAACAACTCAGCATAATCAAACTCAGCAAGTCCATGATTACTTTTAAGCAAGCCTCCTGACGCGGTGAGTGATAATAGTATTACTGTACTGTGTATTTTATG
This sequence comes from Chanodichthys erythropterus, assembly GCF_024489055.1. Taxonomy (NCBI): domain Eukaryota; kingdom Metazoa; phylum Chordata; class Actinopteri; order Cypriniformes; family Xenocyprididae; genus Chanodichthys; species Chanodichthys erythropterus. The sequence continues at coordinate 30,464,226 of NC_090231.1, read as the reverse complement.
GATGGACATTTCAGGCGTGTTTGATACTATTTGGCATAACGGAGTAGGGGAAATCTGAGCCGTTACTAAATTTCTTTTTTTTACCGTTCATTGCCTTTTCTTCCCTGGACAGTTAAATCTACTATAAAAAACTGTTGAACATCTTCATCGTTTTATCCAGGAAAAAAAATAAACGCATGGTAACTCACAGCGAGGCGTTTTATCACAACATTAGGCTATTGGCCAGTGTTTTGAGATGTTAAGAAGAATGCAAACTAAGTATAAAATAGCCTACTATCTAGTTTTTTTAAGCTGTATGTTCCATAATTTATTTTAATGCTGGGTCATTCTACAGAAACGTCCACTTTTGGAATGGCAGGATGTCTTAAAGTGTGTTTCTTTCTCTAACATTTAAACTTAAATGTTAGACTAAATGACAGCTTAATGATTTAAAATAATAATAATAATTTTTGTGTGCATTTATTTAAAGAAATGGCCAAGTACCTTTTTTTGTCATAGATGTTACATTCTCTGGCAATTTTAAAGGTTTTTATGAAATATTTTTTCTCAATTATTTCAGCACATGCAGTCAGAATTACAGAAAAATAATGAGAATGCAAATGATAAGGAGATTATGTGTTATTTATTTTAATCAGGTTTGATAAAAGTGCGATTGAATGATGTTAGTTCATTTGCGCAACCATGTATTTGCTATAACAATAAAAAAATACTTGACAGTTATAAACAAGTAATGATGCTATCCTTGAGTCATTGAGCCAGAAATCATTGGATGTAAAATTATGATCATGTCACAAATGACATTTTATTTAATGTGACAGACAAAAAAAATAGTAACACCGGTGACACAATGAATCACCAGTGATGCATAGACCAAAGATCCTTATTCTTCAACTATAATTAAGTAGATGGGACTGAATTGTTACATTCATTATATATTTTATAATATTTATTCCACATTTATTCCAAACCTTCCATCAGATGGCCTGTTTGATCTGTCCCTTCACCATTACACTGACTCAGTTGATTAACTAAACAACGTTTGATAGCAAGAGCTTTTCTCTGCACGAGTTAATCAATAAATCTAACATATGCAACCAGTTAAAGGCACAATATGTACAGTAGGATTTTTGGATTGAAATATCCAAAAACCACTAGAACAATATTATATATTTTGTTGACTTGTGTACTTCCCTTTTCCAAATGTTTACAAGAATGTTTAAATCCAGAGAAATAAGCAATTTTAACCAGGACACAGACTGTGTCTGTGCGTCGCCTATCAGTGACATCATACCCTCAATTTCTGGTTTTATTTAGTAGAAACCATGGAAACACCAAAGACACTTTATATTCCTCATCTATGATATATGATATACATATATGTTTTATTAGACAGATGAGTAACTATTTGGATTCATTCATTGACTGAAAACTAATCATGTTATATACCTTTTTGTTTAAATTTCGTTTTCTTGATTTACAGCGAGTGCCATGTTTTACCATGACTATCAATCTAGCTTACTGCAGTGTGCAACAAGTGTCTCATAGCAGCTGCCAGGCGAACGCACAGAGTAGCATTATAACAACTTTCAACACACAAATGTATCTAATATGATAAACCGCACTGCATTACCCAACATACGCTAGAGCAAAAAAAGCAGAAGTGGCGACTGTGGCATAATAAAAGTTCTGCTGCTCTCGAGACGTGTGTCGTGCTCGTCTATTATTAGCAATCTCTCCAGTGGTCTCGTTCAGCTCCAACATCACTCGCCCTGCTCTGCTTCATATAACAGTAACTTTAAAGGGTTAGTTCACCCAAAAATGAAAATTCTGTCATTTATTATTTGTCCTCATGCTGTTCCACACCTGTAAGACCTTCATTTATCTTCGGAACACAAATTGAGATATTTTTGTTGAAATCTGATTGCTCTGTGAGGCCTCTATAGCCAGCAATGACATTTTCTCTCTCAAGATCCATAAAGGTACTAAAAACATATTTAAATCGGTTCATGTGAGTACAGTGGTTCAATATTAACATTATAAAGCGACAAGAATATTTTTGGTGTGCCCAAAAAACAAAATAACGACTTGTTTAGTGATGGCCGATTTCAAAACACTGCTTCTTGAAGCATCGGAGCGTTATGAATCAGTGTATCGAATCATGAATCGGATCGCGGGTTAAACCGCCAAACTGCTGAAATCACGTGACTTTGGCGCTCCGAACAGGTGATTTGACACACTGATTCATTATGTTCCGAAGCTTCCTGAAGCAGTGTTTTGAAATCGGCCATCACTAAATAAGTCGTTATTTTGTTTTTTTTGGCGCACCAAAAATATTCTTGTCGCTTTATAATATTAATATTGAACCACTGTACTCACATAAACTATGTGTTTTGTGTTTTGATACAAACTACAAAGCCATTTTCATCAACCCTATCAAATACAAATTACAAAATACTATTTTGTATTTGAAATACGTATTTGAAATACATGTATCATAAATACTGCCCATCCCTGGTCTGGAGGTTACGGTAGCCTATGTTTTCATTACGCATAACTCATTTTTAAAATAATGGAAATAAATAAAGTACACCTTTTGAAATCAGCACAGGCAACCAGTGCTACAGAAAACAAGCTTAAAAATTGGATATTTAAATAGAGCTGAAATATAGCACTTATGACAACCTCCCCATGTGACAACTATCCCAGGTCTCTCATTCATCTATTTCTTTCTTGCATTTTACTTTAACTACATTTTATAGTTCATAGTGGAATCTGATGCGAGTAGAAATTTATAAATACATGCTCTTTTGAACAGTTTTGTGTTACAGTGCGTGTCTGTTGCTTGCAAATTATGACTTAATTTTAATAGAGCAAATCCTTTATGACTTTTTATTATCAGCATCGAAGGATGTTCATTTATAAAGAAGCAGGCAGTGGCGCACGGCTACCATGGTTCGTATGCACCCTTCTCTCACTTCATGGAGTAATATCCGAAACCAGTAGAGCACTGGATATAATGAGAAAATATCCACTAATTGATGGGTAGGACTCCCTTATCACTTTCACTTGCTTATGTTTTTAATCTGTACTTTAAACATAACTGGTTTATGATATATAACTGAGAATACTGAATGGCAGATTACTTCATCAGGTTGTACTATAGTTATCAAACAAAAACACCACCTGCTATAAAAATGATGTAGTGATGTATTTTGATTTCATACTGCTTTTCTTTCTCTTTACTTAGACACAATGACCTTGCGCTACGTCTGAGAATGTTTTATAACAACGAATTGAGCAGGGTCAATCTGCATAGCATTTCTCATGCAGCTACAGATATCAGTCGCCTCAAAGCTGGTCATGTTGGAGGGCAGGTAATTTCTGATTTTGACTTTAATTTTTGACTTAAATATCCTGTACTTAGATCTGCTACTTACTACAATTTGTAAATTTAAAGTCACAGACCTACATTTGTGTGTACTGACTTGTTAAAGACACAGACAGATCAAGTGCTGGGCTTGATGCACAAAGTTGCTCTGCTCCAAACTTTAACAGATCTGGAACGTTTTTGCAAAGAAGAGTATAAAAATATTCCAAAGTCAAGAAAAGCCAAGCTGATAGACATCAGCTATCCTAACAGAATGATTGCTGGAATAAAATCAAAGGGTTCTTCAACTAAGTTGTTCAGATGTGCACACTTATGCAGTTAATTATTCCAAGGCCTGGTTTCATAGATAAGGCTTAGATTAAGCCAGGATTAGTTCAATTAGGACATTTAAGTAGGTTTCATAAATGTACCTTATAAAAAACATTACTGGTGTGCATCTTGAGCCCAGAAAATGGCACTGGCATATTTTAAGATATGTCAGTGCAAGTTCTCTTTCAGATATTTGCACAGTATCTCACTATGGGAAAAGGCTTGGGGTGGAAGCACCAATCATGACAGTGATGCAGGAGTTTTTGGTGTCTTCCTGTAAAGATCCTTTTGGGAAGCTATCCTCAGGAGATCCTCGCAGATAGTGGCCAGTAAACAGTTCAATTAATGAGTCTGTGTTTTTAGGTACGTCTCCGAAAGTGGCTGTTTATTCCTTATTCTTCCGAGGATATATGCACTGTCAAAGTGAATATTTTTCTTCTGCTGTCTTTTATTGTGGGAACTAGACAAGGCTGCTCAGCATACCCAGTGTACCTGGGGAAAGATAATACTCTGGGGTTGGGAAACACGCCGGCGCGTTTTACTGGATTTTTTTCACAAAGCAGCAAAATCAACTTAAAATACACCGTCATATTTTGTCTTAGAGACAGAAGTAATATATCAATTGAAACTATAGAATGTCTTCTTTTATTTGTGTACACTCAGAGTAAAAACAAAATTTTGTGCTTCTGAAGGAAGTCCATTCTGATAGTCCTCAGAAAATGAACTGTAACTCAGTGAATATAAGGGGTGACCCCGAATAGTCGACGATTCGAATCTTCGATAGGAGGAGCCTGATTTGACTACCAATCTCACAGTCGAATAGTCGCAGAGATGTTATGAGACGAGATATGGGGGCGCTCAATATCTGATTTTACATAGACATACCGGTTCTTTCCCAATAGGTCAATATACAGCCTATTATGTTAATACTGTAAATAAAAATGTGAAAAGAAAGAAGCTTTTAATAAATATTTTTAATATGCGTGAATAAATCCAACCTGTGACCGATTTAAGTTTCACTTCCATGATCCGTGACCGGCAGATGAGCATCTTTACGGCAGGGATTAAATCTTCAATAATGTCTGGGATAAAGTGTACAATTGAATGCACTTTGAAATTGTAAAAGATGATCAAAAAAACGTATGATGCAAGTTGTGCCAACAGCTCATGTCCTAGAACTCAACAGCGACAAACACTGCGGTGCGCTTCTGCCGGCCAACGAGCTGACTATAGCGCGCTATTTGAAAAGACTCAAACGGACACAGGCAGATCGCGTGAAAGACAGTCAGGTAAGGTAGCTACAAATGATTTCAAACTATTTTAGACGGATGTAATTTGATTTTTGGATTCTGTTAATGTTTAGCTAAAAAGCCTGTCACTCCAGTTTAGCATTTTTTTGTCGATCTGCAGTTAAAAAGACAAGTTGACAATTCTAGGCTATACTTTCGTTATTTTAATAATTTCTTTAATTTTAATTTATTTATTGATCACTCTGGGTTACCTAATTTAACTATTTCTGGCTTGTGTTTTGAATATGTTCCCCTGCACTTCAGGTATTTTGACTTGATCATATTTCATTTTTTAAAATAGGCTATGTTCATTTATTAAAACGGTATATTCTGTTCTAATTCAATTCTGTAAATTAATGTTTGATAAATGTTAGATTTTTTTTAAATTAAATTATTATTATTTTTTTTCGTGATTACTAATCACAAAAAAATGACACATATGTTGAAATGTTGAAATGTCAGGTTTTAAATCATGTAAGTCAAGTCTAAAACAAATATTCTATGTTTATTTAATCTGTATGAAAATAGAAGGTCAGACTTTTGCGAGTCAGCTCATTATCCACTAATGTGGCCACACCCATGGATCTATTTAACTATTTCTGGCTTGTGTTTTGAATATGTTCCCCTGCACTTCAGGTATTTTGACTTGATCATATTTCATTTTTTAAAATAGGCTATGTTCATTTATTAAAACGGTATATTCTGTTCTAATTCAATTCTGTAAATTAATGTTTGATAAATGTTAGATTTTTTTTAAATTAAATTATTATTATTTTTTTTTTTTTTTTGGTGCATCAATGTTGCACTGTAGATTAGTTAAAACTTGCTCGCACAGACAATTTAGCCGATGTAATTTGATTTGCTGACATATGGAATGTATATCTATCTGCAGTGTGGCCTTTCTGCAGTTATTAATATATATATATTTTAAAGTTTATTGATCCAAAATGTTTTTATTCATTTGCTTCTATATCCTTGACAGTGATCTGTATAGGTTACATCGTGGCTGTGAATGTTTATCCACATTGCCTTTCATTTGTTTAAAAAAGATAAAATCATTGTCAGTTTCATCTATCACTTGACAGGCAGTTTGGTCGGTTTATTAGAAAGACGTTTCTCTGTGCTGTGTGTGAAAGAGAATAAAAGTTGTCTTAAGCCGCGGGTAGATTATAGCCAGGCCTTACTTCATTGTCCAGCTCCATCTCGTGCACAGTGCAGCGCGCAAACCTTTCAAAGTCCATGCGCACTCTCTAGTGGACTGCTGTTTTTCAAGCAAACTTATGATTCGATTTAGTGATTACTAATCACAAAAAAATGACACATATGTTGAAATGTTGAAATGTCAGGTTTTAAATCATGTAAGTCAAGTCTAAAACAAATATTCTATGTTTATTTAATCTGTATGAAAATAGAAGGTCAGACTTTTGCGAGTCAGCTCATTATCCACTAATGTGGCCACACCCATGGATCGCGCGCTATTCAAATGCAAATTCTGAGGTGTTACATTCAACACAATGGACGCCCCTGTCAGCTTGGAAAAATGCATCAAGCTTGGTCAGTTTCATGTCAGCTACTTTTTATCGTTTTATCGTTTGAAGAATAATTCTAAAAGGATTTACCTCAGTGGAAGAGCTGTTTTCACATTTTAATTTCAAGGATCAACTAGATCGAGCCAGTGACTGTGAATGGTAAGTTTTTTTTTATTATTATTATTCTTTAGTTCTTTATTCTAATTGTGATATAGTGTCTGAGAATATTAAACCGCAAGAATACTGTTTAAATATGAATCCTGCAAGTTTTGTGTCTCAGTGTGAATTAATGGTGCAGATTGACTTACATTAGTAAATTGCCATTGCTATTCCCAAACTATATATGCTATATATATGCTATACTGACATGAGGGAAATCGACTGAAATACGTAATAAATACTGAAATAAAATGTGTTAGCAATTTATTAAACTGCACATTAACATTTAGGCTCTATAATATAACAAGTATTTTAAAGTAGCCTACTGTATATTAAAATAGAAAACCATTATTTTAAATTGTAATATTTAACAGTATTGCTGCTGTTTTTTCTCTGTATTTTTGATCACATAAATGCAGGCTTGATGAGCATGGGACTTCTTGTAAATAGTAATGCATCCTATGCATCTTTTGACTGGTACTGTAATTTAAAATATAGGCCTATACAAAATTTTCTTCTCATGATGTGCAATTATGTGCATGCATGAGATCACGAAAATCATGTTTTCTATTAAGAGTGGACATTATATTAACATTAATACAATAGCTGATATGATCCTGTTATCAGCATGCTCACAGGTTTTTTTCTTTTCTCTCACAGCTTTGAGAATCATAGTGACCAGATACTGGCCTGCATTGGACTGCATGCATATGATACCGAGATCACTGACTGAAAGTTTTTTTTTTTTCCCACATATATCTTTATTTCCAGGTAAAACTGTGTACTCAAAATGTTTCTTTGACTCTCATTTATATAGTTAACTATATTTTAAATAAACTTCAAACAAAAAATGATATATGTATTTTCTCATTGCATTCTTTCTTAGTTGACTCAGTCACATTCCTGACCTAATGGCTCATTATGCGGCTCATTAAGGGCAGGGTCTTGATCTCCTCAGATGTGAATCACAGCGTTATTCATAAAGATTCACCCTCTTCGCATATGGGCTCCCTAAACAAAAAGTGTCTTAGAAATTTAAAATCAGTACATTTAGTATGCATTTTGAGGCCTTATTTTAGTGACTTTTTGTTTTGTTTTTTCAAAAGCCATGATATATGTAATGATCTCAAAATGTGACTTTTATTAATTAATATGTTTATAAACAACTGAAAAAATCACAAATGTCAGGGCATGTCAAAACTATTCCAGGCCCCCAAATCAGCCTCAGACTCCAGAGGGTTAAAGGACGGAATCTCTCCCGAACCTCTCCCTCTCTTTGAATCAGACCCCTTGGTGGGGGATAAAGAGGAGGAGGAAGATGATGAGACAATTTCATCAAGAAGATTTAGAGAAATATGAAGAGGATGCAATTCTCCCTCCTAATCTCTCCTCCAGGCCTGGCAGTAAGACAAGTGAGAATCCCTTCCCTATACAGGGAGACTTGGATCATATTAAATTGTGTAGGACAGCAGCTGCTAAACTCTCTATTGACTGTTCATTGCAACAGGAAGACCAGGGCACAAAGAGATATTTATATGATAAGAAGATGCTGTCGTTGCACAGAAATGCGTCGTTTTTGGGACAAGCCTTTCTTTCATAAGAGTGCCTGTTAAAGGTTACTCTAGGCTGGATGTACGTAACATGGAGGAACTGGGGATGTCCAACTCATTTGGAGAGCTTAGGCTTCAAGATAAACAAGACAAAAAGCTGCTTGGTGCCCACATAAGAGATAATTTACCTGGGTCTCAGACTGAACTCAGACCTGTATCAAGCGTTTCTGTCGGAGGAGTGCATCAGGTCAGTTTGGGGCTGTTTATCCCTTTTTCAAAAAGGAAACCGAGTTCCATTCACAATTTGTTTACGTCTTCTGGGGCTGATGTCCTTGACAGTTTCTGTCATTCCACTGGGACTGTTGCGAATGAGGGAGTTCCAGCACTGGACAGCGGCGCAGTGCTTGTGTCCAAAACGCCACCTCAACTGCAAAATGATAGTGTTGTCACTGTGCGTGCGCACTCTCCGTCAGAGGGTCAGACAACACCATGGCGGTGGCATACATAAATTGCCATGGAGGCACATGCGCCCCTCAGCTTCACAGTCTGGCACGGAAACTGATCATGTGGGGCATGGAGCATTTTCATTTACTACGGGCAATGCATGTCCCGGGAATAATAAATGTGGGGGCGGATCTCCTGTCCAGAGGAATTCCTCTGTATGGAGAATGGACTCTCCACCCTCAGGTAGTGAGCCAGTTGTGGGAGAGGTTTGGCCGAGCTGCTGAAGATCTCTTCGCCTCGCACAAAAACACTCATTGACCTCTATTCTTCTCTCTGGCAAGAGACAGTGTAGCTATGGGTGTGGATGCTCTGGCGCATCTCTGGCCAAACACACTACTGTATGTTTCCTCCACAAAATAGCAGTTTTTAATTTATAAACTTTTTAACTAGTGCTTAGTCCATTTTATGACTGATTGTCTGTTTTATATTTAATACTGTAAAGATGCTTGCTTTAAAGCAGTCTATTATATAAAGTGCTATTTAAATAAACGTGCCTTCACTGAAGTGCTGAACTGCAGAGCTGGTGCAAACCACATCCATATCGCTATGATCAGATGCTTTCTTTCTGCTGTCATTTTTTTGTGTGTGTGTTTATTTTGTTACTGAGAGGAAACCTTGCAGTACATACTACATATTCTATCGAACGCCTCTCTCAACAGCACTGATGGCATCGGGATATTAAGTGAGCTCTCAGATTCAATGCGTTTCACGAGTTTTGGATTATAACATGGCCTGTTTTGCAAACAACTGACTCTTGTCGATCTCCTTACTGGTTTCTTTATGAGTCCACACACTTCAGCTCTGTATACCACGGGAGCAGAATAATTCTATAGTCTTGTGAGCTGGGTTTGCTAATGCTAAAGCTAATACTAGCGATGCACCTTATGCTTCTCCGGCAACGCATTAGTTTACGTTCTGAGATAACACTGCCATCTAGATTGGGTTGCTGCACTGTTCGTACCATGCACACTTCTTTATATGCCATGGCACCAGCCAATCAGAAGTATTTCCAAATCCACGCAACCATATATATTGTACCTTAGTCTGCAATCGACAAGCTCCGAGATGTGAAATCTCTGTTATCCCTCCTCCTCCCCAGCGCCACCTGTAGAGATCTGCTACGGGGTTCTACCATTCTTGCAGCAGCCTTTTCTTTGTTGTTTTATTTGCCTAAGCTGAACAAATTTGTATTTGCTCAGCAGCAGTAACAGCAGCAGTGGCGTAGCAGATCTCGTACGCCAAAATCAAGCCATGTATACTTCATACCCCATGCCAATAAATGCTGGTTGAATTTAATCCATTGCAAGAGTTGTCATGACTGAAATTCTTTTGTCTCGATTATTTTCCGTCAATTGACCAAATGCGCTTGCATAATGATCTGAAATAATTTGGATTTGTTCGGACCACTCTGTCACTGAAACTGTAGTTGTTTTTCGGTCAGTAACAACAAATACAGAACAAACAGTGCTTCATGTATTTCACTAGTTTACTTTGAACTACACAGCACAGCCCACTGGATAATGGAACGAAAGCTTAAAGCAGCCGTGTTTATTTTTAGCATTGCGACATCCAGTAAGAAACGTTTCAATTCGACACACACCACACTTCACCACACTTACAAACATTTACCATATATGAACTGTAGTAATTTACCATGGATTGTGGAAATGTGGAATATTTATATTGAATACCATGCTGTAGCCATTTATATTGCAATATATTTATTAGCTGGGAAGGGAAATATATATTTTACCTGCATTTAGGCATATTTTATAGGCCTATATAACATATCATAATATAATATTTGACAGTGCTAGTGAGTTGCCATGTTTGGTTTTACCTGTGTTTACCAAGTCTCACTGTCAGAATATTTCCATTTAAACCTATATTAATTATAGATAAAATAATTCTTTGCAGTGCACGGAGAAGAGAAGCTGAGAATGAAGTAGGGACCACCATCAGTGTTATATATTTAGAGAGGAAGGACTCCTTCACTGTTGGAACTGACAGACGTGGTGTAATTGGTGCTTCCAGGATTAGTCACTCCCAGAGGCATTTCCCATAGTAAAATACCTCACTCATGTTATCATTGTTTGAAAAACAGCAGTCCATGAGATAGTGCTCACAAACTCTTTCCAAAGGAGTATAGGCTGACAACTTTTATTTTCTTTCACACACAGCACAGAGAAACAACTTTCTCATAAAGCGACCAAACTGCCTGTCAAGTGATAGACGAAACTGACAATGATTTTTATCTTTTTTTAAACTGAAATGAAAGGCAATGTGGATAAACATTCACAGCCACGATGTACAGAACACCACACAAAGATCTAGAAGAAAATTAATAAAAACATTTTGGATCAATAAACCTTAAAAATGTATATAAATAAATGCAAATAGATATGCATTTCACATGTCGGCAAATCAAATTAAATCGGCTAAATTGCCTGTGTGAGCAAGCTTTAACTAATCTACAGCGCAACATCAATGCACCAAAAATCAATCAAAAATTTATTTTATTTTTACGAATTATCGACTATTCAGGGTCACCCCTAGTGTTTTTGTTGTTGTTGTTGTTGTTGTTGTTTTCTCTTTGGTTATCATTGGAATTCCATGAGCCAGATTTATTAACAGCTTGCGCCAGCGCAAACCCTCGTTTGGCTTTAAACTACTGTCAGGGTTTACTAAAGACACGCAGTGCAAAATTAATGCTGAAAAGGCGTGGACTGAGTGTTTTTTTGTTTTTTTTTTTGTGGCTGACCTAATTGCATATGCATTTGTAGGAGTTTCCCTTTCAGACACAAAATTTATGGGAGGAGAGTTTTTAAATGAACCGCGCAATGTAATTTACTAATGTTTGCACTAGTCAATTTACTGGTATTTAAGCCATTATTTATCGCCCAAAAAAAGCCCAATTGTTTCAGCTTGGAGGAGACACTGCAGAGAACAGAGAGCACATGGTAGAAGGGAGAAAAATATTTTCCACTCGTATTACAGTTTTTCTCAGTCGCTTTGGTACATTTCTCGAATCAAACTCACAATTTGCAAAACAGTAAGTGCATTTCTCAAAACAATTTGTACAAATAGCAAAACCCCATGGATAACCTGCAAAAGCCACTCTCTTACTCAAAATCCTTAGTTCATCTCTCAAAAGTAAATATCTGTGTCAATGAACATGTCAGTGCCATCAGAATGACAAGTCCTTGTGTCATTGTGTACGGATAAGACAGTCAAATTGTTTAGTCATGTTCTCAATATAACCGTTTACTCTGGAGGGACGTTCTGATAGAAACTATGGCTAAAGTTTTGATGACAATTATTGTCAATTATAAGTTACATCTTAGTGTATGTGTGAGTGTAAAAAATAGAATGGAAAAGATTCAAATTTACTCTCTTACTGTTTGTACTGTATTTTATTGACAGAACATGTCATTGAGTCATTGAGTCATATCGTTATTGAGTCATTTCATGTCGTCAAGATTCACCTGGGAGCAATTTACCAATTCAGGACAGATTTAGAAAAAAGTCTAATGGAAATATAGAAAGTATAGAAATATGCTTGACATATTATGATAACTTGTTCAACCATTTTGCATGTAAAGACTTATGCTATGAGCTTGTGCCTAAATGTTGTGGGGGGTGAGACTATTCAACAGAGACCCAATATAATACATTTTGATCAACATGACAGAAGCAACTGATAATGTAGGAAACAACTGAGAATTGTACATAATCATTTGCATGGATGTACCAAAGCATTTGCAACTTGTTCAAAGAAATGAGAAACTGCTTTTTTGATGTGCACAAGTGACACAATGATGTGAGAATTGAACAGGTAGTTTTGAGAATTTCAATTCTGATCTGAGAAATGTACCAAAGCGACTGAGAAAAACTGTAATTTCTTTGGAATGCCAGAGGAAGACGTTATCTATATATTACATGTAACAAGTTGCGCCTGTGTCGACCGGCACTTAATGAGCATCAGCTCTGCTTATTTACGACCCAACGCTAATTTGCACTTCTCTTGTTAGATTGCGTTGGTCATTATGTAAATGATTTGACTGTGTCTGTGTTCTTTAATTTGTACTTCAGCAGTAGATCACATGCAAAACTTGCCACTCCCATCGGCGCATTTGTGGAAATGTGCTCTCACGCTAATTTGCCCTGTTTAGTAAATCTGGCCCCATATGTTGTAATTTTTACATTAATGGTGCAAAAATTCTGATATGATTTATCATTCTTAGATTTTTTTTTTTTTACATCACAAAAACCAGCTGTTTTTAACAGGGATTTTTAGATATACTGTATAATTTCTTTAATATGTCATTGTTTTCACTGAAGCTGCCAATTGCTCAAAAAAGTGTTTTACAACCCTTCCTTAAAATAATTCATTGAACAGTTTGGACTCACAAGTGAGTGTCCAGATTACTCTTTTTTTTTTTTTTTTTTGTCAGTCAGTGCCAGACTGGAGAGAAATAAGCCCTTGATATTTGTCAGGTTTTTTCAGCATACGTGTTGTGCACGGCTCAGGACAAGGATGCTGTCAGACTGACATTGGAACAGATTGATGTAATTCGTCGTGTATGTACTGAAAACTCATACCTGGAACTGGTCACCACAGCTGAAGGTACTGTAGCCCCCCAACCTCCACCTGACTAGTAATATTCTGTTAGAAATACTCATGCTGTAATATTAATGTTTATAGATTGGAATGTCATCTAAATTAAAAAACAAACAGACCAAAAAAAAAATTTTTTTTTAGATTTTGAGGGAGATCTACAGTCTGTAGAAAACTATTTGACACTGTCTTCCCATGACTGATATTTCTTCTAGTCCAGACATGTCTTCTCTATTCATTGCATCAATAAATCAATAAAAAAAAAGTTACAGGCATCCGTGGTTCCTGCCAATTGAACACAGGCTTCACCATAACATTGTCATGTATCTTCTTGCAGTTTGTTGCTTAAAGGGATAGTTCACTCAGAAAAATGAAAATTCTGTCAATTATTCACCCTCCTATAAAAATGGTCATTTGAGAAATGTTTTTTTTTTCCCTCCCATGCAAAGGATTTCAATGGTAACCAAAACTGTAACACTTTACAATAAGGTTTCATTAGTTAACTACTTTAGCTAACATGAACTAAGAATTATCAACACTTCTACAACATTTATTAATCTTAGTGATTATTTCTCAACATTTACTAATACATTATTAAACTCAGATGTTGTATTTGTTAATAGATAATGCACTAACATGAACAATCAATGAACAACTGTTTTTTTTTATTAACTAACATTAACAAAGATTAATAAATACTGTAACAAATGTATTGCTTATTGTTAGTTCATGTTAGTTAATACACTTAACTAATGTTAACAAATGAGACCTTATTATAAAGTGTTAACACTGTCAGATTACCAGCATTCTTTAGAGAATTTCCTTTTGTGTTTCACAGAAGAAAGAATTCATACAGGTTTGGAAGACATGAGGGTGAGTAAATTATAGAATTAAAGAACATTTTTGGGTGAACTATGCCTTCTGGTTTCTTTGGTTTTCACATAAATAGTCTCTGCAGGGAAACTCTGAAAATAGAAATCATAATGACATAAAATTCCCTTCATTGTTGCAATAGACGTCGGAAGTCCAGAGAGGATGTTGTAAATTACCTCCAGCGAATTCCAATTAACAATCTTGTCCACACTTGCAGTGTACGTGAAATGAGAAGAGACTATGCAATCTCACCAGCTACTGTACCTGCCTAAGGATATCCTCACTCAACATGATTGGACCAGTGCAGGTTATATGTAATGCTGTAAAACATCCAGACTGCATTTCATACTGTTCAAAAGTTTGGGGTCAGTAAGATATTAAAATATATTTTGAAAGAAGTCTCTTATGCTCACAAAGGCTGCATTGATTTGATCAAATCCAGTAAACACAGTAATATTGTGAAATATTATTACGGTTTAAACAACTTGTCTATTTAAATAACCATGAAAATAGCCATAATTGTTGATATGGCAATAAAAATAAACAAATAATCTATTTAAATATATTTTAAAATATAATTTATTCCTTTGATGGCAAAGCTGAATTTTCAGCTGGCATTACTCTAAATCTTCACTTTTGAACAGTAGTGTTCTGTGTAGTACTCTTGAGTGACATAGTTTCAGAAAATTAATATTCTTAATGTTTAAATACAGAATGCGGTTAAATTGAGGAGTAAGAAGTAACTGACATAGTCAAAATATACAGTAACAACAATGGACTTTGAGGATCACCTTTCAAACAAGCATCAATTCAAGACATACGTTTTGTTTATTTAATTTTTTTATTAAGACTTGTTTTATCCATAGACATAATGATTTTATACTCTACATACTATACATTCTATCTCCTACCCTTACTGTCAGGTCTTTATTCTCAGTTTTCCCACCACTAGTTTGTTCCCTTTCCTTACCCTGATTTGAGTTCATTGGTCCCAGGTGTGTCTTGTTAATTTGTCTCGTTTGCCCCTTTGTTTGACTTGCATATACTCCCTGTGATCTCCCTCAGTCTCTGTCGGTTCTCGTCTGTATTTTACGTTTGTGTTGATGGTGTTTCTCTTGTTTCCTGGACTGTTAATTAAAGTCTTTCTTGCTGCATTCCTCCTCATCCTGAGTGTTTAGCCACCATGGCACCCGACACTTACAGAAAACATTTAGCTTTTTTACTTTTTCGATAATGATAACAATTTATTATGATTTATAAACTGTTTTCCTCATGGAGACCAGAATTTTGTCCGACCCATGTCAATAATTTCAGGTTTTACTATCCTTGTGGGGACATTTGTACTCCACAACGTAGGGAATACCTGGGCCAAACAAACCAAAACTAGTACTGTATTAATATAATGTAGTTAGACCTAAGACCATGACAACATGACAATGGACATACGTATTTGTTTGAAGACTGAACAGTGTCAGCTAACTTTAGCTAAATGACAAGTGCCTGGTTTAGCAAAAACTACAGCTGTATTTGTCCATGATCACAGCACATGATCTGTTCACCTCATTTTACGGAAATATAAAAGCACTTCTGTCCGTTGTGTTCAAAAAAATTATTATTGATGTGGAGAGGAGATAAAAATAAAAGGATTACATATGGTTTTTATATATTTGTGTCTTTCAATTGTCGATAAATATTTTTGTGGGTGAATGTGTGTTTAAGGAATGAGGAATAGTGCAAAAATTGCATGTCTCATCAGTGTGGAGGGAGGCCACTCCATTGACAGCAGTTTACCAACACTACGCATGTTCTACCAGCTTGGAGTAAGATCCATGGCCCTCACACACACCTGCAACACGCCATGGTAAATACTCACCATACATGTACAACACGTGCTGAAAATAATGTGTAGAGTCAATAAAACATGTTTTTTAATAGTGAATTGAGAGAGGAGCACAAATACAACACATACTGCATACTTACAGACATACTGTCCCAGAATTGTATTTATTTATTTATTTTTTTTGGTCCATTTCATATAGTTCAATTATTAAACTTTCTTCTGTTCTGTCACTTGTAGGGCTGAGAGCTCATCTAGTTTTTACTCATTTTACCAGCGGAAGAACAACAGCTTGACAGAATTTGGCAAGGTAAGGTTTTTTTGGATATTAGTCAATAAATCAATATAAAATAAAACCGATGTGGATTAAGTTAATATTAGAAGATATTTAACCTGAGATAGCTGAACCAAAGTTACAGTTGTATTTAGTGGGGAATTTGACCCTGTATTAAAGGCCTCTTTCGACTTCTATATTTGGAAATCCCTTTCTTTTGTCCTCTTTTTGAACCCAAAGACAGGCTAAAAAAATGCCTTTGATCATGGAAGAAATAGTCACGATGATGATTTTTATATCCTGTTTGTACAGTAGTTCATTGTTCTTAAGAAAATATTTTTTGTAGTTTTTTGAGCATATGTGTGCTAAAATTGCTGAATTTTTTGCTACCTACTGTATGAGATATGAAAGATGTCCATCTAAACATCATTATGCTGTTATGGACAGTTAACCTATTATGTGATATGAATCAAGTACATGAAAAAAATCTTCACACTCTTCAAAATCTGAATCTACTCAATCAAAAAAAAAGCTGTTTTCATAATTATGATGCATATACTTGTTTTTGAAGTGTAACAATTATCAGTACATATTTTGCAGTGGAATTCACTTTGGCACTGATTAAGTTTGATTTACATCATACATCATAAAAATTTGAATTAAACAGAATGGATCAGAACTAACTTCTTTGCATTAGTACTTAATGAATTTAATCATTTTCAAATGTCTATCTCCACCTGCTCACCCCAGGCAGTGGTGGAAGAGATGAACAGGTTGGGAATGCTGATTGATCTGTCTCATAGTTCCTGGGAGACAGCCAGAGCAGTGATGAAACATTCTATTGCTCCAGTTATTTTCAGCCACTCCTCAGCCTATGCTATCTGTAACAATACTCGCAATGTACCTGATGACCTGCTGCAGCTTCTGGTGAGACTGATTTTTGGTTTGCTACATTAAGCCCTATTTGGTCAGGACTAGTTTTCATTGAAGACGTTAGAGAATTTTGTGTTTCACAGGTGAACTTTGTGACTTTAATACTCTCAAACTGTGTGTGTGTGTTCAAATGTATGTGATTGCTGATATTGTAGGCTACTATCCAAGTGCTTTTCCTCATGTGTTTTTTGACCTACCTGAGAAGCTGTTTGTGCACCAATCATCCACATGCTTTCATTTTTTTTTATTTTAAATAATTTAACATTTAAATATATTCCAATGAAAAAATAAAAAATGACAAAATTAGGGCTGACCGATATATCGTATGCGATTGTCACACGCATTTCGTCAGTAAATCCGGTTCCCTGATTACGGCGAAACCGCCATCACCTGCTTTCAACTGGAGCGCCATTACATAGACAGAACCATAGATCACTGACAGCTACGCAATAGCGCATTCATATCGCAGATGAATCGCCTTCGATAATGAACGCGATATTGCGTGGCTTGTCAGTGAACTACGGTTCTATCTATTAAATGGCGCTCCATTTGAAAGCTGGTGATGGTGATTTTGCGGTAATCAGGGAACCGGCTTTACTGACGAAATGCGCGTGACAAAAGCATGCGATATATCGGTCAGCCCTAGACAAAATTAATAAATAGTCAAATTGTGGAAACTGCTACGACTTCTCATTTTAAAGGTGCCCTCGAATCAGAATTTGAATTTACCTCGGCATAGTTGAATAACAAGAGTTCAGTACATGGAAAAGACATACAGTGAGTCTCAAACTCCACTGTTTCCTCCTTCTTATGTAAATCTCATTTGTTTAAAAGACTTCCGGAAAACACTCGGATCTCAACATAACACCGACTGTTACGTAACAGTCGGGATCATTAATATGTATGACCCCAATATTTGCATAATGCCAGCCCATTCGACGCATTAGACAAGGAAAGGCAGTATTAACGGCTGGATCTGTGCACATACAAGGTAAGCAAGCAAGAACAACAGCGAAAAATGGCAGATGGAGCAATAATAACTAAAAATATCATGATATCATGGATCATGTCAGTGATATTTGTAAATTGTCTTTCTAAATGTTTCATTAGCATGTTTGTAATGTACTGTTAAATGTGGTTAAAGTTACCATCGTTTCTTACTGTATTCACAGAGACAAGAGCCGTCGCTATTTTCATTTTTAAACACTTGCAGTCTGTATAATGCATAAACACAATTTCATTCTTTATAAATCTCTCCAACAGTGTGTAATGTTAGCTTTAGCCACAGTCAGAGCATATAGTCTCAAACTCACACAGAATCAAACGTAACCATCAAAATAAATACTTTACTCACATAATTCGAAGCATGCATACAGCATGCATGACGAACATCTTGTAAAGATCCATTTGAAGGTTATATTAGCTGTGTGTACTTTGTAAATGCGCTGTACTATAGTCGACAGCTCGTGTGGCAGAGGAAGCGCATCTTTTAAAGGGGCCGTGCTGAAAAAAGGGCACCTTTAATATCAGGTGTCAGCTAAAATATTTGTCTAGATTTCTCTGATCACTTATGTGAGTTTATTACAAACTGCCACTTAACTTTATACTTTTATAAAAGTTTATTCATATAGTGTTTTTATAAAACATTATAATTATATCAATAAATAATTCATAAAATTACTTTTCAATTCATTAAAAGTTAGTAAAATATACATCATACGTGATGCACGCAAGCGCAGCAGATGACCTTCTGTAATGCTTCTGTAGTTCCGGTACATGACATCACAGACATTGGGTGATATTCTTGTAACTCAACTGTCTTTCTTTCTAGAAAGCAAATGGTGGGCTTATCATGGTGAACTTCTACAGACATTTTGTAGCATGTTCAGATACCACAAATGTGTCTATTGTGGCTGGTAAGACAGACATACATTTTTTTTGTTTGTTTTTTTTTGTTGTTGTTGTTGTTGTTTTTACATTTATTTATTTATTTGTTTAGTTAAGTTTATTATTATTTTTTTTTTTAGATCATTTTGATCATATAAAGGATCTGATTGGTGCTGAAAGCATTGGGATTGGAGCAGACTTTGATGGAGCACAAGGGCAAGTAAACATCTTATCTATATCTCACCTATATTTACGTTACAGAAGTCTCATGCATAAAATACACACTTTTTTGCGTTTATTTACCTAATGTGCCTCCATGGAATCCATGCTTTAATTTCAGCAAAAATCTTCAATGTTTTCTGTAGAATATTACAACAATACTGTTTTACACATGTGACCATTTATACAGCGGGTACGGAAAGTATTCAGACCCCTTACATTTTTCACTCTTTGTTATATTGCAGCCATTTGCTAAAATCATTTAAGTTCATTTTTTTTCCTCATTAATGTACACACAGCACCCATATTGACAGAAATACTCAGAATTGTTGACATTTTTGCAGATTTATTAAAAAATAAAAACTGAAATATCACATGGTCCTAAGTATTCAGACCCTTTGCTGTGACACTCATATATTTAACTCATGTGCTGTCCATTTCTTCTGATCATCCTTGAGATGGTTCTACACCTTCATTTGAGTCCAGCTCTGTTTGATTATACTGATTGGACTTGATTAGGAAAGCCACACACCTGTCTATATAAGACCTTACAGCTCACAGTGCATGTCAGAGCAAATGAGAATCATGAGGTCAAAGGAGCTGCCTGAAGAGCTCATAGACAGAATTGTGGCAAGGCACAGATCTGGCCAAGGTTACAAAAACAATTCTGCTGCACTTAAGGTTCCGAAGAGCACAGTGGCCTCCATAATCCTTAAATGGAAGACGTTTGGGATGACCAGAACCCTTCCTAGAGCTGGCCGTCCAGCCAAACTGAGCTATCGGGGGAGAAGAGCCTTGGGGAGAGAGGTAAAGAAGAACCCAAAGATCACTGTGGCTGAGCTCCAGAGATGCAGTCAGGAGATGGGAGAAAGTTGTAGAAAGTCAACCATCACTGCAGCCCTCCACCAGCCCTCCACCTTTATGGCAGAGTGGCCCGACGGAAGCCTCTTCTCAGTGCAAGACACACGAAAGCCTGCATGGAGTTTGCTAAAAAAACACCTGAAGGACTCCAAGATGGTGAGAAATAAGATTATCTGGTCTGATGAAACCAAGATAGAACTTTTGGCTTTAATTCTAAGCGGTATGTGTGGAGAAAACCAGGCACTGCTCATCACCTGTCCAATACAGTCCCAACAGTGAAGCATTTTGGTGGCAGCATCATGCTGTGGGGGTGTTTTTCAGCTGCAGGGACAGAACGACTGGTTGCAATTGAGGGAAAGATGAATGCGGCCAATTACAGGGATATCCTGGACGAAAACCTTCTCCAGAGTGCTCAGGACCTCAGGCTGGGCCGAAGGTTTACCTTCCAACAAGACAATGACCCTAAGCACACAGCTAAAATAATGAAGGAGTGGCTTCACAACAACTCCGTGACTGTTCTTGAATGGCCCAGCCAGAGCCCTGACTTAAACCCAATTGAGCATCTCTGGAGAGACCTAAAAATGGCTGTCCACCAACATTTACCATCCAACCTGACAGAACTGGAGAGGATTTGCAAGGAGGAATGGCAGAGGATCCCCAAATCCAGGTGTGAAAAACTTGTTGCATCTTTCCCAAAAAGACTCATGGCTGTATTAGATCAAAAGGGTGCTTCTACTAAATACTGAGCAAAGGGTCTGAATACTTAGGACCATGTGATATTTCAGTTTTTCTTTTTTTAATAAATCTGCAAAAATGTCAACAATTCTGTGTTTTTCTGTCAATATGGGGTGCTGTGTGTACATTAATGAGAAAAATCATTAGCAAATGGCTGCAATATAACAAAGAGTGAAAAATTTAAGGGGGTCTGAATACTTTCTGTACCCACTGTAGATGTTTGGCTGATTTGATAATGTTTTCAGCTACCAATAAGACTATAGTACTCTCAGCACCATTTAACACATTTTTCAATATTTAAATCGATTGGGAATAATTCCACACATATCTCTGAGAATCACAAAGAAAAGCATGCAGATTCCATGTGGCCCACATGGCTTATGCCCCTTATCTTTATGTTTGTGTGTGTTTACGTGTACCGGTGTTATAACAGATTTCCTGAAGGGCTGGAGGATGTCTCCAAATACCCAGCACTAATTGAGGAGCTGATATCAAGGAACTGGAGTGAGGAAGAGCTGGCAGGAGTGCTAAGACTGAACTTCCTTAGAGTGTTCCAAGAGGCTGAGATGGTCAGGAAATAATTTCTTGTGTTCAGTTCCCAGTTCAATTAGGTCAGGAAAAGTATCTATAATTCTTTAGGGGTAGTACAAATATAGACTGTAGCACACACATAGTAAAAATAATGGTTCCTTTGCAGTGATGCCATAGAACCATTGTTAATTCCCTAAAGAACCTTTCAGTGAACAGTTCTTAAATTAACCTTTTTTTCCTTTTAATAATCTGAAGAACCCTTTTCCACCATGAAACTTTTCTGCAATGGAAAGGTTCTATGGATGTTAAAGGTCTTTCAATAAAAGGACCTTTATTTTTAAGATTATTGTATACTTACATATATGTTCTGATATATTGCTATATTCACAGAAAACCAAAAGGAGATTCACAGGTGCTGAACTGAAAGGAAGGAGACAAAGGAAGATATTTGGAATGTCTGTAACCAAGCAAATCTTGACCCCCATTTACTACCGTAGTAGGAAAAAAAAAATACTATGGTAGTCAATGAGGGCGAGATATGCTTGGTTACAAACATTCTTCCAAATATCTTCCTTTGTCTCCTTCCTTTCAGTTCAGCACCTGTGAATCTCCTTTTGGTTTTCTGTGAATACAGCAGAACTTTTAACTCTTTGAAGGTCTTCTCTTCTTGACTGCTCTTTCTTTTGGCACTGGCAACTCCAAAAGACAGCCCTGCCAAATCACTTCCTAAGCTTTATATATATATATATATATATATACACACATTCTTAGATTATCTTATTCCTCTGTCTCTTCCTTTCTTGTACTACAATGGTGGTCTTTACAGCCAGATGGAAATTCCTCCCAGCTCCTTTTATTTATTTATTTTTTAAAAACTCCTACTGCCTCTCTGACCTGCACACAGTGATCCCCATTAATTTATCTGATCACTGTAAACTTAAAGTCCCACGTTGTGGGGAAACGCATTTTTGTGTTGTAGCACTGAGGAAATGAGCACCTATGACCCATGTCTCTGAATGACAACAATAGGCAATGAGACAGAAGCAATAGAAGTGATACTTCCTCATGCATAATGCTGCAATTATGGTCCAATGATTGGACTGAATGGGCTCTTTCTCATGAATAAATGCAGAGGAGCGCTCAGAACCGGCCTATCTGCACACTCTGAGACTTTGCTTTTCAAACCGGAAGTACGAAATTGCTCTGAAAAATGCAAGAATAACCAATTTCCACATGTTCATAAACTTTACAAGTGCTATTAGTGTTATCAGTGACATGCAACCTGTACATATCTGTTCACATCTAAAAAAAAAATGTGTTGTGGGGTTTCATGACCCTTTAAGACCTATGCTCTTTACAGCCACATACAAAATAAAAACAAACAAAAAATAAATAAACCACAAACTTTATATTTTCTCATCTTCCACCCTCAGCTGACCCCTTCAAATTACAGTTATTGCAACACCCAATAAAAAACAGCACCTAAAACATTAGGTCCCAAATCTGTCTCTTATTTTCCCCTATCCCTAGTTATCAGTGAACTGGTGCAAAACCAGAGTACCATAACAGAAAGAGACCTAGCATACACATAAGCATATCACACCTTACCATGCTCTTCTTGATAAGGTGTGATAAGGTTCCTCCAAATGTCAGTGCACTGGCTCTGCACCTTCAAGAGATTTAATCTAAATGCACTCAGTTTGGACCACAACCAACGCAAGGATTTTTGTGCACTTGTTTTCCCCCTTAGCCTCACATATCACTTCCACAAGCTATGTGACTTTAATTTGCTTTTAGTTGTAGATTGTAGATCTTTAAATATATTTGGAAATTTCAAAACACTTTTTTTTTTAAATCAACATTTTTTTTATATTAAAAAAATATTATATTATATTAAAGTATATTAAAAGTATATAATTCAGTGTGGTCACAGCACATTTGGAAATATGTTAAATATCTCTCTCTCTCTCTCTCTCTCTCTCTCTCTCACTGTCTCCATATGTTCAGGCACGTGATAAAATGCTAAATACCCCACCCAGCGAAGCTGAAATCCCATTTTTGGATGCAAACAACAGCTGTCGTGCAAAGCTTACTATTCCAGTCAAGACCGACAGTAGCTATCGAAATGGAAAAGCTCCATTGATGCCTGTAAGAGCTATTGCCTGGTTTATCGTACTTTTGATCCAGTTACTGTAATCTTAACATCAAAACAACGAATCATCCAGAGACACTCAAATCCAGAGACAATCAAATGTTTTACGGCACTGCTTTGAGATTGCCTTGCCAACGCTTGATTTAACGCTTGATGTAAATTTGCTGACTGAAACTGACACTCAGGTCTTTGACAATTTTGGAAACTTATGTTTGGTAAGAGTTTCTGAAGAAGACCATAGTTTATAATGGTTTATTAATATGCATAGCTAGTGTACAGATCACATTTCTGTAAATTAATATAAAAAAAAGAGATTTATGTTCAGCTCATGAGATTACAAAATTAAGTAAAAAACAAACAGCATTGTTGCATCTCATACTGCCATAGCATATCAGTTAAAAAGGCATCGGCTTCTTTCATTCTGTCTGGTGTTTCTTTTTTGTAGCAGTAAATATAATAAATATTTTTTAATTAAATAAGTTTTATTATTATTATAATTATTATTATCTGTTTCCAAACACATTTCTCAAACACTCCTTTTACCTCTTACCTTGGACCAATAAGTAATCCCACCTCCAACTGACACCACTGAGCAAGTTGACATGTGGAACTGCTCAAACTTGAAGATTAAACACTTGGAAACACCACAAAGCCATAATGTATACTTATACACAGTGCTGGGCACATTACTTTAAAAAAGTAATTAGTTATAGTTACTAGTTACTTCTCACTAATAGTTAGTAATGGAGTTACATCATTATAAAAGGAACTAATTACCAGGAAAGTAACTCAGTGGCTGCTTGCCTCACAGACATGAGAAATATATCTATAGAAAGCTTGAAATGTCTACTTTTAATAGAAATAATTCAAAACGAAAAGAAATAGGCTACTCTGATTATGTAATCCAAATTAAATGTACATTTTCTCTCTAGGAGAGTCCAATATGCGGAGATGATGAGAGTCAGCAATGTCAACTTCAACTTTGCATCCGACACTGATTCAGAAAACATTACTTTATTAATAAACAATTAAAATGTCTCCTTGCTGTTTTTGTCACATTCATAATCATTACTTTTGCCGGTTCTTTATGGCAAACTTTATGCGTGCTTGAGTGCTTTATAGCCTATATTAAACGCTCATTATTATGGTTTATTCTATCCAGTATTTAAGAAGTTAATTTAATATAAATGTGATTAGTCAACTAATGGCTTAAATTAACAACTATTGGTCGACTAGAAAAAACATTTTTGACATTTTCGCAGCATGTTACAATTCTGGTTTGAGCTTGCACTCCACTCGCATGCTCTGATACACACACAGAGAGAGAGCCTGCATCATACATTATTATCAGTTTAAAATTATATTTGTGTATGACTAACCTGTACTATTTCTTTACAACAAAGCGCTTTGTAGGTATATCATCTCTAGTCACACACCAATCATCATCAGTTAGCATGTGTCCCACCCCAACACACACACCAGAGATAAAACTTGGCAGGTCCTATAGCTGAGAGAGACTACTCAGATGAAAACCTCTTCAGTGCTCAATTATAGTAACGTGGCATTTTTTTTTTTTTTTTTTTGTCAGTAACAAAAAAATGGGGGGAAAAGTCATTTGTTTGATTACTCGTTACTGAAAAATTAACGTTATTTATTTATAACGCTGTTATTGCCATCACTGCTTATATATATCTGCAGATGATAAATAATGCTTTATAATATGATACGATAATATGATAATACTTTGCTCAATATAAATTATTATAGAAGGAAAAAAAGTAGTTGTCACCTTTCTGATGCAATACCACCTGTTTTTAGCTAGCTTCTTTTTGTTAATCCATGAGGTGTGCAGTTAAAGGTTGTCTTTTTTTCCAAGGCAAAAATAAGATATACAATACAAGAAGCATATTCTGCAATTCATAGTGCACTTTATTGTAACTTTCAAATTTATAGTTTTTAAAATTTATGTATCTTAATACTATATACCTCATGTTTCATTGAAGTGTTTAATCTTTCTCTTTAACATTGAAAACTATACAGATGTAACACTATACAACCAGTAACAGATCATTGCCTTTATATTCCAGATATAAATGTTGTTAGTCAAAATATTTTCTTCTATTTGTATAACAAATGTATATTGTCTGTACAGTTATCATGCGCTAAAAAAGAATAAAGACTTTGTATCAGTATCCAAAATGTCTCCTTCTCAATGTGAGTTGCATACTAAAATTCAGTACATTGAAAAAAAGAAAAAACTCTCTCTTAAAAACAAGTGATAAAAATGCAGTTATAAATTACAAAATCCACAGAGCTATTCATATCCAATATATTTATCCCATTCCAGCTCCTTTGGTTATTTTCTAAAGCTAATTCTTCCAATACAATGGGGAGTTTCTACAAATAAATAAAGGCAAAATAAAAAATGGAAGCACTCATGGAAATTTAAGTTCAGCACTTCTGAATGGCAGTCTTGAATGTACTAGGAAGTACTAGTTCTGTTACTTGGCCAGTGAAAATCTTGATAATCGACTGTACTTTATATATTGCCATCCTATACAGAAAATAAAAAGTTATGTTATATGTAATTTTATATATTAAAAGGATATGTAACATTGTTATTTTTTAAAATGAGTCACTGTTAACTGTTGTGAAATATTTTACTTGGTTCTAAGCCAAACCATGATTTTTCTCTGATTGATTGTTAGCATGTTTAAAAGTGCATGTTGCTTCATCAGAGATATGTACTGGTGGCAAAAGCTCAAATGTTTTAAGGGGATTGTCTATTTAATGTTTCACGTAAGCATCTGTTATTTTGTGCAAACATGGCCTAAATTCCAATGTGATTCCAAATGTGGTTGCACTTTATTTTACAGTATGTGCTCTTTCAATGTACTTACAGTGTACTTACCCACAAAAGTACTGAGTATTATAAGGTAACTACATGGGTTAACCTTAAGTTTAGGGGTAGATTCAGGGTTAGTATCTACTTAGTATGATTACTACATTAAGTACTTAGTATGTTCATGTGAAACAGGACTGTAAAATAAAGTGCTACCCAAAATGTTATGGCATGAAGTTGGAATGGGTTCAGTTGAAAAGGTACACATCTGAAACAGCCCAAACATGCCATTGAAATATTTAAAGTAAAATTAATAAATTGTGCTATTCAGTTTATCAGTAATTATATGTTTAGGCTGGCATAAGATGTTCAGTATGCATATTCTTTATATACCACTTTTTTGACTTTCATTAAATATAGTTTACAGTAACACACAATAACAGTGGTCTATATTAATCTTTGGCCTTTCAGGAATAGATGGTGATGACCTCTCGACCTCCACCTCTCACAAGCAACACTCTTTCTAGACCCTCAGTCAACACCTCAAGAAATTCCATATCTGAAACCGAGTTAAAGAAACAGCCTATTGATAAATTCATACAATAGATTATAGGGTGGTTTTGCCCAAATGAGGAATACTTTAATTGTCGATTTATCCATATTTTGCCAAAACAAAGCACACAAGCAATAGAAAGCTTTACCGTTTTTTTTTTTTACCAATATATCATTTTTTTTATTTATTTATTTTTTTACAAATATTTTTTACCATTTTTTTTTTCTCTATATGTAGGTCACCTTTTTCAAAACTCTTCACACAGTGAGTATGGCAACACAGTGCGGCACCTCATTCACCTTCTCAGGGAACTGAGTTACATACGTAAACTAGATGTTCTCTTTTGAATTGGAACTTATCGCTGTGTCTTTGAGTTGATGCTATGGGAACGTTAATATTAAACTGAACACACTGAACGCCATACTGATCAAATGCCTGCCCACTGTGCTGTGCATTTACCCAACGAGCTAGGCTGTAGACCAGGGGTCTCCAAATTCGGTTCTGGAGGGCCACTGTCCTACAGAGTTTAGATCCAAATGTACCCTACAGAGTTTAGATCCCAATTAAACACACCTGAACCAGCTAATCAAGGTCTAATTAGGCATACTAAAAACTTCCAGACAGGTGTATTGAGGCAAGTTGGCGCTAAACTCTGCAGGACAGTGGCCCTCCAGGACTGAGTTTGGACACCCCCTGCTGTAGACAAAAAAGTTGCCATACAGCACACCTAGTGACCAAGAGTTTCCATGCCTGGGGTACGAGTGGTCACTCTCCTCTTCTGCAACAACCCTTTTATATAATTACAGAGGGAGTACATAGGAAGGCATATGCCTCCATGCCCCCAGAACTGGAAAGGCGATAGATGAAGTAGTGGGACATGACTGCCCACCTGCTTCATCTATATAAGTCTATCAGCTACGATTACAGAAGGAGCACATCTCTACTACATCTATATTCGTCCATGTTGGAGAGGCAACAAAAGAGAGTGTGGGACACGAGTGGCGGTATTGCCTTACCTCTCTCTCTTGTAAGCCCTGTATTATCTCAGTGGGAGTACCTACCAGCGCCAGGCGAAGCGGCAACAACAGATAGAAATCCCAACAACAGATAGAAATATTCACATGCACACACAAACGGCTTCCTGAAGACAAAGAAGCTGATGACATTTTCTTTAGGTGCCCTTTTATAGCTGGTGACATCAATTGACTGCAGTAGTCAATCAAAATTGGCGTATATTCACAAGTGCTTCCGACGCTGGCTCACGCGAAGTGTTTTCCATAGTTTCAACTCAAAGACACAGCGTTGAGTTCCACTTTGAAAGGTAATTGTGTAAAGAGTTTTAAAAAAAGTGACCCAAGTATTAAGAAATGCGTCCAAGCGTATGTTTAAAAAAAAAAAAAAAAAAACTGTAGTACTGTAATTAAAGCATATCATTATCTACGAAGGATACAGTTTTCATCTCCCTCTGCGTTGCGTGGAGGTCCTGGCATGTTTAGCAGCACGAGTCTGGCATCATGAGATTTATTAACAATAACCTCATTCAGCTTCACAGCTGTGTGCATCCGACGAACATTGGATTGGTCACTGTAAAACACACACACAAAGATTTGATTTAAACTAAGGTGGATCAACATCTTTTGAAAATGTGTGTATTTAAAAAAGTAAAATGGCTTTAATTTGCATTTGGTGGGGACAAGAGACAGAGCTACATTGCATACAAGGTAAGCATGCACACATTCATAGTTTACTTATGTAAAAAAAGGTCAATACAACATGTGGAACATGTGTCAGTGATCATTTTCTCTTTATGCTAACTAATAAAAAAAACAAATAGGTCTACTGTTCAAAGATAAAAAACAAAACTTGCAAACTTTATTTCAAATACTGTGTTGATAGTGTGCAGTGGTGCATTCCAGTTCTTGTTCCTGCTTGCTCACTCACGGTTTAATGCTGATAAGTTCTCTGAAGTTTTCCGGTGCATTGCTTCGGTTTCGTCTTTCTGCTTCTATTTTTTCACTAGTCCAGGTCATCTGGTTTTTCTCTGGTAATACTTCAATGGTTTCCTCTTCTTCATCTGAATACAAACTGCCCATTCTGATCAGCGAGTGTCTATCCTTCACTAGTTGGGCCTACAGTAAAAACGTAACGAGACCACAGTTTAAAGAGTTGCTACTGTATGTATTCAACGCTATCTCACGACCAATTCGTACTTATTCTACGAGGTGGCTATTTCGTATAAATCCATACGACCTCACTCGTGCGAATTCGTACGATTTGTCTAAACCCCAGTGACGGTTAGGTTTAGGGGCGGGGTTTGGGGTAGGTCATTCGTATGAATTCATACGAATTTGTCAACTCGTAAAATACATACGATTTAGCAAAAAACGTATGAATTAGTACGAGTGAGGTCGTATGAATTCATACGATTTAGCCACCTCGTAAAATACGTACGAATTGCCGTGAGATTGGGTTGATGTATTTGGCTTTTACAGTCAACAGACATGTCACAAGACATTAAACATGTCAGTAATTGTATGGGTCACCAAATGTGACCTGCTTTAATTTTGTGACACTAAATGCTGTATTTGATGAGATTTAGTTACACTTTGATGCATTATGTTCACTCAAAAGTTGCATTTTCTACATTTTGTATACAAAATTCTAAATTACAAAATTATTTGCACTTTTAATTTTGTGGATAACAGAAAACAAAATACATCCGACATGTCACAAAATGCATTTTGTCCACAAATTATTCATTTTATAAATGTAATATGTATTCTATGTAATATGTAGTCCACAAAACAAACTGTATGTATTACAAAATAATATTTTACAATAAAATACTACACAAAAGACAATCACAGCAAACACAGATATATGCACCATCACATTATCATCCTCATATCATATCAATCCTCATTCAAAGTAAAAGAGCACAAAAGTGTGCATAAGATATCCTTCAAGAAAATATTCAGATGCCATAAAAAATTACAGAAGTGCTCAATGCAGACAAAATGTTTTTGACATCTCATCATCACCATAAGTCTCTAAGAAGAAATTAAATTAATTTAATTTTTTTTCTTTTTTTACTTTGATCTGACATAGTTCACAAAATGCATTTAAATAATATGAAAATGAATATTTAAAATGGAATTAATTTAATACATGATCTGTATTTGGTTTAGAACTTTGTACAGGAAATAATGCAAAGACTTTCATGGATAAAATGCAACTGAGTTGTCTGAATACAAAATGCATTAAAGTGTAACTTTAGCATTTTTTCATGAAATCAGACAGCTGCAGGTCGCACTTCATTTCATCAGTGCATTCAAAATATCCATCAGTGAATGTCAGACTAACTTCGGGGCTCAGAGTAACTTTTATCATTCTAAAACCACTTTTACATAAATTAACACACTTGTAAAATAAAATAAATAGCAAAGTCTACCAGTAAAGTTAAATGAGAGAGAGATGATATGCTGAATGTAAGATTTAACCAAATGTAGCAGCATATGTGCCCTAAAACAGCCTATAGTGATATACAGAAGTGTAAGTATAGGGGAAATCTGTTATCATATGCAAATACCATAGTATAGCAACATTTGTTGTAACATTTAAGTAAATACTTAAGGGTGTAATACAGCAAGGGTGTAATATTGTTAATTTCATTTTTTTTTTTTTTTTATTTATTTTTTTTTTTTTTTGACATATTTAAAAAAATATATATATAAAGACATAATATTGTTTGTCAGTTTATAATATATTTTAATGACTTCTAGATTATTCTGCTGTTGGTAAAAGACAGTGTTAGCACAGAGCAGACATAATGAATGTGACTGTACCTCTCTGTCTCTCTCTGCACTGGAGAGCCTCATTTGTTTTAGCATCTGTGACCTCTGTTCCATCATCAGTGTCCGCTCATACGTATATGCTGAGATGTCGCTGTCGTGCTGCAAGTAAGAACATTTGACAGCATGAACTTATTGCATAAATGATTTTTGTGATGGGGTGGGATGTATTAATAGTGAAGAAAAAGTGTTCTGTATACCATCTCAACCACTTCCACCTCTGCTTCTAATCTCAGCTGGTACAGGAAGGTTGCCAGGTCCTTCTTCATCTGAATACTGTTGTCGTCCATTTGAGCCACAGTGAAGATTCGCATCTTACATTTACGCCAGACCTGAAGTACAAGAAGAAAACCATATATATATATATACACACATATATATTCAAATGTGACCACATGTATGTATATCTGCATAATCGCATAGTTAAAATTATACAATTATGCACTTTCAAGAGCATGTACAACATAAAATTGATCACAGTTTGGAATGTGAAGTTCAATTACTGAACCTTTTATGTTGCATTCTAATGTTAATATTATTATTCATTTAATTAAATTGCAAATTGTTCACCTTATGTTGTTTGAGAAGGAAAGGCAGGAGCATGAGCATTCCACCATCATGGACAATCCACCAGACGTCAATATATCCATCAGTAAAGCGCTCATGATTGCTGGGATAGAATGACACATTTTTTGGGACCATCAGAGCCAGGTGGGCAGCTGTAGTACAGCGGACAGTATCTACAGGTGAGAGAATATGAAAGGGGAGTAGATTAACCTCAGCCTATTGTGTTTCAGTGCAGACAATTGCAAGTGCACATCATTCAAATAAATCTTGTTCTTACTAATAAAGGTTTTCCAAGCCCGTGGGTCTTCACTCTGTCTCCAGCCATATGGCCAACCCATAACAACTGTGTTGTGCTTCATGCCTCCCAGACCACACGACTGGATCAGATGTGCGATCCCCTCTCTCACTTTGGAGGCAACCACTACCTGACAGAAGCCCTTCACCCGCTCAATCTCCATCATGTTCTTTATTGCCTGGTGAAGGGTACAAGCACAGCACAACCATAGAAACCTCAGGTACTATAAAAACAACATCCATTGCTTCTACTTTAATATATAAATGTTTCCTCTTGTTATTTCTCATTATCTCGTTATCTCTCACACTCCAGAGAGGTTGATATGGAACTGAAAGGACACAAGACCAAATCTCTTGGCAAGTATGAATATCAAATATGGCTGCAAAGGTACATAACCACTACAGCTGATTTATCTTGATGAAGATCATTGTGCAGTAGTGGCCAAAGTAATGTCTGGAGGGCCTTTTTGTTTTTAATGGCTCTACATGTTTGATTAAACCATCAAAATATGAGGAAAATATTTTAAATATGAGGGAACACACACACACACACAAATTCCACTAAACTTGGTCAAGGTATTTATCTGACAATTATTTGGCTAACTACAGCTACAGGTTTTGTTTTACTATAGAAAAGCAAAAAGCTCATAAGAAAAAGCATTGACTACACTACAGCATAATCAATTATTAATACTCTGTTGGTGCTCTCTTGTTCTTGCATGTGTTCATAATTTATTTGTATAATAGCCTGGCCAAAAACTATGTCTTCACAATTTGGCTTGATACACTGTGTTATCACAAATAAAGCAATTGACTCCAAGCACAACTATGCAATAAGCTAACACATTTTTAATAATATTTGAATAAAGGGTAAAGATTTTCCTTGGCTGAACATCACTTTTTGCCACTACTATATTTGCATCTGTAATTTTAAAGCACGGTTACATTCAAGGTGAAGCTAAAAGTGCATCAGGAAACTTCCTCACCTGTTCTGATGCTTGTGTTTCCCCATAGCATTCCAGGAAGTTGCCCTGTATCACAGAACCTACAATGGTTAGGCCTTTTCCTGCCTTCAGCTGTGAGGCAAAGGTAAGCATTCTGGGATACTTTACATGTAGGTCCTCATCCAACTTCAGCAAAACCAGCAGCTGTGGCCTATTAACATTATTTCATTTTAATGTGATTGTAGTGTAATTACAGTATAATAAAAAAAGCATTATATTAAATAAAAGTGACTTTGATGACATTTATATTGTTACAAAAAAATTATATTTCAAATTAATGCTGTTTTTTTTTTTTTTTTTTCAGAAAGTTCTATTAATCAAAGAATGCTGAAAAAATGCATCATGGTTTCCACAAAAATATTAAGCAGCACAACTTTTTTCAACATAAATAAGAAAAAAATCAGCATATTAGACTGAAGACGAGAGTAATGGCTGCTGACAATTCAGCTTTGTGTTCACAAGAATAATTCACAGTTTTACATTTTTTGGTAATAGTCTTGGTAAGCCTAAGAAACTTCTTTCAAAAACATTAAAAAATCTGACCGCCCACAAACTGCAGTTTAATACTGTCCGTACAAACATTGTTTGAAGTATGCCTGCAGGAGTACATTATTCAAACAATATCTTCCTGCTTCTTAAACATTATTTAAATATGTTATTTGAAGGTGTTCCCAGGTAATTTCCAAATGTGATCTTTGGAAAATATCAGCTGATATTATTGTAAATTTGCTTTTGAGACAACCTCCAGTTTTTGGTGTGGGGAGGTCCAGCTTCCAGGCGAAGGAGTGAGTAACGTGCGGCACTAAGAGACAATCCACGGATCCCATCCCCCCATTCCTTCTCTGCTCTAAAAGAGAGAAGGATCAAGGATCAAAGGTTTGTTAACTAAAGATGGACAATTGGTGATTTCAGTTTAATTTCAGATGTCAGTTTTATGGATGTAATTAGGAATCGCTTACCCCTGATACTCAATGTACTTGTAGATCATACCAGCAATGCCCATTGCTACAATGGCATAGTACCAAGAGGAGATAAACATAAGGGCTAAACACATACTCATGCCCAGAAAAGACAGAGCCCTGTGAGAGAGAGAACAAAGAGCACATCATAAAAGACCTATTGGTTTACTCTACACTACAAAGGAGTGAATTGTTTTATTAAAGGTCATTTTTAAATAATTGACGGAAGTAAGTAACGGATATCAAGAGCTGAATGCCAGTGAGTTTTGTGATCACAGTTTGACCTGGATTCTAATGTTGTAACCACAAGAGATGTTCTCAGAACCTGCTCAAATATGATCATATGTATGCAAACAGAATCAAAATGTACTTACCAGTGGTAGTATCTGAATCGTGGTCTCCAGTTTGGTGTTCTTAAAAGTGTTTGTACAGCACATGCCAAGTTTACAAAAAGATAACACATCAGGAAAAACCTGTCAAGTGAACAAGCATATATTAGAATAAGTGACATGTAATACATACAATGATGACAATCCAGGGAAAAAATTCTGTCAAGAATGTAGCATATGTGCTCATGAGCCCATAAGTTGCTTTAATAGACATTTAATATTCAGTAAAATTATCAGTTTGAAAGCACTAACACTATTGGATGAGAACAAAACTTGAACTGAATTGAGCTGGATGACAACACTATTGTCTTTCATAGAACTGCTTACAGCTGAATTAAACTCATTTCATTATTGATGAACTTTACACAGCTATTGAACTAAACTAACTTGAGCTGAATAATGATGATGACACTGTTGTCTTCTAGCTGCTTTACAGCAGAATTCAATTTGTCTCATGTTTGAAGATCATTATTTTTCTGTTTACAACTGTGAAGTTGCTTTGAAACAGTCTGAATTGTATAGAGTAATATATACATAAAAATGTGACCAGATAAGAAGCAACTGTAAAGTGATATCTAGTCTTCATTTTACCAATAAGATATTTTTGCAATAAAATTCAATATACATTTTAGAATCTTTCAGAAAACAATAAATAAATAAAGTCCATTAACAATTGACATTCATTATAAAAATGACATCCTAATATGCCGTTTAAATAAATTATTTTGTGTGACTTGAATCTGTGTGTGTATATTTGCGGTGTGTCCTCACATGGAGAGAATAGGTGCGACCATATCCAATGACGCAATGAGGATGCCGAGCTCTGCTATGAGTCCCGTCAGAAGCAGAGCCCATGTGGGCTCTCCATTAGCTTTACTGTGTCCAAAGACCTGTACATGTGCAAACACATGGACACACGGGGATGAAAAGTGAGTCAGCTGTTAGCATCCCATATTTACATATTAGGAACAACATTTTACATATGACATGCAAATGCTTGCTTTTATGGTTTTTGTGGTTTGGCATTCCAGAAAAGGAAGTAAATATAAACCAGAAACTCATAATACGCACATTTACATCTCACTGAAATTCCTCTTAACTTATACTGTGTTTTAAACCTTAAAACAAGACAGATAATCTACAATATGTTATGAACCACAGATTTAAAAAAAAAAAAAAATGCTATTTTAGACTGTACTGGTTTTGTTATTGTAATGAATAACATCAACATTGTGAAAAAAGAGTGTGCTATTTAGATATTTTGTGATATATCAGATATCTCACTCTAAGGAAAGGGATAATGTTATCTTTAGCAATGGCTTGCAGGAGGCGGGGAGCTCCGGTCAGGGACTGAAGTCCTGCACCCACTGTGGAGAAGAATGAGCCAATCACAATGACCCAAGGAGAGGGCCAAGACAGGGTGCCAACCACCAAGTTTTTTCTGACGGCGTCTCCAAATCTTAAAAACATATTCAAGAACTTTAGACACAACATGCTTGTTTCTATCTAAACGTTTGTACTTGTACTGTATGCTCTAGAGATGTAACTTACTTATCTCTCAGCACCACTCCCTCAATACAGGCCCCAAACAGAACCACAGAGCTGAAATCTGTCAAATGAGTCATGGAATTCTATGTAACTTCGAATGCAAAACAAAATTGCTCACAGTTAGTGTAACAGTTTGTTTAAAAAAACCCATCCTGTTGATATGAGTAATAGTTAGATGGATTGTTCTGAGCATAATATCAGTACTAACAGCAATAAAGGATACAGACAAGAGAGGTAGTTGTAATGGCCAGAATCGTCCCTATTGGTATAGACTTCTGTGCATCTCTTAGATCTCCAGATCTGTTTGATCCTGCCATAATGCCTGTTTTAGAGACAGAGAGGGACAAAAATACTGAAATTAATATAATTTTCCATTGAAGTCATAGTACTTAGATATATAATACAGCTTATTACATGGCTACTTGCCAAATAAATAAATACGTGAGCATTAAATAATGATTGGACTTAGTTTCAGCTAAGCTCTTAAAACATTTACTTAGAAAAGCTCATTATAATAGTGGACTGATAGGTGACAGGGTTGTTGTTTATTTAGTGTCAGTGACAGAAATATTATCACACAAATAATGATAAAGCAGTAATTTGTTTTGTTCTATGGGTGTCAACCACAAGAAGACAAATATGCAATTATATTCTGGAAATAAGGCAAACCTCCGCTGCCCAAATTATATGCAAGTTCTTGAAAAAACAAGCCCAAAATTTGCTTATAATAACTGGACTTGGCAACTCTGCCTGCTTCCTACACTAATAATATTACACTGCTTAATTCCTCGATTGACCAGTCAGACTCAAGTATTCAAGGATGTAATAATAAAAAATTAAAAAATAAATAAATATATTTATTAACCAGAGGACATATTATGAGGACATTTACCTGTGGCAGAAGGAAAAAAGATTCCCACCAAGAGGGTGAAGGAAGTGGCAATGTCAGCAGACACATAGAAGCCAAAGGTCTCCATGGAGCCATGGACATCAACGGAGGACAGGCTTGCCTTTTCGAGAATCTGCCCTTTTTCCATGTAATCCCCCCACATATTTTCTGCACATACACACATAAAAATGAAAGAAAGAAATACATATATAAAGCCACATATCAAAGGGCAAGTGCCCAGCAAAGATTCTTTTTTTTTATCATGTTAAAATATATGATATATTTTTCTAATCTGTTTTTTGTTTGTTTGTTTTTTGACCTAGATGTGTTTTAGACCCATGCTGTGAACCAGACAAGTGTGTCCCTACCTTTAATTATCCCACTGGCCAGCCCTGGAATGCCCGGGATCTCTGTAACATTGTTCTGAGCGAAGTACTCGTCACAGTGAGCACTGCTGGAATTCTCAGAGCTGCAGAAGTTCTTCCAAAGCTTGCTGGGAACAGTCTCATTACCGACAACTACTTTCTTGTCACAAACATCAAACAAATCACGAACCAGCGTCCGGTTTCCTAACATGCAGATCCTACACATGGTTAAAAAAAAAACTGATATACTTATTTGTATTTAATTATATTTTCATTTAAATATTACATTTTGTGTTTTAGTTTTGTCTATCAACATATTACAGAAAGACTTACGGAAACTCAGGAGGTTGGAAGATGGATTTGACAGCTCCGGCATAGATAGAAACAATGGAGATTATGACACAGGCCAGGAACAGGGAGGCAAATTTGTTGACATACTTGACCCCCACGAAGACAACTACAGCCATAAGGCTCAAACATATTGTGCCATATACCCGCATGTTATTCAGCATTGCACCACTCCCTGCATGAATATCTGCGGGATGGAATATGGCAGCCTGGGGAATCAGGTATTTCTGTAGACAAGACATTTCAAGAGCTGGATTATTTTGGGATTTGGATCATTGTGTGTGTGTGTGTGTGTGTTGTTGTCATAATAAAAGGACACTGACCAGAAATATTTCAATTGCTCCCAGTATGTACATGGCAGCAGCGAAAGTTGTGCCTAAATAAAAACACAGACCAACTGCACCACCGAACTCAGGGCCCAGAGACCGAGATATCATGAAATAGGCTCCACCAGCTGCCAATTAAAAATAAATAGATAAATACATTTGTGTGTGTTTAGACTGTGAAACATTCGAATAGAAAGGAGTATAAACACTACAAATTACCTGGAACTACACCATTGGTGGCTATGGCACTCATCGAGATTGCTGTTAACATTGTCTGTTAAAAATAAAAAATGAATAAATAAAAATCATGCATTTAAACATTTTAACTATATTTTATGTTACATATTATCTTAAAGGGCTATCTTGTACTTTCTTATCAAACTCACTACAGTTACAGAGCTCACATTCTACTGCCTGCCTGACTAATCAATAACAGCTGCATTTGAGGGATAGGTATTTTTCTGCAGTGAAAGAAGCAACTTAATCTAATAATGTAATCCAGTTGATTCATGTAATCTCTAATTAATTTAATAAATGTTTTCCAGCCTAATACACCTACCAAGCTAACGTGAGAACGTTAGCGAAACATTCTTAGAACATAATTTTTGTTAGCCGAGTAACATCTGATATTTTCTTCCACGTGTCAAAATGTAGCATGTAAGCTTACTATTTAAGTTGAAACTTGAATGTTTTAAACTTATCAGCATGCTGTCTGAGAAAAGCACACAGATAGGACTGCACTGTTCCTGCACTCAACCTGTGATGCTGCAGAAGTTACCAAAGCATTCAGTCATGCACAACCAGACCTAAAGGGTTAGTTCACCCAAAAAAAAAGAAGTCATCAATTACTTACCCTCATGCGTTCTAAACCCTTAAGACTTTCATTTGTCTTCGAAACATTTGTGTTTCAAAGATGAACAAAAGCCTTGAGGGTAAGTAAATGATGAACAAATTTAAATTTTTAGGTGAACAAACCCCATTTTTCATTTTTGAGTGAACTAAGGGAACAGTTTTTATATGCAAAGCATCAGGAAATGGAACATTCACTAGTTTTTCTCTCATCTCAGCATTCCGCCATTTGCAGTTAAATTGTCAGTGTTGACCATTGCTCCATATTATTTGACATACTGACATACTTTTATATTATTTCATACTGTCTGTGTCTTGTTTTGCACAGTTGTCCATTGTCAAACTGCTTAAATACAATGCTAGGCTGTTTGTTTACAGGACAGATACTCAGGCAAATGTGTGGCAGACAAGCCATGATCAACACAGCCTGATAGTGTACTTATAAGGGTGTGTCTGCAAGAACTCACACATGAACAACACATGAGAACGATGAGGAAGGACTGGACGACACCTGCTGTTCCCACTATCCAGGTGAGACGCAGAAAAAGAATCACACCAAATATGTTCTGCAGACATGGCAAGTACACTCCCATCAGCGTGCCCATATTCGGTGACTATAGAGAAAAAAAAACAGTAAAGAGAAAAGTCTCTCAGAAAAATTATTTTATTTTGGTAAGAGTGATTTTTTTTCGTCACTTTTTTAATAACCTTGGGCACTTGTTTCCTGGATGCATCAGCACTTTCTGCCTCTTCATGTTCTTTGGCTCCCTGAGTAACATTTGTGTAACTGACCAGCCGGCTGAGGAGAGACGAGACTTTTGGCCGGATGTCCAGCTCTTCCTATGGAAACATACACCTCAGTACCACAAAATGTATAGTGGAATTTTACACAAATGTTTCCACTATTAATACATTAATGTTATTGTTATTTATATTAATGTTAAAATGAAGATTTTAGATTATACATTTAGTGAGAAATATTGCAAAGAGAAGGAAAGGAAAATTAAAAATGAACCTCAAACAGAGCCAGGTTTTTGTCGTAGAAGTCATTCCTCTTAGATGCTGAGTCTGAACTGCTGAGGAATGGACTGTCTTCTTTATGATTGCCATGACCTGGAGAGGGAATACAAAGTTCTGTCATGAAACTATAGATGGCGCAGGCTAATAGGTCCTTTAACTCAACCTGCTTGTAATCCATTGTTATCTATAGGGCACAGCTGATTGGTTCCTGCTGTATAGCCAATGAACCCACATGCTCAACCTTCAAAATACTTTGGTAGCATTGCCTTAGCAGTGCAGCGCAATTCAGAAAGCCTCCACCTTCCCCAGCTCCACATGGATCTTCTATGGGTAATTCATGTACGCTATTGTACAACAGAAGCATCTCATGCCCACAGCAGTGTGTCGTGTATGTATTGGCAGTAGCAAATCCCGTACTTGCTCTGCAGCAGCAACAGCAGCAATAAAAGCACTGCTAACAGTGTAGCAGATCTATTCTGCCAAGACCAAACATACAACATTGTCATACCCATTACCATGCCAAACACTCACGACAAAAATACATTTACACCTTATTTACTGGATTTAACAGGCATTTCCTTGATATGTACTTGTTATTGAGTTTTTGAAAAGAATCTTCTTTGTGTATATGGTGTCCATTAGCTTTTAGATTTCATTTTTTTCCCTCCATCCTTAAATTTCTTTAATGTTTTTAAACCTAGTATATCATCACACATATTATAATATAACTTATTTCTTGCTATAACATTTATATTGATTTTTTATTATTTTTTTTTTTAACCAGTGAGAGAGAATGAGACTAAAAGGAAGAAAGAAAAAAATATACAGCCACTTTTAGGGTGGGGGTTATTTCCTCAGAATAGCATTTTTTTCACCCACGACTATGTAATTTCCTGACTATGTCACTATTTCACAATCTTCATGCTCTTACATTGTGTCATTGTAAGACAAATTCAATGAGAAAAAGGCATTTTGAAGCATAAGGTAAAGGTACAGAGGAATACACAAAAATCATTTTACCTGTATTTTTGCACAGACTTTCTACAAAGCTTTATACATTTGATGATTTCTAACAGTGATCAAATAATTAAGCTTAGTCTTTTTTAATGATTTTGTTTATTAAGAACTTGATGATGAATCTAAATAAACAAATAATGCCATGCAGCTGCTTTTCTAAGGTTGGCATCGAGCATTAAACACATTTCTGCTTTCCTGCATCTTTCTCCCTCTCCCTCTCTTTCTGACCTTTTCTTTCGTTATTTCATTATGTTCTTTAATCAGGTCACTGAATCTGAACACTTAATCAGTTTGATTGTTTTGTCTCCTCACACTCTCTGCTCTCACAACAAATGTCAATACAAACACTGCCAAAATGAGGCACCCAAATACAGTGCCAGTCTTAATTATACTTTCTGTGATAGATAGCACTGATAAATTTGTCAAGTTCATCGCAATTAAGCAGTTTTGTCTGTATTGTCCTACTTAGAATATTTATTTATTTATTTGCACTGGACAGCAACACTGAATACATTAGCCAGTCCATCTAACTGTCCATCTAAGAGAGGGGAAAGAAGAATTTTCATATTTCAACATTTGCAATAAATTTCATAATCTCATAAGAGATGTGACCAAACATTTTCTGCTCAAAAACATATAAACACAAGATAAATAAATAATAAGAAAAGATAGTAGCATGGTCTGATGTCAAGATTGAAATCTTTTTGCCCTCTCTGTTTGTTTTCTATAGGTCTCACTCACCTGTGTTCAGGGTTAATGTGCCATTATAGGTAGAGTTTACATTAGCATTGTTGCTGATCATGTTTGTCTATGTACAGCAAGGCAGGCAGCACTCTGAGCAGTCATAGTCTATGTCCAGGTCAATGTGAACTATTAACTGTTACTGAGAGAGAGAGGGACATCAATATTCGCACACACACAAACACACACACACACACACACACACACACACACACACACACACACACACACACACACACACACACACACACACACACACACACACACACACACACACACACACACACATTTTTATGTTTTATGAGGACTTTCCATAGGCTTTCCATTCCATCATCTGATCACAAACACTGCTACCGTCTTACACACCAGATTCAATATGCGAGCCGAATCACACAATAAGTGTTTAAAGTCAAGAACACACAAGAAAATCACAATAAAGACCTTCTAATCCAGAATGATAACACATTTCAAACAGTTGTTTAATGAAAAAAATGTCTGAAGATTTAGAAAATGTTACAGCCATGCAGTTCTGCAGTGATATGTTGTTTATGATACTGGAATATGTTCTTTATTAAATGAGAATGGTCAAATGCTGCCATCTAGGGTTATACTTTGACAGTTGTTCTTTTCTTAATCTGTATTAAAGGATTAGTTCACTTTCAAATGAAAATTAGCCCAAGCTTTACTCACCCTCAAGCCATCCTAGGTGTATATGACTTTCTTCTTTCTGATGAACACAATTGGATATATTTTAATTAATATCCTGACACATCCGAGCTTTATAAAAGCAGTGAACAAGGGTCATGAGTATGAGCTGAAGAAAGTGTCTTCATCCATATCCATTCATCATAAACATATTCCACACATCTCCGGAGGGGTTAATAAAGGCCTTCTGAAGCAAAGAGATGCATTTGTATAAAAAAAAAAATAAAAAAAATCATATTTAACAAGCTATGAAGTAAAATATCAAGCTTCTGCCAGACTGCCTTCTGTATTCAAGTTATGTAGAAAGTGTAAACTGCCATCGCGTCAGTTACACTTTTAGGCGTAGGACGTAGCGTTAGCTTTTTGAACAACAAGAGTTTTACACTTTCTTCATACGTTGAGTAAGGAAGGCGGAAGCTGTGTGGCGTACACGTTTATGACAGATGGAAGCATTTTCTTCAGCTCATACTTGTGATGCTTGTTCACTGCTATTATAAAGCCTGGATGTGTCAGGATATTTATTAAAATATCTCTGATTGTGTTCATCAGAAAGAATAAAGACATATATACCTAGGATGGCATAAGGGTGAGTAAAGCTTGGGCTAATTTTCATTTGAAAGTGAACTAATCCATTAATGATAAAATGTGGATCGATTTTGAACACTACAAAGATGTTTACAAAGATGTTTACAGCATTTTACTGAATTATTTCTAAACAAAACAGAAATTACTTGACAGCCTCCGCCTCTGCCTCCACACACACACAAATAATGTCTCTTGCCATGTGTCTGCAGGAGGAGAAAGCAAAGAGCTTTATGGTGGCAGG
Source organism: Chanodichthys erythropterus (assembly GCF_024489055.1). Taxonomy (NCBI): domain Eukaryota; kingdom Metazoa; phylum Chordata; class Actinopteri; order Cypriniformes; family Xenocyprididae; genus Chanodichthys; species Chanodichthys erythropterus. The sequence continues at coordinate 30,421,485 of NC_090231.1, read as the reverse complement.
TCTGAACACATTAACAGGACTATGCCAAAAGCTGCAGATCAAAGCCAAAGCTACTAACCTCACAAATAGTGTTTAGTGTGAGCTGAAGTCTGAGAGACTTCACATGCTTACTATAGCAACAATTATCCAATCTAGAGAACAAGAACATTTGTTCACAGTGAAGATTGTATAGTTATCATTTTTACATGATAAATAGTCAGTTATTTTCAACAGTCTTGAAACATCACACACACAAGCTGTTGTTCCACAGTAGGGCCTACGTGTGAAGATTCAGGCACATTTGGAAACCAGCTGTAGAAAAGTTCAGCTCAAACATCTGTAAATTGTTGCTCAGACAATAGCCTAAAGGTAGAACAGCTTTAGTGCAAATAGGGCAAATATACCTCCAAAGTGGAACATACTGAAGAGACAAAACCACTTTGTGTTGGAAAATACAAAAGCTGATTAACCTCAGGAAGAAATGAACTAGCTGGTAAGAAGCTTATTTAAGAAATTATCCAAACATCCCATTTATTAAACATTTAATGTTTTCATTATGACTCAAAGTCATAATGCTTAGGCCGATTTAGCCCTGGATTTATTTATTTATTTATTTATTTATATATATTTTTTTAAAGGGGAGGGGGGTCTAATTATTGTGTTATGATGGCATACTTGGTTGCTTGACGTGATTGTCATACTAATATCCGGTGTGTAAGTGTTTACTCATGTGTGTTTACTCTGTCTTAGTGTATTAGTGTTTTACATTTTGAGACCAACCATTGTGCTCGTTGTGCTCGTAAACTACATAACTGCATAACCCACTCTTTTCACCCTGCACAGACACATCACTCTCCTCATCCTTGATACAACCAGCTCCAGCTCCACATTAAATGCGAGTAACATTATTTACTGTATTTAGTGCAGTGTAGGACAATAATTGGCTTTTACACCATATGAATGCTAACCGGTTAGATATTCACATTTCATTTTAACCCTGTTAATAAATTTTTTACAGTTTACAGATGGTCATTTACGCAGACAAACTTTTACAAGAGTGTTTTAACCTTTACAAACAATAGGAATGTAATGCCTGTTTTATGTGTTTTTCCTGAGAAGAGAAGTTTGTTACGCAATAGCCCATCACTGGTAGACTGAATTAGATGAGTACAGTTGAATAAGTCTGTGGAATTGAACCATGCTGTGAGAGCAGAACGTACGAAGGCTTTGATGTGCGTTAATGAGGAAGAAGAAGCTGTGATGAAGCTTCAATAATTAAAAACATTAGCAAAAGGCAAAAAAAATATATATATACTTACTCAAAAGCACCATGAAAACAATACTGTAAAAAAAACAAGTAAATAATGCCAATAAAACCCTGCAAATGATTATTATTAAAGCTTTTATATTAAAATATACTTTAAGATAACAAAGTCAAACCAAAACAAGGCTTACACTGAAAAAACTTCAATTTATGTTTTGGTAACACTTTAGTATAGGGAACACATATAAACATAACTATGACTTTTCCCTCAATAAACTCCTAATTTACTACATATTAATAGTTAGTAATGTACTTGTTAAGTTTAGGTATTGGGTTGGATTAAGATTGTAGAATAAGTTCATGCAGAATAAGGCATTAATATGTGCTTAATAAGTACTAATAAAAAGCCAATATTCTAGTAATATGCATGCTAATAAGCAACTAACTAAAAGACCCTAAAATAAAGTGCATTGCATTGTTTTTTTTACATTTGCCAGTTTTTATTTACCTTGTGAATTTGTTGTCGTGTTTAATAACCTGTTATCTTGTGATGTCAGGATGAATTTGTTCCTCTACCTAAAATTATTAGTTAGCTGATTGTTAGTCTCGCATAGTCAGACCATCACACTGGCGTCAGAAGGTCAGGGGCCGTATTCACAAAACATTTTATCTTACCATTAAGACTTTCCCTAAATAGCAATAAAAGTTCTTAAGAGTTCTCTTAAAACCTATTCACAAAACAGGTGAGACCAACTTTTACTAAGGAATAGAGAGAAGTCTTAAGCTAAGAGAAAGGGTGGGGTTGACCTGGTTGCTATGGATGATGTCATCACGCTTACTAACTATGCACACAGTGATTGGCTGATAGGGGAGGGGTCTCTGTCAGAAATATTGTAGAACGATGTATCATGTTGCCATTTTCAAATAAAGATTTTAAAAAGTAGGCTAATTGTAACTAATTAAACAAGTATATGTTCAGCTAATTGTTAGACTCTTATCTCGAGAGACTGCAGAATTCAAGCGACAAATTATGTTTTATAAACAAAGTTCGGGAGGAGCAATATTTAATCAGCTCGAGAGGAGGCATTCAGTATACACAGCCGACTCACCTAGTTAAGTCGAAAGTTTTCTGCATCCCTCAAACACTCCAACACCTTAATCTCTGCCCAGGTGGGGATACGGGTTTTGCGCTGAATTCCGAGCTTGGAGCCCTAGATCCCCTCATACAGCATGCCAAATATGCTTATTTTACTCTTTTACTCTATCCGATCATTTGAAAGTGTCAGGGGCATATAATTTAGTAGGGATGCTAGGGATGTGTCCCTACCAATATCCAGTGTCACTGCCCCTAGTAATAATTTTGATCAAAAATTAAAATATATGTAAGCAATAAGGTACGAATACGAACGATGCGGCCATAGCTACGTTTGGTTGCGCAAAGCGGCAATTGGCTCCTCTGTCTGAATCCTAGATGCGGTAAGTGAGGGTGAAATCAACAGTTCTTTGCACAACAATACGGGGCAAATTTTGTCACATATTGACTCAGGGTCAGTTTTTTAAGAAGGCTAAATGACAATCTAGGGATAAGTGGCATGTGGCAAACCTAAACGTGTGTGTGTGTGTGAAACCCTACATAATAGGGACAAAATGTCCCCACAAAGATGGCAATATCCAAAATCATTGCTTTTAGTCATCCCAGTCTCATCAGCTGAGGCTGAAAGAGGTTTCAGTGCTCTTAAGTCACTGAAAACATGGCTCATCAATTGCTGTGTGCCATGCCCACCAGGACAAACTGGACAATATTGATGTGAAACAAATATACCAACAGTTCATTTCTGCTATGCAGATGCAGAGATGTTTGGCTTCTTCGAATAGCAAGGAACAAGACACTGACATTGACTGCAAGGAACAAAACATTGACATTGACTATTGCATTTCACTACAAACAGAATAAAGTCTATGTTAAACTGCCTCCTTGTCTTTACTAGTTACCTGTAACATTACAGAATTAATTAATTAACATATTGTTAAGGTCAGTATGGACTAAAAACCTTAATACTTTATCCTATTCATTTCCTAGGATGTCCCCACCAATTTCAAAATCAAACAAACTGCCACAGGTAATCAGACATTATTTTCTTTTCTTTTCTTTAATTATTTATTATTTTTTGCATTTTTGCATTTTATTATGATAGGACAGTGAGTAGACAAGAAGCGAAGTGGAAGAGAGAAAAGGGAGAAAGCAACAGCCATTAGGATTATTTGTGATTTGGCTTTAGTGTCGTAATAGTCATCTTGACTGCTCCTATCTTATCAAAGATTTAGGAGCTAGTTTTAGCGCTAAAAAGCTTTGTGAAATACTCTTTGAGCAAAAATTTAGGGGAAAAAATATCCTGGGGCTATATTCACAAAATATCTAAAAGTAGCTTGCCGATTTAGGAGAAACTCTTAAAAATGATTGCCGTGTCAGTCCTAAATTCAGGACTCCTATCATTTTTCTCGAAGAGCTAATTAAGCAAATTATTTTAGTTTTTAAAGTTTTAAATATGGATATTTTTCTTACACAAGCACATCACTTCGCTTCAGAAGGCCTTTCTTAACACCTCGGAGCCATGTGGTAACCTTTTATGGATGGTTGCACTTTTTTGGGCTTCAAAATCTCATCCTATATTTACTGCCATTGTAAAGCTTATTTAATATAACTCCGATTGTATTCGTCTGAAAGAATAAAGTCATATCATATCATAAATCATATGGTCATTTTCATTTTTGGGTGAAGTAACCCTTTAATATTGTTGTGGAAACCTGACAAATTTTTTTCAGGATTCTTTGATGAATAGATAGAATAGAAATCTTAAAGTTGTAAATGTCTCAATTTAATGCATTCTTGCTGAATAAAAGTATCATTTTCTTAAAAAAAAAAAAAATAAATCTTACTGACCACAAACTTGGAAGAATAGTGTAGCAATCATGGCAGATTTTGAGAGTTTGATATGCCACTATTCAGCACATGAGCTTTAGATGAACCCATGGTACGATCCAAAACGGATCAATGTCTGCTTTTATACCTTTTTTTTTTTTTTTTTAGCTCTGTTCCTGATCTTGATGAAGTCAACAAAACAATTTCATATATGAGATGAGTAAGAGATAAGTCAGTTTAAGACATTCTGTGCCTGTCTCTCAGGTACAGCTGTCTTTCAACAAGAAGTAATACACTGTTACCTTGAGGAGTCAGAGACATTCGTGGTGTTAAGGACTGCCAGGCAGGTCCTACTCGAAAATTGCAGAGTGTTGCTATTTCTGTGTCAAATAACTACTCCTTCAGGTTATAAAAAAGTTAACCACCTCCCTGGTTGACACGAGCCAGTTGAGGTATATTGGAACACCAGCTGGGTTTGTTTTGTACCAAAAATACTTTGTCAAAGATAACCAGCTGGGATAACATCTTCTCTCTTAGCTAATGCTATTGCTAATGATCTCTGAAAGCCTGTTGGGCACACAGAACAGGACTGTACATTATTTCTATCATATATTGTTTATCTGTCTTCCTCCCTCTCTTCATCTCTTTTGTAATGTGGAAGTAATGCATGACGTGGTGAATGGGTTTGAGCTCATGCTTTTCCATTACAGGCTTGTTTCAGCACAATGACCGCAGTGTGTAGTACTGCTTTAAACATTGCTGAGCTGACACACTGAAAAACAAAGTTAGCAGTGTGAACACCCTCCTTCTGCTGTGCCCTGCCTAAAGTTAAATGATCCACCAGTGTGACTGCCACATAAGACTCTTTTTCTTTAACCTACATTCTTACACATAGAAAATCATACAAACTCAACTGGTATAAAGAGATCTACCACCTCATTTATCACCAATAATTTCTGCTACCATCTTTTCTCATGTCTGTAAGGTGATCAGAAGGTGGAAGTGATGATTAATGTTAAATTGATCCCCAAAATCACAAACACCCAAACAGGCATGCATCCAGGGCCAGCATAGGATTTATTCAATACACACCTGCCCTGTCATGGACAAACACATCTTCTGATAGGAAATTTTAATCTAAGATTGGATTATTTAATTGTACTTCTGCAAGTATTATAACCTGTCATTTCCATACTTAGAGAGAAAGAGAGTGAGCGAGATATATATATAATTATTAATTATTCCTTATGGTGTGCTGTAAGGCAAGAATCTGCATATATAATTTTCTTTTTTTTTTTTTTCCCCTGCAGTGATTCATTCAATGATTCACTTTGTTCATTCATTTTAACATGTGAACATAAGTTCAGTTACAAGTTTTTTTTAAAGCCTATATGCAAATACATGACCAGCTTCAGTTATTCTCTCATCCCTTCACCTTACTAACAGTAAAATATTATTATACAGTACATTGGCTATATATTTGTATGTGTGATGGTGTACATATTCCATTTAGAAAAGCCTCACTTGACTATATAACCCAAATTTGAACAATTGTATCCTGATACACAAAAGATAAAAAGACAACAGCATTTCCACAGACATGGTGGTCTTTCAATATGTCAGTTACAGCTGCAGTAAACAGATCCTGATGTCTTTTAAGCATGCCTTAGGGCTGCACATCTTACCATTCGTTTCTCTCTTTAAAATGCGCTAGAGAAAGAAAGGGAAAATATGTAGGAAATAAATGCCAGTTAAACCCTTCAGCTGCTGTCTTGGCACATAGAGAGGGCTCCATCTTTTGTGTCCATGAATACTTGAGGCCTGTCCCATTATTGCAGACCCCCCAGTCCCGCCTCTGCTTTGGCTCTTGATTGTTTTCCTTTGTCACCACAGTGGTGTCTGGCATGTCAGCACTGTGCCAAGAGTCTTAGCTTGAGTTAGTTTTATATCCCTCCCCTTACATCAAATATACGTCATTTTATAGAGAAGCAACGTTGCCAACATGATAAAGGTCCCTCAGAACTTCCCAACAACTGGGATGTAAGTAGTGTGTCCTATGACGTTAGTGACTGAACAATTTTGTAACTAAATAGCGGATGGTTTAAGGATGTTTGTCATGAATACTAGGGTTAAATCTAACTTTTAAACTAAATAAACCTTCGATCTTTGCTTCTGATGCAGTTAACCCCAAGTTTTATGCTGAGAGGAATGTTTTTCACAAAGTGATACATGAAAAGAAAACTTACCATCTGAGCTAACTGTGTCTCCATGTCCAGGGTATCCTCCCTGTCCTGTGTCTCTGTAATCCACCCAGTTTATTCCCTCCAGGCTGTCATAGTTGGACGGTGAGTTATCCTGTACTGGTACAACAGTGAAATGGGGCATGTTTTCATCTGTTCAGTGTGAGTATCTGTCCCTCTCGTTCCCTTCTTTTGGCAGATAGCACGTTCCCGGGCCAGCTGAACTCTCCCTGAAATCTCCAACACATTCCTCTAGTCTTCCCTCACTTCCTCTCAATCCATTAGCATAGTCCCCACCTTCTTCTCCCAGTCCCTCCTCCTGTTCGGACAAATAGAGAGGCTCTGACACTTTGGCCTGTCTCACAATTTCCCCCTGCTGACACTCTCACTCATGTTTCCCGGCTTCATATGTGAATCACAGTCTTTATGAAGAAAATAACTGCTGATAAAATCCAGACCCATTACAGTCTTTGCATAAAAACAGCTTATAAGTAAAACATTATTCCATTTATATGCCAAAATCTCTGTTTTCTGTTTTACAGGGAAAACATTTCATGGATTTTGTCTGCATGTCAAAAGGAAATGGTAAATACCTTGGCATGACATGAGTGTACAAACAGCAGCCTGTTCCAACAAGTTAATAGGTAACAGCTCAATTACACATTCACAAAATCGCAGTTTTGACCTAGACAAATATATACTGGAGATGCACCAAAATGTAGAAATCCTTTTTTAGGCATCGTGAGCATATGTGCAAACAAGAGTCTTGAACTGTGTGAAGTCTTTTCTTGCGAGATTCTTGTCTTTAAGTGATAAGACATAAGGGTGTTGGTGTCTGTCAGTTTAAACATTTCCTTTCAAGGAACATGCAACAAGACCACAAAAGATGTGGAGCCTTTGGAGTAGTCTGTAATTAAGCTTTCCATTTTTTTCTATTTTGGTCAGGTCGTTTTGTAGCCCTGCCTAAAGCTACATGCTATTGGATTTTTTTGTTTTTGTTTGTTTGCTTAAAGGGTCTATAAGATGTAATTGAAAGAGTCTTTTGCTCTTACAAGGGGTGTATTGCATTATAAATGATAAACTATTGTTCAAAAAGTTATTTTGAAAGAAGTCTCTTGTGCTCATCAAGGCTGCATTTATTTGATCAAAAATACTGTAAAAGCAATATTGTGAAATATTAATATAATTTAACTGCTTTCTGTTTAATATATTTTAAAATGCATATCTATTATGGCAAAGCTGAAGTTTCATCAGCCATTACTCCAGTCTTACACATGATCCTTTAGAAATCATCCTTAATGTGCTGATTATTATAATCTTAAAACAGTGTGCTGCAGTATTTTTGTGGAAACTATGATAAATATTTAATAGAATGTTCAAATGAACAACATTTATTTGAAATAGATTTTTTTTTTTTTTTTTTTTTGTAACAATGTTAATGTCTATACAGTCACTTTTGATCTTGCTGCATAAAAGTATTAATTTCTTTTAAAAAAATGTCACTGGTCCCAAACTGGAAAACAATTACATCAAAATTATAAAATTGTAAAATATAACATTTACTACAGAATGCATTGTTTTATCAAAACTATACTCGGTAGCCAAACACTTTATTTATGTTCATTTAAAACATTACACATTAGTAGGAGTTACCACTTAAATGAATGTTGAAGATAACAGCCACACACCCCCATGTTGGGTTTCCATGTTTTATGGGGACTTTCCATAGACATAATGTTTTTTTATATTGTACAAACTGTATATTCTATCGCCTAACCCTAAACATTAACCTACCCATCACAGAAAACTTTCTTTTCAAAAAACATTATTTACTATGATTTATAAGATGTTTTCTTTATGGGGACCAAAAAATGTCCCGACAAGGATTTTGGATATTGCAATCTTTGTGGGGAAATTTTCTTCTCATAACATAAGGTACACATGAACTTCAAACATATACACACTTTTTACAAAAGGTTTTACATGGGTATTGTATATGTCTCACATAATTCTGAAAGCTGTTGACCACTTGTGTTTGCTTCCACCTGTCTCAGTCTGAAAGAGAAAACGTTCCTTCAGGGAGAATCTCTGTTGTTGTCATGATCACCATCTGTTCCTGTTACAATCCTGTCAGTCCCCGGACTACATTTCCCATCATCCCCCCTGTCAATCACATGCACTCACTCCACCAATCACCTGTTGCCACATACAGCCATGCACACTCCACACTAATCACCACACCCAGCTGATATGCATTACCTGGACTATAAAGGACTCATACACACACCACCTCACCGCGAAGTCTTGATTCCTAGTGACAATTCTGAGCGTACCTTGTATCCAGTCTGCCTGTGTTTGATCTTACCTGTTCCTGTGTATTGACCCATTGCTGCCTGTCCTGACCCTTGCCTTGTATACTGTTCTGTGAATGATATCCGCCTGTCCTCGATCTACTGCCTGTACTCTGATTACGACTCTGCCTGTTCCTTGCTGTTCCTGTTTGCCCCTGATCGACCCAGCCTGTACGACTATGCTCACATTGAATAAAAGCTTGCAAATGGATCTCCGCCTGAGTCCCGCTTCGTTACAGTTGTCACTGTTTCTCAGTGACTCAAGAAGTAAACATACGTTTTCACTAAGACAACATGACAAAAGCAGATAGAACTCATCATATTCAGTGATGCTGTCTACACTAGGTGCGACATTCCCGATAGTAAACTCATGTTCCATTCTATTTAAGACATACACTATAGTGTCAAAAGTATTGGGATACCCCTCCAAATCATTGAATTCAGGTGTTCCAATCACTTCCATGGCCACAGGTGTATAAAATCAAGCACCTAGGCATGCAAACTGCTTCTACAAACATTTGTGAAAGAATGGGTCGCTCTCAGGAGCTCAGTGAATTCAAGCGTGGTACTGTGATAGGTTGCCACCTGTGCAATAAGTCCATTCGTGAAATTTCCTCACTACTAAATATTCCACGGTCAACTGTTAGTGGTATCATAACAAAGTGGAAGCAATTGGGAACAACATCAACTCAGCCATTAAGTGGTAGGCCACGTAAAATCACAGAGCGGGGTCAGCGCATGCTGAGGCACACAGTGCGCAGAAGTCGTCAACTTTCTGCACAGTCAATAGCTACAGACCTCCAAACTTCGTGTGGCCTTCAGATTAGCTCAAGAACTTATAGAGCTTCATGGAATGGTTTCCATGGACGAGCAGCTGCATTCAAGTCTTACATCTCCAAGTGCAATGTAAAGCATCTGATGCAGAAATATAGTATATTTCAAGTGCTCCAGCTACTTCTGACATGAAGATCAAATGGTTTTGCAACAGACACTTTGTCGCATCCAGTGTCGACAGCCTCAAGCTGTTGCGGTGCGGCACAACACAATACAACAACTGTTGTGCCCAGTGTAGACATGGTCAGAACTCAGTGTTTCATTCCTTTTAGGGAGAGACAAAGATGGTGATTGACATGAACAGTGTTGGAGGTAAGGTATTACAAGTAACCCGAGATACATAGTCAGATTAGCTTTTTCAAGTAATTTTCAATTTATTGACAGACACCTCTCCTGGTACCATGTTGAGAGAAATCATGAGTGAGGTGCAGAGGCATTGTGTACACTGTGTAAACATGATAATTATTGTAGTTTTAGACTAAATGTGAGCAGGCATTTACTCAACTCACTTGCACAGAAACAGGTTCAGTATTCCTCAAAATATATAAAAACAGTGAAATGCAAACTTGCAATAATTAAATGTTAAATTACACAAATATATGCCTACTTATTTAATCTCATAAAATGTCTTTGCTGCTGACTTTTGATTATCCAGTTCAACCATACCAATAAGTAAAAGTGACTTTATGTAAACATCACATTTGTTTCTTTTTTGCTTGTTTGTTTTGTTTTTATTGTTGAAGAGTGTTGAACTTCTCCTGCATCTTCTTCTGCAATCCAGAATGACAGCAAAGTTTGTTTGACCTGCACCCTCTGCAGTACAGGCGTGTCCTTCAGCCTGAGGCTTGTTCATTTCATTTTGGTGTGAAAGGGCCTTTACATTTGACAAAAATAGAACTCTTGTTTTTTTTGAAGGTGCATTGGCCAGCCCACATGGCATAACCAGATACTTGTAGTGCCAGGCCTCCCATAATTGCTCCATAGAAGAAGAGATCTTAAGATGTCATCTTTTCTGTCAACAAATAAGAACCTAGATGTAGCAGAAGAGACGGATGGTCTTCTTCAATGTATTCTTCCATCGCCTTGGTTTCAGGAATGGACAGTGGGTAAACACGGCTCTAAGGTGGAGAAGTGTTAGGAAAAAAGTCGATGGTACAGTCCCAGGGGCCATGAAGTGGCAGCTGGTGGCCTTGTCTTTACTAAATACCTTGACTAAGTCAGTATACTCATTGGGGACTTTATTTGGCAATGAAAAGGGGTTCTTGGCTAGACAGATAGGGTAACACTTTACAATAACAGTACATTAATAACCATGAACTAATGCCTAAATTAATAGTTACTTCCACATGAACTCATGATTAGATAAGATATGAACTAATCATGAACTAATGAAAAATGATCCTTAACTACGACAGGAGTCATAAGGATTCATGCATGAAAACAGCAGCCTTAACTACGCATTAATACATGTTTGATAATTAATGCATTAATTAACATTTAGGGGTAAACTAAATAAATCAGCCTCCATAAGAGTAAACAAGAAGTACTCTGAATTCGAATTAAACGTGATTTAATACTGTCATAATTTACACTGTAATATCATAATCTGCCATCTGCAGCTTTGTGACAAATAATTGCAATGGCACATGATTATTTAGCCATTAATTACATAGATCTGTCTAATCAAATGTGGAAAATAGACTAACTACCACTAATAAATTTAATTTGATCTAAACTGTTTTCTGATTTTTACAGTTCATTTATATTTAGTCATAGATATATAGTCATAGTTTATTCCCGGAACTAAAGTATGTAGGGTTTGTTTCTGGCGGGACACTCATTAGTGGCGCACGTTAGGTGTTCTCTTGCCGCGTTTGTTGTGTTGCTGGCATTTTAAACTAATAAATGTTGACTGCTTTGGTAAGCCGAATTAATAATTAAAGACATATTTACATGTATGTTTTATTGGGATTTTCAGGAGGTTATGTGCAGTTATTAATTGTATTTGTATTTTTGTCATTTAAATGTATATGCTTTGATTAGCATTAGCTTGTGGTCGCGTGCTATTTTACATGTAAATGTGCCTTATGTGTGTCTTTACAGGTATGTTTATGGCTTGCTTTCAAGTCCATATATGTTTAATTATATAAATAAAAATAAAATACAAATACTTTTTATTTTAGTTTTTTTGTACAGAAACAGAAACTGTTTAGGATGTAAAGGAATAAGGATGGCACTCTATAGTATTTATTCATATATTAGTTAATGATGTGTGATATGTGCATCATGTCATGACTTTACTTGAGGGGGCACAATCATAATTAACTAATTAGTAACTAAGCATATACTAACATCAACTAATGGTTGGTTAATGTATACTTATGTCATGGCTTTACTTGAGGGGGCACAATCATAATTAACTCATTATTAGCTAAGCATATACTAACATCAACTAATGGTTTGTTAATGTATACTTATGTCATGACTTTACTTGAGGGGGCACAATCATAATTAATTCACTGTTAACTACTTACCAAATTCAGCTCATGATTATCATTAACTTACTATCAAACACACATGTACTAACAGTATTCAGCCCAGTTAAGTGATGATGTGTGACTTTTCAAAAAGTCAGAGAATGGAGGTACAGTATGATCACGGCCTGCGTCTGGATGGAGAGTGATCTTCTGAATCTGATACCAGCAAACGCTCCCTTACCTTAGTTCATGTTTCCTGTTTGGTTATTTTTTTGGGAACCGATTCCTCAGGAACTGATGTAAGTCACAGTAGTTTAGTTTGATAGGAAAGAATATCACAAAACAGATTAAGACCTTTTAAGATAAATAGTGTATTTAGTATTTTATATGTTTGATAAGGAGGATAAGTGAAAATAATGGCAAACTAATCCTGTGCCTTTCAGTGATGTTTATAATGAAGCTGCTGATGTCAGTAGTTTAAATTCTGAAAATAATAAATTGTTTAAATTTATTTCAAAGTCCAAATATGTATTATTCCTTCTTATAGAGACTGTTTGATTTAGTTTACCCTAAATGTTAATTAATGCATTAATTATCAAACATGTATTAACGCATAGTTAAGGCTTCTGTTTTCATGCATGAATCCCTATGACTCCTGTCGTAGTTAAGGATCACTCTTCATTAGTTCATATCTTAACTAATCATGAGTTCATGTTGAAGTAACTATTAATTCAGGTATTAGTTCATGGTTATTCATGTACTGTTATTGTAAAGTGTTACCACAGATAGTGTAGACTGTAAGTTTGGTGGACAGTTCCAGACAGTGAGTGTGACAATGAGGTGACCAACGGACCAATTCCTTTTCCCTCCATGAAAACTGTGGGTCGTGAGTAGACAACCAAGGATATCCTAGCAGTGTTAATTTTGACAGCAAAAAACTGTTTGAAAAGTTTTTTTTTTTTTTTTTTTGAAAATTTGTTAAAAACCACAGTGGAGCTATATACTATTTTTGGCAGCTGTTACAGAAACATTTTTACAAAAAAATCTTCTGATTTAACCTTGAAATTTGATGCAATAGATAGCTTAGATATTTGCACTGCTACAATAACACTATAATTCTTAATTTCTGATAGAAATGCAAAATCAATCGGTAGTTCTTCATAGAATAACGAGACAAACCTTTACATTCAATCGGGTACATCTGATATTCCCCAAACTGTTTATGTTCACCCAACTGTACTTTGCTCGCCACAGCGGACAGTTTTTGACCGTTCAAGTGCAAAAAGACATGAAAGAGCAAAATTTTTTGGGATTGACACACTTATCATTGAGGTATACTATAGTTAAAATTTTTATTAGATTTGATTTTTAGTTTTTCTGCTTTCATCATAATATTTAAAAGTTTTAGTTTCTTTTAGTTTTTGCTTTTAATAGTTTTTATTTCTGTTTGCTATTTTAATACCTCAGGTTAAGCTAAAGCTTAGAAACTAGATGAAATAAAATAAGTTTTTCAAGTAATGAAGATCTTTTATGGTTTTAGGTTTAGGTAACTATAATAACCCTTATAGCCTTCTTTTAAAATATATTGAATAATGTGTCAAATAATATTCTTAGTCTTTCCTTCCTGTGACAGACGATAGAGTAGTAATGACCAGGAAAAAAAAAAAATATATATATATATATATATATATATATATATATATATATATATATATATATATATATATATATAAACCATACGGAAATACACCGTAACTCTTATTCTGAAATGTCTGCACTGTAGCAGGCTGCTCATGAGGGTGATAAATATGCATTCTTACAACCGTCTAAAACAAACTACCATATAAACATTGTGTAAACATTGTCATAATTCATCAACATTAGCTTATAAGCAATCTCTTGGCATAAATATGCGCGAGCCTGTAGAGCGCGCAACAGCGCCGCGTTTGCCGCGGTTAGATCAGCACATTACACTTTGAATGTGCATATATTGCACACTGGATAGCAGTCCTGACTGGATATCTTCCCAAATCGTCCCTCTCTTTCATTTTCGTCTCGTTTTTATTCGTTGACGAAAATTAGAGTAGATTTTAGTCATAGTTTTAGTCATTCAAAATGCATTTTTATTTAGTCATCGTCTCGTTTTCGTCCGTGAAAAATGTCGTTAACGACGAAAATTAGATGATATGACATAGAGAATGATTTCTTCAATGTGAAGCAGGCCAACTCTGAGTTTGATGAGGACTGTCTGGACCAAGAGAGGGCAACTCTCTGAGAAAACAAAGGAAATTAACATTTGAACTCTCTCTTACAAAATTAGCATCCCCATCTGAGACGCAATCATACTGAGTCAATCACACCTCCCTATTGTCTTAATCTACATTTCCTTTCCTTCACCCCCTCTTCCCCCATCTCTTCTCTAAACACAAAAAGATGACCTGAAATTCACCCAAAAATCAATATGGTTTAATGTGAACAGTTATACAGCACTATACATGTTTGGTATCATTTAAATTTCTCAGTGTTACTGGTACAATGGTCCCATCCCAACAGAAGTAAACCAAAAGGTAATAAAGGTTTTAAGAGTTTAGAGATACTTTGCTTATTTGCTTACTTTGCTTATGTGCCCTCTCCCAGTGTCTATAATATAAATTACCTTCTGTCCATTATAAGGTGTAAACGATCCAAGTCTGGGACCTTGATTAATGCAAATTCCCATTGCTAACTCATGTTTACTTTGGAGGGTAATTCAGTCTTGGTCTGGTATTTAAGGAAATGCTGCAAAGGGCTCAAGGCGTGATTCTGTAGCCAGGTCGGCCCGTAATGCTTTGTGTCTTTCAAACACTCAGCATTATGTATCTTTCTGATGTCAGGTATTCATCTTTTACTCTTTATTTCTGAGCATTTGATGTATTGTATTTATTATCTTTGAATTGATTATGTAATTGGCATGATACATATACCTGACTAATAAATTGTTACAGCTGAATTTATTCTGATTTACTCTGAAATTATTAGATTATTAACTAGTAGATTACATTAAGTCAATAACCCCATAAATCTATGTTCAGGTTAGTAACAGACTAAAATACAGCTTAGGTGGAGCAGAGGGGCACACCAACTGATATTTTAGAGCTTTGGCTAACACATTGCCATTAGTATACTTAGACTGTGTAGGTAATAATGGGTTTTCCATTTAGAGCAACAGAGTGTTGCTATACCAATCTAAATAGGGTGGGCCTCAACCTCTGATTATTGCAGGATTATTATAACTGTACGTGGGAAACGCATGATTACCATTAGAGGAAGTTAAGTTGGTCAGCTCATTTCTATGGTCATGACCTCTGGTTAGATATAGTCTTACCTTAATTCAGTGTGTTCAGATCGTTGTGGCAAAAAATATCAACTTGACTCTACTGCATAAGAGACAGACATGTCCAATTGTCTTTAAAGGTTTTATTTCTTGCAAGAAAGGTCAGACAGGTCATACAGAAACACAAGTAGCTGCAGAGTGTAAGACCAAGAATGAAAGCTTCCCCTCACTTTTATATCTCTAACCTCCAAGGCGAAGCCTCTGTCCTTTTACCATATTTGGAACTTCTCTTAGTGGCTGTAACTTGTTTTTAACATACATCTTGCATGCCCCCATACCCTATCTTGCTCTTTCTATTTCTAACATCTATGTTAAACATTAACACTTAAGCCAACATCATACCATGTTCCATAAGCATCATATTTCACAAGAATACAGGTAAAAATCATGAAAAATTTAAATTTCCACAACAAGATCTATGGGGACTAAATAATGTATTCTAAAATGAGCAAAGTCGGTACGGCCACTAGAATATTAATCATCGCCTCTGTATAATGACCAAGACCGACGAATTTATGAGTATGAGATCGTATAGTAAGTCGGTGCGAGACTCAAAGCATAGGAATCCGGATGAACGGGTGTAATTTCAATAGAGTTAAATAGAATAATCAAATGTGTAGCTAAATAATCAATTGGCATTCTAACCTAAATTCGAGGTCATAATAAAATGAGTCAGATAATAGTTTAATTGGAATTAAATGACTTTAAACTACTGAACACGCAGAAACCTTCACCTGCTTACTGGAAACCATCGTTGGGCTGGAGTGATACAACCTTTACCGATGGGACCATCATCAATGGCAGTAACCCCGCTAGAAATTTTACATTCCCAGAACATTCTCAGAACATCCCCACTGGTGTTAAGTAACGTTCCCAGTACGTTCAGAGACGGTCACGATCTGGAGTTCTTTTAAGGTTTGGGGGACGTTATTTGGCGGACCTTCAGGGAATATTGACGTTCTCTGAACGTTTAGGGAACCATACTTTATTTGGAAATGTTCTCAGAATGTCCCTGCTGCTCTTGTCAAAAAATTGAATTGAAAATAAGAGCTAAATTGACTAACAAAAGCATCTGTTCAAACAAAAACTATTTTTTTCTTAAATGTCTTACAAAAAAAGTTCTTTATAGGTAATTCCTGGATGGACATTATGAAACCTTTTCTTTAAAATGCAAATCTCTTGCAGTAAGTCATTAGCTGACAACAGCACACGCATGAGCTGATGTAACTGCTGTATCACTGCATCAGCAACTACACAGTTACTGTCTTTAAATAAAACAACAGGCAGCATTACATCAGTGTTCCTGGATCATCGACACTGACTGAAGCACAGGCTTTACTCTCTAGCACAATGGTAACCTCACAAAACTCAGATTACTGAAACAGAACATTAAACACTAACAGATCTCTAACTTTATTTCTTTCATTCAAAACTTCTTAATGAGGTGTTGTTTTATCAAAATGTATACATGTCACCAATACGGAGGTAAGCACTTGCTTTTGTTGGGCTCCTGACCCTTGATATTTTAACTTTATTTTTTCTCCAATTGTAACTGTGTGTTTCTAAAGCATTTGTTACAAAAAAAAAATTGGGAGAAAAAAAAAATCAGATCAAATGGAGTTGGTTGCTCATTGTTGATGATTACATCATTGTATATATCATTTAGTGGTTTTATTCACTGATCTCTGAATATTGAAGATACTCTGAAATTATTCAGACAGGGTCATGTGGACTCACATAGACATCAAGATTCTGCGTATGAGCCTCAACAGAGGTGACAAAATTTTCAGATAAACAGATTAACTCTGAACATTACAAAACAAGCTACTAAAGTCACAAAAAAAAGATTTTTGTTTATTGTCACCATTGTTGAGGATCATACGCTGATTCATGATGTCTGTGTGAGTATAAAAGACACTGCTTAAAACTGTCTGCATTTTTTGCTATAACAAATGTGTCTTGAAAACACAGTTAAAGCTGCCTGAAAAAGTCTAATGTTAAAATAGCAAGAATCAAGAGCCCATCTAAAACAAAACTTTATTATTTTCTATAAAATACCCATATAGAAGGTGACGTTCTTGTGACCTTGTGCAACTTTGCCTAAAAGTTCTCTAAAAGTGACAATATTCTGAAATTTTACAGAACATTTGGGACATAAAACATCCTCTTTTGGCAGTGAAAGTGCTGCAGTTCAAGGTTCCTTATATGATTTTAGGGGGACATGCCAATTTGGTTAATTTTATGGTCACATAAGAACATTACAATGAGGATATTTGGGACATTAACTGAACGATGCCACATGGTCCTCTGTTGGTCATTACGTTCCCGATATGAGTTCTATTTTGGTTATTTTATGGTCGTGTGAGAACGTTACAAAGAGGACATTTGGGAAGATAAAAGAACATCCTATAGTAATAGTCTCCTAAACATTCCCATAACGTCCTGAATGTTCCCTGGAGGTCCACCAAATAACATTCCCCAAACCTTAAAAGAAATCCACATCGTGACCATCTCTGAAAGTTCTGGGAATGTAGGTGACAGGTTACCCTGCTAGAAATTTTACGTTCCCAGGACATTCTCAGAACGTCCACTGGTAAGGACGTTGTCTAATAATGTCTACTAATGTTCCCAGAACCAAAATAGAATGTCCCCCTAAACTCATATCGGGAACGTTATTAAATGACCAACAGAGGACCGTGTGGGAACGTTCTATTAATGTCCCAAATGTCCTCTTTGTAACATTCTTTTTTGACCATAAAATAACCAAAATGGAACGTCCCTCTAAAGTCATATAAGGAAAATTTCACTACCAAAATAGGACATTTTAGGAATGTCCCGAATGTTCTGTAAAGGTTCTGAATTTTCGTCACCTTTTGAGAACTTTTATGGAATGTTGCACAAGGTCCTGAGAACATTGCCTTCTATGTGGGAATACAAACAATAGTTTGTTGTTAATCACCAACAGCACAGCAGCCCCAGACAATCATGACACTCAAACCCAGTTTTACTCACATGAAAAGTGGGTTCAAAGCAGCCTCCGCGTCTGTTTTCAGGCCTTCCCGCTAAGCTCTCTCCAGTGCTGGAAAGCTTTTCTAATATTAAAGCAGGTCCTAAAACACTTGCCCACTCATATACCTTCATTCCAGTGATATTCTTTTGAGCTCTTTTGTATTGTGTCTCATCCTTTCTCTTTCTGCATTTTTTTTTTTCAAATCTCCCTCTTGCTCCTTCTGTCTCTACGACCGTCATACGCTTCCTAATGCTGATTGATTAGACGTTTATTGTTGGTTTTACAAGTGCACCGTATATATAATTAAGAAGTCATCTGACCAATCACCGCAGATTAACGTCACGCAAATGAGAGGTTTGGAAAAATGAATCGTTGAGTGAATCATTTTGGGAGTCATTGAGCAAATAAGGTAAAAATAAATGCATATTATAAGACAATGAAATTGTTTTTTGACCTTGCATGCTTGTAAACCTGTTTTTGGGGACTCCCAAAACAAAAATAGTAACCTTTCAAATGCCATAACAGGGGCACTTAAAAAAAAAAATTACAATTATGCTATGAAGCTACTAGTTGAAAAACAAACCCTACTTGTTTCTGTTCATATATATAAGCTGAATATTGATACTGGTTTTGTACAAAAGCTACTGTAAGAAAAACTAAAATCCTCCTGGACCAGTTTAAACAAGTTACAATATCGTATTCTCATTCTTTTGCACTAGCAGCTTTGCATGTAATTACATGAAAAGAGTCAAAAGGGTCAGGTTGACTTTCAATACAAAATACAATTACAGCCAACACCCTTTACAGTTTTTTCTATTGTCAGCCATAAGGTCCCAGTAGTAGAGGTTTCAGACATTTTTGCAGGTAATGACTTTGGTAAGTCATTTGGGTTCATCTGCATCTGTTGATTCCCCCTCCACCCTCCCCCATCTTTTTCAACAGTACTGTTAGTTGTAGCTGCTCCTCTTGTTCTAGTAGTTTTAAAGAAAGTGCTGCTGAACATGTTATGCTGCTTCAGGGCTTATAATAACTTACATTACCTGCTGAAACTTGTGCAGCTTCACTGGTGACTGTGTAGTTGCTGGTGCAGCTTCACTGCAAGGCACAACCTAACGCGGGGTAAGTTGTAACACACATGGTTTAAAAAAAGTAAAGTAATTAATTAAAATAATAGTAATAATTAATTCAGTAAAAGTTAATTTAAAAATACATTTCTTAAGTTAATTTTTCATATATATATTTTCCATGTTTATTTAAAATAAGACAAATTGGATGTTATTTTAATCTCCAATCTATTATTTAGCAGTTGTAAATAGTTCTTTAATGCTTCACTAACTAGCAGAAGACTCTAAACAGATTTAAATTCCATTTGCGCAGATAGGGTTCGTTGTAACACTGTGTTACATTTACAGCATTTGTACTGGCTCGTCTATTTATCCCCTGTTCTTTGAGTGGAGAGAGGGGAGTGTTTTGTTCATCTCTGTGTTTTTCTGAATGCTGAATATGTTTCTTCATATGTTTGCCTGTATTGTTTTGACCTAGGCTATAGCTATGTTCTGCAGAGTGTTCATTGTCAAACTACAAAATTGTTAAAATTTGAATTTCTAAAAAAAAGTTTTTATTGACAAAATATTTTAGTTTTTCATGTATATATTTTTCCCCCATTAAATCAGATAACATGTTAAGCTGTCATATGGTAATTTTACAATGTATCCCAACACATGTTACAATGTGACTCACCTATGGGGCATGTTGTCACATTCCACTTCCCTTCTTTCGGGGGAAATAAAGAAAAAAAAGTATACACTGTATTAATGAAACAAATTAAAGCCAAATATTTGTACCAGATGTGTGAAATTACTGTGGAACAAAAGAAATTCTCTGAACCCTAAGTGGATTTACACAAACTGAGAAAGTCAGAAAGTGTTTGTTTATGCCCCACTCTCCCCTAATATATGAATATAAATTCAGGGTGATTGGGACACGTTTTGCCATTGAGATGACTTGGAAAAAGTGTCCCAGTCAACCAGAATTCACCATATTGCGTAGGAAGAGACAGAAATAAATATGATAATACTTGTATATTAATAATAGTAAATCTAAATGTAATGCAGTCTTGTCAAGGGTAGATCAATATGTAATTTAAACTACTGCACCGTAGATGTCGCTAATGTTCTTCTATTAAAGTCAACACCTGAACATTGCTTAGGCTACTTCCAGCAGCCCCAAGATGGCGTTGTTTGCTCAGTGGTGTTTACTGTACCGTATTCACTTCAAAGCATTGACGCAAATTAAGTGTGTCATAACAGATACAATCATATTTTTTTTTTCAACATTTTTATTGGAACAATTAGTTAAATTCTATTTCCTACTGAACCTAATTCATTTTTCGAGGCTTGGAGGCTGATTCAAAGGAAGTACATAATGTTTCGGACTATAGTCTGGCGTTTTCAGACCTGTAGATTGTTTCCTTTGTTCCGAAACAGGGACTTAATCTGTTACAATGTTGCATTTTCTTCTCTGTTCTGTTCACTCTCGAAAGGCAACATTTCAAAAATGTGTTTATGCAAGTCACACATGTGAGTAAATCTGTCCTCTTATTGGTCAGAGTTCACCTGTTTACGTTCCTCTGCGTCATTCAAGTTGGATACAAGTTCGCTCCGCGGGCTTATTGTGGCTTTATCTGTTTTATTCTTGCAATGAACGAAGAAGAGCAATTACACAACATTTTAAGATTAAGAGGAGCCAAACAGAAAGCTAACAGAATCAGACTGTTGCTTTTTATATAACACATTTTACATTTTAAATTATGATACCGCATGGTTCGTTTGTCCGTTGGGTTGCTTTCTCACTTCAACCGAACCGCTCCAGAGTTTGTTTTCAGTCGGGCAGAAACCACCTCGTTCTGGCGATCTCGGAGCGATTGTTTTGTCTTGGATCCGAGCGCGATTGCCGTTTATATGAACTTAAGGGATAAAACGGACTGGTTCCGAAACAAAGAAGAACAGTAAAAAACGGTCTTGTTCATCAGTTACACTCTTACAAAAGTGACAAAAACATGTCTTATTAGATTCCAATCACTCTTTCATCTGATGCCCTTTTACAACCCGCCTTGTTGCACCAGCAGCTTGTCTCCTCAAGTAATTCAAAGTAAAATAAATAAATAAATCCTTTATAATGGCACCCTAATGTCCTTTAGGAATTTGCAGCACAGCCCTATGAATTGATTCCCATCTGAATGGCCAATTTCACTGACAGTGATTTTGACTCAGAGCCAAATAAAACTAAAATAAATCTGGTAGCTGAAGAGTAGGCCTACCCTTTCAAGCAGACTTACAGACAGCACTAGTAGTGAGAGCAGAGTGACTTTAATGACCTTCCAGCAGGAATAAACTTATAATGAAGGACTAAAGAGGACTAGGTTCTCTCAGATGCTGTATTAACTACATTGGATGCCCAGAATAAAGTGTGTTTACATTATAATGTTTTGGTAAATCTTAGTTTGAAATGTTTAATTTTAATGGTGCTTTTATCAAGAAATTAATAGGCCTACATAAGCTACAAACGATAAGAAATTCACAAATAATTTCAAGTTAGGCCTATTGTCCTTGTGAAACAGTCTGTGAATTTTCTCTGCGCTAAGACCTACTTTAGTGTCAAGTCAGCTGTGAGCTCTCAAGACAGAAATACTTTCAGAAAAAGAGAGAGGAGATGACTGACACAAAGGCCATGTTTACACCTGGTATTAGGATTCATCTCAGTTGATCTAATCACTAGTGGTCAGACACGTTAAATAAAGCGTGAAAAAATCTCACCGAAAGCACCGTTCCTCCCAGGCATTCTTGGTCTTTAAAGTGTTTATGATATGGATTTTTTTATGGTTTTAATATGTTCTTATAAGCTTCACTTATGATGTTAATAAATAAACAACTTATATATATTTATATTTTTATATGCACAGCATAAATGAGTACACCTCTTCTGAAACTTAACAAATTCAGCAATTATTCTTTATTTAGATCCTGTTAGGGTTCTTTAGAGATATAATGTTCCAATTTCCAAAAACGCATGTCAGAGTTATTCAGGAAAATAAGATTTTCTTAACAAAGTGATAAAATGTTGTGTTGCAAAAATGAGTACACCCTCCTGAAAGTTACTAAATAAAATAAATTTTCTGGTGTACGTTTAAGGCCATTTTTGATCAACATGTAAGTGTTGAACCAAAAACATTTAAATTTCTTGACAATTAAAAGTGTTCTATAGCCCACTGAATCATTCTCAGACTTAATGCTGACAACAATAGAACCACTTTGGAGAGAACTGTCAGGAGACTTATTTCTTAGCGCCTGTGGGGGATTCTGTCGAGACGAGTTGAACAACACTCCCCATTAAAGATCAGGGCATTTAAAAAGGTCATCATCCTGGAGTTAAACAGGACAGATGTGACAATTTGTCATGAACTTGTACACTCTGTGCCAAGAAGAGTCAGAGCAGTATACTTAATATTATGGAGGAAAAATTAAGTATTAGAATATTATACTGTACATTTGTTGAATTAAATCTAGTGTATGGAAGTTTTTCCCATACAAAATTAAAATGAAAATTCAAATGCTTAAAAAGATCAAATAATAAATCAAAGTTTCAAAATAGCTGCTCAAATGATTAATCAAATGCTCAAATGCAATTTCATTTCCTCATTCGGGGAAGCATGAACTGTATCAAAAATCAAATTAGAACTAATTTGTATTTGATTTTTAATTTTCATTATCAACCCTGTATAAACCTGTCATAATTAAATCTATAATGGTCAGTGTATCTGTTATGATATAGACACGGAGGCAGAGATAAAAGCAATCCAGGTGAGTTTATTAGAACAATATGAGAACACAGAGTGGTAATGGCTGTTATCGGGTTCTTGAGAGATGAATAGAGAGTAATACTGTCCTTGTATGGTTGTTAATCCAGGAGCTGAGGTGAGATGGAGGGAGACGTTGGAGACACTCACACACACAGAAGGGTAAGCACACGAAGGGACCAGGAGACGAAGGAGATGTAGGAGATCGCTGGAGCAGGTAAGTATGATGAAGGGGAGTCCTTAAGGTAAGCATAAACACAAGGTATAGCAAACGAGACCGGACAGTGAGTGTGTGTGAGTGTGGTGGTTTTGAAGTGCTGGTGATTGTAGAGTGAATGAGATGCAGGTGGCGGTGATTAGTATGCTGGTGATTGGGTGCGTGGGTACTGTGGTGAGGTGGAGCCTGGCGTGTCTGTGACAGTACCCCCTCCCACGGCCCGCTCCTGAGGGCCGCGGACCCCGACGTCGTGGTGGTCTTCCCCTGGGTCGTGGGGCAGGTCTGTCTGGATGGTTGGTATGGAAGTTCTGTAACAGAAGAGGATCAAGGATATCGTTCCTGGGAATCCATGAGCGTTCCTCGGGACCATAGTCCTCCCAGTCCACGAGGTATTCGAGTTTACCACCACGGCGCCGGGAATCCAGGATCTCGTGGACCACGTAGGCTGTGCCGTCTTCTAGGAGAAGTGGAAGGGGGGGCTCGGCGGCTGCCACGTCAGGCTCTGTGGAGGGAACAACAGAAGGGTGGTAAGGTTTGAGTAGGGACACGTGAAATGTAGGGTGAATTCTGCTATACTGTGCCGGGAGTTGGAGACGATAGGTGACGGGGTTGATCTGCCGAAGGATGGTGAATGGGCCAATGAAGCGGGGACTCAGCTTCTTGCAGGGCAGACGCATCCTGATGTCCCGGGTGGACAGCCAGACCTTCTGCCCCGGCTGGTAGTCAGGGGCCTCGGAGCGACGAAGGTCGGCTGCCATCTTGCGTCTGCGCAGGGCTCTCTGCAGCTGGTGGTGAGCTGAGTCCCACACCCTCTCGCTCTCCCGGAACCAGTAGTCGACTGCCGGAACGTCGGAGGGTTCCCCGTCCCAGGGGAACATCGGGGGTTGGTAGCCGAGTACGCACTGGAAGGGTGTTAGTCCAGTTGAGGCTTGGCGGAGGGAGTTCTGTGCGTACTCGGCCCAACCCAGGTACTGGTTCCAGGAGTTCTGGTGGCCGTGACAGAAGGTACGCAGGAAGCGGCCGATCTCCTGGATCTTCCGTTCCGTCTGCCCGTTCGACTGAGGATGGTATCCAGACGATAGGCTGACGGTCACACCCAGGAGGGAGAAGAAGGCTTTCCAGACATGGGAGATAAACTGGGGTCCTCTGTCGGAGACGATGTCTTCAGGTAATCCATAATAGCGAAAGACATGATTAAACATTAGTTCTGCGGTGGCCATGGCGGTAGGTAGACCCTCCAGGGGTATTAATCGGCAGGACTTTGAGAAGCGGTCTACTACCACCAGGATGCACGTGTGACCGTCAGACTCGGGGAGGTCGGTGACGAAGTCCACTCCCAGGTGGGACCAGGGTCTCTCAGGAACGGGCAGAGGAAAGAGCTTGCCGGTGGGAAGATGGCGTGGGCTCTTGGAGATGGCGCACTCCCTGCAGCCCTGCACGTACCTCCTGACGTCGTTGGCCATATTGGGCCACCAGAAGCGTTGTTTGAGCAACGAGAGGGTCTCCTTGACCCCCGGGTGACCAGTGCCAAGTGAAGAGTGAACGTTGTGCAGGAGTGGAGTGCGACGTGCCCGTGTGATGTACTGCAAGCCCGGTGGGCAACCCGGCGGAGTGCGTGTGGAGGCATTGGCGGAGGGAATGGTTTCTTCGGACCACTGTATAGGGCTCACGAAGATGGACTCCGGCAGAATAGTATCAGGTTTTTCGGGCTTTTCCTCAGGAGCATAGAGGCGAGATAAGGCATCAGCCTTCGTATTCTTAGAACCAGGACGGTAGGAGATGGAGAAGTTGAATCTAGAGAAGAACATAGCCCAGCGAGCTTGGCGAGGGTTGAGTCTCTTTGCGGCCTTCAGATATTCGAGGTTCTTGTGATCAGTGAGAACTTGAAATGGGTGAGTAGCTCCCTCCAACCAATGCCTCCACTCCTCAAGGGCAAGCTTGACGGCCAGGAGTTCGCGGTCACCGATGTCGTAGTTGACCTCCGCCGGGTTGAGCTTGCGGGAGAAGAAGGCGCATGGATGGAGTCTACTTGGTGTCCCCTGCTGCTGTGAAAGGACCGCTCCCACTCCGGTGGTAGATGCGTCCACCTCTACTATGAACGGGAGGTCCGGGTTAGGGTGGACGAGGAGGGGAGCGGTGGTGAAGGCTTTCTTCAGGGTCTCAAAGGCGTTGGTGGCTAGTGGAGACCAGGACAGAGACTTGGGCTGGTGACGGAGGAGGTTGGTGAGTGGACTGACGATTGTGCTGTAGTTTTTGATGAACCGGCGATAGAAATTGGAGAAGCCTAGGAATCTTTGGAGTTCTTTGATGGTGGTAGGAGTGGGCCAGGACTGTATAGCGGAGACCTTCCCCTCGTCCATCCGGATGCCACTGTGGTCAATCACGTACCCCAGGAACTGGACGGAGGGTTGGTGGAATGAGCATTTTTCAGCCTTGAGGAAGAGATGGAACTGCCGTAAGCGCTGGAGGACCTCCGCAACGTGGTGGCGATGTTCGGCCAAGCTCCGGGAGTAGATGAGGATGTCATCTATATAAACCAGAACGGACTTATGGAGAAACTCCCGGAGCACCTCGTGGATGAAATCCTGGAATACGGAGGGCGTTGACCAGGCCATACGGCATCACGAGGTACTCGTAGTGTCCAGTGGGCGTGACGAAGGCGGTCTTCCACTCGTCCCCCTCACGTATCCGGATGAGGTTATACGCGCTGCGGAGGTCCAACTTGGTGAACACAGTGGCACCGCGGAGATGTTCCAGGGCCGCTGGGACGAGGGGAAGTGGATAGCGGAACTTTATGGTGATCTTGTTGAGTGCACGGTAATCGATGCAAGGCCTCAAGCCTCCGTCCTTCTTTGCCACGAAGAAGAAGCTTGAAGCAGCAGGGGAAGTAGACGGGCGGATGTAACCTTGTTCGAGTGCCTCCTTGATGTATTCCTCCATGGCCTTCTCCTCCGGTATGGACAGGGGGTATATGCGTCCCCTGGGCACTGGTTCACCCGGCAGCAGATCAATGGCGCAGTCCCATGGCCGGTGTGGAGGAAGCTTGGAGGTGCGTTGCGGGCAGAAAACGTCGCTGAAGGGGGCGTAGTCAGGGGGAACATCCACGGAGCGCTTCTCAACAGGGCTCTCGATGGACGTGGCATTCACGAGAAGGGACTTGGAGAGTGGAGGTTTTGGAACAGGAAGCGCTGGGAAGCAGTCTGGGAAGCAGTGATCGCCCCACTTCAGGACTTCGCCCGTGCGCCAGGAGATGTTGGGGTTGTGTTGTTCCAGCCACGGGCGCCCTAGAACCACGTCAGCGGTGGATTCCTCCAGAACCAGCAAATGGATGTGTTCAGTGTGCAGGATACCGATGCTGAGTTGAAGTGGACCCACGCAGTGACGGATGTGTCTGCGGCTTAGGGGTTTGCCCGTGATGGAGTGGATTTGATAGCTCGGTGAAGGAGAGATCTTAAGGTTGAGTTGTCTACAGAGGGTGCCTGAGATGAAGTTTCCGGCTGACCCTGAATCAAGGAGCGCCACCACTGGAACAGAGATGTTAGCAGCAGTAAGGGTTACAGTTGTAGTGAGTGGTTTCATTTTCTGAATGGAGGGAAATATTGCACTCACCACGGGTCGAGGAGGACGGATTGGGCATGTGGAGAGATTATGCCCCATTGTTCCGCAATAGAGACAGAGATTCAGGGCCAGCCTTCTTTGTCTTTCGTTTGGGGTGAGACGAGAGTGATCAATTTGCATGGGCTCGTTGGCTGGTTCTGGGGAGCTGACGGGTTCGGACCGACGGAGGAGGTTGGTGGTGGATGACTGGCCCTGGTGTTCTTGAATGCACGACTGCATACGGGACCCCACGCGGATGGCGAGTTGGATGAAGCGTTCTAATCCCATGGAGTCCTCGTATGCAGCGAGATGCAGCCGCACGGAGGGTTCCAGCCCCTGACGGAACGTGGTGATGAGGGCTTGCTCGTTCCATCCGCTGGTGGCGGCTAGCGTTCGAAACTGCAAGGCATATTCGTTAACAGATAGGTTTCTTTGCTTTAGATTATAAAGTTTCTCACCAGTCGAGGAATCAGTCAGAGGTTTCCCGAATACTTCCCGGAAGTGGGAGACGAACGCCGAATAGGATTGGACGACTGGGCCTTTCTGGGTCCATAACGAATCTGCCCATTGCAGAGCCTTCCCTTGCAGTTGTGAAATAATGAACGCTATTTTAGCCGTGTCTGTGGTGTAGAGGTGCGGCTGCATCTCCAGGACCAGCTCACATTGGAGAAGGAATCCGCTGCATTCCTCCGCCGATCCAGAGTAGGGCGCCGGTTTGGCCATGGGACTGGCGGTGAAAGCAGGTGAAGGAGTGATGCTGGTGGGTGCGGAGACAGCCGTGTTGTGGGATGACGATGTTGAGGGCTGTGGTGTGAGTGCTCGACGCAGCACGTCCACGAGTTCCTGGAATGGATCGTTTGTACTCATGCCGTTAGTTGTTAAGGTCCGGTCTTCTGTTATGATATAGACACGGAGGCAGAGATAAAAGCAATCCAGGTGAGTTTATTAGAACAATATGAGAACACAGAGTGGTAATGGCTGTTATCGGGTTCTTGAGAGATGAATAGAGAGTAATACTGTCCTTGTATGGTTGTTAATCCAGGAGCTGAGGTGAGATGGAGGGAGACGTTGGAGACACTCACACACACAGAAGGGTAAGCACACGAAGGGACCAGGAGACGAAGGAGATGTAGGAGATCGCTGGAGCAGGTAAGTATGATGAAGGGGAGTCCTTAAGGTAAGCATAAACACAAGGTATAGCAAACGAGACCGGACAGTGAGTGTGTGTGAGTGTGGTGGTTTTGAAGTGCTGGTGATTGTAGAGTGAATGAGATGCAGGTGGCGGTGATTAGTATGCTGGTGATTGGGTGCGTGGGTACTGTGGTGAGGTGGAGCCTGGCGTGTCTGTGACAGTACCCCCTCCCACGGCCCGCTCCTGAGGGCCGCGGACCCCGACGTCGTGGTGGTCTTCCCCTGGGTCGTGGGGCAGGTCTGTCTGGATGGTTGGTATGGAAGTTCTGTAACAGAAGAGGATCAAGGATATCGTTCCTGGGAATCCATGAGCGTTCCTCGGGACCATAGTCCTCCCAGTCCACGAGGTATTCGAGTTTACCACCACGGCGCCGGGAATCCAGGATCTCGTGGACCACGTAGGCTGTGCCGTCTTCTAGGAGAAGTGGAAGGGGGGGCTCGGCGGCTGCCACGTCAGGCTCTGTGGAGGGAACAACAGAAGGGTGGTAAGGTTTGAGTAGGGACACGTGAAATGTAGGGTGAATTCTGCTATACTGTGCCGGGAGTTGGAGACGATAGGTGACGGGGTTGATCTGCCGAAGGATGGTGAATGGGCCAATGAAGCGGGGACTCAGCTTCTTGCAGGGCAGACGCATCCTGATGTCCCGGGTGGACAGCCAGACCTTCTGCCCCGGCTGGTAGTCAGGGGCCTCGGAGCGACGAAGGTCGGCTGCCATCTTGCGTCTGCGCAGGGCTCTCTGCAGCTGGTGGTGAGCTGAGTCCCACACCCTCTCGCTCTCCCGGAACCAGTAGTCGACTGCCGGAACGTCGGAGGGTTCCCCGTCCCAGGGGAACATCGGGGGTTGGTAGCCGAGTACGCACTGGAAGGGTGTTAGTCCAGTTGAGGCTTGGCGGAGGGAGTTCTGTGCGTACTCGGCCCAACCCAGGTACTGGTTCCAGGAGTTCTGGTGGCCGTGACAGAAGGTACGCAGGAAGCGGCCGATCTCCTGGATCTTCCGTTCCGTCTGCCCGTTCGACTGAGGATGGTATCCAGACGATAGGCTGACGGTCACACCCAGGAGGGAGAAGAAGGCTTTCCAGACATGGGAGATAAACTGGGGTCCTCTGTCGGAGACGATGTCTTCAGGTAATCCATAATAGCGAAAGACATGATTAAACATTAGTTCTGCGGTGGCCATGGCGGTAGGTAGACCCTCCAGGGGTATTAATCGGCAGGACTTTGAGAAGCGGTCTACTACCACCAGGATGCACGTGTGACCGTCAGACTCGGGGAGGTCGGTGACGAAGTCCACTCCCAGGTGGGACCAGGGTCTCTCAGGAACGGGCAGAGGAAAGAGCTTGCCGGTGGGAAGATGGCGTGGGCTCTTGGAGATGGCGCACTCCCTGCAGCCCTGCACGTACCTCCTGACGTCGTTGGCCATATTGGGCCACCAGAAGCGTTGTTTGAGCAACGAGAGGGTCTCCTTGACCCCCGGGTGACCAGTGCCAAGTGAAGAGTGAACGTTGTGCAGGAGTGGAGTGCGACGTGCCCGTGTGATGTACTGCAAGCCCGGTGGGCAACCCGGCGGAGTGCGTGTGGAGGCATTGGCGGAGGGAATGGTTTCTTCGGACCACTGTATAGGGCTCACGAAGATGGACTCCGGCAGAATAGTATCAGGTTTTTCGGGCTTTTCCTCAGGAGCATAGAGGCGAGATAAGGCATCAGCCTTCGTATTCTTAGAACCAGGACGGTAGGAGATGGAGAAGTTGAATCTAGAGAAGAACATAGCCCAGCGAGCTTGGCGAGGGTTGAGTCTCTTTGCGGCCTTCAGATATTCGAGGTTCTTGTGATCAGTGAGAACTTGAAATGGGTGAGTAGCTCCCTCCAACCAATGCCTCCACTCCTCAAGGGCAAGCTTGACGGCCAGGAGTTCGCGGTCACCGATGTCGTAGTTGACCTCCGCCGGGTTGAGCTTGCGGGAGAAGAAGGCGCATGGATGGAGTCTACTTGGTGTCCCCTGCTGCTGTGAAAGGACCGCTCCCACTCCGGTGGTAGATGCGTCCACCTCTACTATGAACGGGAGGTCCGGGTTAGGGTGGACGAGGAGGGGAGCGGTGGTGAAGGCTTTCTTCAGGGTCTCAAAGGCGTTGGTGGCTAGTGGAGACCAGGACAGAGACTTGGGCTGGTGACGGAGGAGGTTGGTGAGTGGACTGACGATTGTGCTGTAGTTTTTGATGAACCGGCGATAGAAATTGGAGAAGCCTAGGAATCTTTGGAGTTCTTTGATGGTGGTAGGAGTGGGCCAGGACTGTATAGCGGAGACCTTCCCCTCGTCCATCCGGATGCCACTGTGGTCAATCACGTACCCCAGGAACTGGACGGAGGGTTGGTGGAATGAGCATTTTTCAGCCTTGAGGAAGAGATGGAACTGCCGTAAGCGCTGGAGGACCTCCGCAACGTGGTGGCGATGTTCGGCCAAGCTCCGGGAGTAGATGAGGATGTCATCTATATAAACCAGAACGGACTTATGGAGAAACTCCCGGAGCACCTCGTGGATGAAATCCTGGAATACGGAGGGGGCGTTGACCAGGCCATACGGCATCACGAGGTACTCGTAGTGTCCAGTGGGCGTGACGAAGGCGGTCTTCCACTCGTCCCCCTCACGTATCCGGATGAGGTTATACGCGCTGCGGAGGTCCAACTTGGTGAACACAGTGGCACCGCGGAGATGTTCCAGGGCCGCTGGGACGAGGGGAAGTGGATAGCGGAACTTTATGGTGATCTTGTTGAGTGCACGGTAATCGATGCAAGGCCTCAAGCCTCCGTCCTTCTTTGCCACGAAGAAGAAGCTTGAAGCAGCAGGGGAAGTAGACGGGCGGATGTAACCTTGTTCGAGTGCCTCCTTGATGTATTCCTCCATGGCCTTCTCCTCCGGTATGGACAGGGGGTATATGCGTCCCCTGGGCACTGGTTCACCCGGCAGCAGATCAATGGCGCAGTCCCATGGCCGGTGTGGAGGAAGCTTGGAGGCGCGTTGCGGGCAGAAAACGTCGCTGAAGGGGGCGTAGTCAGGGGGAACATCCACGGAGCGCTTCTCAACAGGGCTCTCGATGGACGTGGCATTCACGAGAAGGGACTTGGAGAGTGGAGGTTTTGGAACAGGAAGCGCTGGGAAGCAGTCTGGGAAGCAGTGATCGCCCCACTTCAGGACTTCGCCCGTGCGCCAGGAGATGTTGGGGTTGTGTTGTTCCAGCCACGGGCGCCCTAGAACCACGTCAGCGGTGGATTCCTCCAGAACCAGCAAATGGATGTGTTCAGTGTGCAGGATACCGATGCTGAGTTGAAGTGGACCCACGCAGTGACGGATGTGTCTGCGGCTTAGGGGTTTGCCCGTGATGGAGTGGATTTGATAGCTCGGTGAAGGAGAGATCTTAAGGTTGAGTTGTCTACAGAGGGTGCCTGAGATGAAGTTTCCGGCTGACCCTGAATCAAGGAGCGCCACCACTGGAACAGAGATGTTAGCAGCAGTAAGGGTTACAGTTGTAGTGAGTGGTTTCATTTTCTGAATGGAGGGAAATATTGCACTCACCACGGGTCGAGGAGGACGGATTGGGCATGTGGAGAGATTATGCCCCATTGTTCCGCAATAGAGACAGAGATTCAGGGCCAGCCTTCTTTGTCTTTCGTTTGGGGTGAGACGAGAGTGATCAATTTGCATGGGCTCGTTGGCTGGTTCTGGGGAGCTGACGGGTTCGGACCGACGGAGGAGGTTGGTGGTGGATGACTGGCCCTGGTGTTCTTGAATGCACGACTGCATACGGGACCCCACGCGGATGGCGAGTTGGATGAAGCGTTCTAATCCCATGGAGTCCTCGTATGCAGCGAGATGCAGCCGCACGGAGGGTTCCAGCCCCTGACGGAACGTGGTGATGAGGGCTTGCTCGTTCCATCCGCTGGTGGCGGCTAGCGTTCGAAACTGCAAGGCATATTCGTTAACAGATAGGTTTCTTTGCTTTAGATTATAAAGTTTCTCACCAGTCGAGGAATCAGTCAGAGGTTTCCCGAATACTTCCCGGAAGTGGGAGACGAACGCCGAATAGGATTGGACGACTGGGCCTTTCTGGGTCCATAACGAATCTGCCCATTGCAGAGCCTTCCCTTGCAGTTGTGAAATAATGAACGCTATTTTAGCCGTGTCTGTGGTGTAGAGGTGCGGCTGCATCTCCAGGACCAGCTCACATTGGAGAAGGAATCCGCTGCATTCCTCCGCCGATCCAGAGTAGGGCGCCGGTTTGGCCATGGGACTGGCGGTGAAAGCAGGTGAAGGAGTGATGCTGGTGGGTGCGGAGACAGCCGTGTTGTGGGATGACGATGTTGAGGGCTGTGGTGTGAGTGCTCGACGCAGCACGTCCACGAGTTCCTGGAATGGATCGTTTGTACTCATGCCGTTAGTTGTTAAGGTCCGGTCTTCTGTTATGATATAGACACGGAGGCAGAGATAAAAGCAATCCAGGTGAGTTTATTAGAACAATATGAGAACACAGAGTGGTAATGGCTGTTATCGGGTTCTTGAGAGATGAATAGAGAGTAATACTGTCCTTGTATGGTTGTTAATCCAGGAGCTGAGGTGAGATGGAGGGAGACGTTGGAGACACTCACACACACAGAAGGGTAAGCACACGAAGGGACCAGGAGACGAAGGAGATGTAGGAGATCGCTGGAGCAGGTAAGTATGATGAAGGGGAGTCCTTAAGGTAAGCATAAACACAAGGTATAGCAAACGAGACCGGACAGTGAGTGTGTGTGAGTGTGGTGGTTTTGAAGTGCTGGTGATTGTAGAGTGAATGAGATGCAGGTGGCGGTGATTAGTATGCTGGTGATTGGGTGCGTGGGTACTGTGGTGAGGTGGAGCCTGGCGTGTCTGTGACAGTACCCCCCCTCCCACGGCCCGCTCCTGAGGGCCGCGGACCCCGACGTCGTGGTGGTCTTCCCCTGGGTCGTGGGGCAGGTCTGTCTGGATGGTTGGTATGGAAGTTCTGTAACAGAAGAGGATCAAGGATATCGTTCCTGGGAATCCATGAGCGTTCCTCGGGACCATAGTCCTCCCAGTCCACGAGGTATTCGAGTTTACCACCACGGCGCCGGGAATCCAGGATCTCGTGGACCACGTAGGCTGTGCCGTCTTCTAGGAGAAGTGGAAGGGGGGCTCGGCGGCTGCCACGTCAGGCTCTGTGGAGGGAACAACAGAAGGGTGGTAAGGTTTGAGTAGGGACACGTGAAATGTAGGGTGAATTCTGCTATACTGTGCCGGGAGTTGGAGACGATAGGTGACGGGGTTGATCTGCCGAAGGATGGTGAATGGGCCAATGAAGCGGGGACTCAGCTTCTTGCAGGGCAGACGCATCCTGATGTCCCGGGTGGACAGCCAGACCTTCTGCCCCGGCTGGTAGTCAGGGGCCTCGGAGCGACGAAGGTCGGCTGCCATCTTGCGTCTGCGCAGGGCTCTCTGCAGCTGGTGGTGAGCTGAGTCCCACACCCTCTCGCTCTCCCGGAACCAGTAGTCGACTGCCGGAACGTCGGAGGGTTCCCCGTCCCAGGGGAACATCGGGGGTTGGTAGCCGAGTACGCACTGGAAGGGTGTTAGTCCAGTTGAGGCTTGGCGGAGGGAGTTCTGTGCGTACTCGGCCCAACCCAGGTACTGGTTCCAGGAGTTCTGGTGGCCGTGACAGAAGGTACGCAGGAAGCGGCCGATCTCCTGGATCTTCCGTTCCGTCTGCCCGTTCGACTGAGGATGGTATCCAGACGATAGGCTGACGGTCACACCCAGGAGGGAGAAGAAGGCTTTCCAGACATGGGAGATAAACTGGGGTCCTCTGTCGGAGACGATGTCTTCAGGTAATCCATAATAGCGAAAGACATGATTAAACATTAGTTCTGCGGTGGCCATGGCGGTAGGTAGACCCTCCAGGGGTATTAATCGGCAGGACTTTGAGAAGCGGTCTACTACCACCAGGATGCACGTGTGACCGTCAGACTCGGGGAGGTCGGTGACGAAGTCCACTCCCAGGTGGGACCAGGGTCTCTCAGGAACGGGCAGAGGAAAGAGCTTGCCGGTGGGAAGATGGCGTGGGCTCTTGGAGATGGCGCACTCCCTGCAGCCCTGCACGTACCTCCTGACGTCGTTGGCCATATTGGGCCACCAGAAGCGTTGTTTGAGCAACGAGAGGGTCTCCTTGACCCCCGGGTGACCAGTGCCAAGTGAAGAGTGAACGTTGTGCAGGAGTGGAGTGCGACGTGCCCGTGTGATGTACTGCAAGCCCGGTGGGCAACCCGGCGGAGTGCGTGTGGAGGCATTGGCGGAGGGAATGGTTTCTTCGGACCACTGTATAGGGCTCACGAAGATGGACTCCGGCAGAATAGTATCAGGTTTTTCGGGCTTTTCCTCAGGAGCATAGAGGCGAGATAAGGCATCAGCCTTCGTATTCTTAGAACCAGGACGGTAGGAGATGGAGAAGTTGAATCTAGAGAAGAACATAGCCCAGCGAGCTTGGCGAGGGTTGAGTCTCTTTGCGGCCTTCAGATATTCGAGGTTCTTGTGATCAGTGAGAACTTGAAATGGGTGAGTAGCTCCCTCCAACCAATGCCTCCACTCCTCAAGGGCAAGCTTGACGGCCAGGAGTTCGCGGTCACCGATGTCGTAGTTGACCTCCGCCGGGTTGAGCTTGCGGGAGAAGAAGGCGCATGGATGGAGTCTACTTGGTGTCCCCTGCTGCTGTGAAAGGACCGCTCCCACTCCGGTGGTAGATGCGTCCACCTCTACTATGAACGGGAGGTCCGGGTTAGGGTGGACGAGGAGGGGAGCGGTGGTGAAGGCTTTCTTCAGGGTCTCAAAGGCGTTGGTGGCTAGTGGAGACCAGGACAGAGACTTGGGCTGGTGACGGAGGAGGTTGGTGAGTGGACTGACGATTGTGCTGTAGTTTTTGATGAACCGGCGATAGAAATTGGAGAAGCCTAGGAATCTTTGGAGTTCTTTGATGGTGGTAGGAGTGGGCCAGGACTGTATAGCGGAGACCTTCCCCTCGTCCATCCGGATGCCACTGTGGTCAATCACGTACCCCAGGAACTGGACGGAGGGTTGGTGGAATGAGCATTTTTCAGCCTTGAGGAAGAGATGGAACTGCCGTAAGCGCTGGAGGACCTCCGCAACGTGGTGGCGATGTTCGGCCAAGCTCCGGGAGTAGATGAGGATGTCATCTATATAAACCAGAACGGACTTATGGAGAAACTCCCGGAGCACCTCGTGGATGAAATCCTGGAATACGGAGGGGCGTTGACCAGGCCATACGGCATCACGAGGTACTCGTAGTGTCCAGTGGGCGTGACGAAGGCGGTCTTCCACTCGTCCCCCTCACGTATCCGGATGAGGTTATACGCGCTGCGGAGGTCCAACTTGGTGAACACAGTGGCACCGCGGAGATGTTCCAGGGCCGCTGGGACGAGGGGAAGTGGATAGCGGAACTTTATGGTGATCTTGTTGAGTGCACGGTAATCGATGCAAGGCCTCAAGCCTCCGTCCTTCTTTGCCACGAAGAAGAAGCTTGAAGCAGCAGGGGAAGTAGACGGGCGGATGTAACCTTGTTCGAGTGCCTCCTTGATGTATTCCTCCATGGCCTTCTCCTCCGGTATGGACAGGGGGTATATGCGTCCCCTGGGCACTGGTTCACCCGGCAGCAGATCAATGGCGCAGTCCCATGGCCGGTGTGGAGGAAGCTTGGAGGTGCGTTGCGGGCAGAAAACGTCGCTGAAGGGGGCGTAGTCAGGGGGAACATCCACGGAGCGCTTCTCAACAGGGCTCTCGATGGACGTGGCATTCACGAGAAGGGACTTGGAGAGTGGAGGTTTTGGAACAGGAAGCGCTGGGAAGCAGTCTGGGAAGCAGTGATCGCCCCACTTCAGGACTTCGCCCGTGCGCCAGGAGATGTTGGGGTTGTGTTGTTCCAGCCACGGGCGCCCTAGAACCACGTCAGCGGTGGATTCCTCCAGAACCAGCAAATGGATGTGTTCAGTGTGCAGGATACCGATGCTGAGTTGAAGTGGACCCACGCAGTGACGGATGTGTCTGCGGCTTAGGGGTTTGCCCGTGATGGAGTGGATTTGATAGCTCGGTGAAGGAGAGATCTTAAGGTTGAGTTGTCTACAGAGGGTGCCTGAGATGAAGTTTGAAGATGAAGTGATTGGGTGCGTGGGTACTGTGGTGAGGTGGAGCCTGGCGTGTCTGTGACAGTATCTTTTGGTCAGTCGTTTTTTGATTTAATATAGAAATTGGAAAATGAAAAACTGCATGGATTCTTAATGCGTTTATATCAACTACGTTTAATCTCTTTCTCATCAAACAGCCAGACAAACGAATGGCTTGACACATACCATACCGAGGCAGAGCCTAGACAAGGCTTTCTTCTATGTGTCCATAAATTTGGCAACCTACCTGACCAATCAGCGGAAAGGGGTGTGTCATTCCCTCCCACATGTAGAGATCAAATATTCAAGTTGTTTATTCATTTTCTACCCCGGAACTAAAAACAAAAAATCAAGCCGAATTCTTGTTTTTCATTTTGTTTGAAAAAGAAAAACGAAAATTTTCCGATTTCTATATTACATCAAAAAATGAATGACCAAAAGATACACAGACCTCTATAATTCAATGCTCAAATCATAAATCAAATGCTCAAATTATAAATCAAATGCTCAAACCAACATCGAAAATGACAAATCAAATGCTCAAACGGACATCGCAAATGATAAATTAAATTAACATTTCAGACGAGGCTAGGCGCATCTCAAACAAGCCTTCTTTCTCTGTTATCACGTATGTCACATGTGCATGTCCATTGGTGTGGAGCGGAGCAAGCGTTTTTAATTTATTCCAGTGAATATAATCCCCCCACCCCAATGTCACTGTCCATTGCGATGTTTCACTGTAGACATCGCCCAACCCTAGTAACCACTACCGGATATTCAATTCAGAATGTTGCAAATAAGAATGGTGCATTTTCTATGAATATTTGATTACTGTACTGTATTTGTCTATTACATTTACATTTGCCTAATAAATCATCAGCTAGTTACAGCCATGGTAGGTCTCTGACTAAATACAGATAGGCTACCTAGTGGTCAAAAGCAATAGCAAAAGTAATAGGTCAGTATTATTAAAGGGCACCTATTATGCCCCTTTTTACAAGATGTAATATTGGTCTTGGGTGTCCCCAGAATGTATTAGTGAAGTTTCAGCACAAAATACCCCACAGTTAATTTATTATAACCATTTGAAAATGTCATTTTTGGGGCCTGTTTTAAAAAGAGCTGTTTTGGTGTGTACCACTTTAAATATAAATGAGCTGCATTTCCCCGCCCTGCCTTTGGATGAGGGCGTAACTTGCATACCTATGGCAATAAACCGTCTGTAGAAGCAGAATGGCTGAGAATGAGAGACCCGCCCTGCGTTCCAATGTCCTTACTATCCATCCTAAATAGTATGAGATTAAAATAAGTGTGTCCCAAAGCATAGTATGTTGAAAAGAGTATGCCAAAAGTCCCCGGATGGTCTACTATTTCCGGTAGATTTTCGAAGTGTGGATCCGTGCACACTATAAAGGCTAATATTGCCCACAACCCATTGCGCATTGGACGAGGATTCAGTTCAGAACTACAAACACGAGTAAAAAGTGTTAAAAAACTACAAAACATGGCGGATACGCATGATCGACGCTGAGAGATTTGAGTGACTAATAATCATTTTAACCTGATAGAAAATAATTAATGTTACCCGTGTTATTTTTCATCTGCAAATACCAATGTGGACTTTTATAAAGATCCGAATGGCCATTAACTTTTAAATGCATCATTATGCATAAATATGAGGACAGTTCTCCACATGAAAGACCCGCGACTGCAGATCAACGTGCTGTATTTCTCTCCGATACGGTAGGAAATTAACTAAATGAAATGTGGAGGAAGTAAGATGACTGACAGGCCAGTTTACGGTAACAGGATGCGACAGAGAGAATTGACGCGATTGTATGACGTGTTAGTATGTCCCAAAGCTTGTCTACTCTTTAGCTGTGTCCGAAACCGCTCACTCGTTCACTCATTCACTATTCCCTATATAGTGTATGGCATTTGAGTGCACTATATCTGCATGGAGTGAACGAAATGAAGTGAGTGAATTCGGACACTGACGTATACACTGTGCGTCGGAGCTGTCGCAGAAACGGCTCGACGCAATAAAACAATTTTATCCTACATGTTACTTACATTATAAAATAATGTTAATAACAATAACAATCATAATGACTTTATTTTGTAATCATACATGCCTCCGTGCCAGCTTTGTAGTTTAATTGATTGTATAATTGGTTTGTCATGCTTAATATGGGTTCATAATCATTAAATACTATAAAATACTGTAAACAAAAAATAAACACATTAACAAGTGTACATTATTTCATGCATTTATTCTTTTTAATAAAGTTTTTTTAGTTTGTTATAAACTCTCACGCTCACAGATGAGGTGGTGTTTGAGCGCCCTCAGGCGACCGTTATGATTTGAATACGCTACTGATGATTAACGACAGTCCTCTCCGCATTGGATTTTGGGAAATAGTGCTTCAGCGAGTGTACATCGAATGTACACTCGAAATCAGAGAGAATTGTGGGTAAAAAGTAGTGAACGAATGTAGGGAATTAAGTCACTCACTTAGAATTCGGACACCACTACAAAATGGCCGACACCCGATATAGTGGACTATATAGTGGATAGGGAGCGGTTTCGGACACAGCTTTTTACTACACACTCAAAAGTAAGTACTTTTTGTTCACAGAAAGAGTACATACTTTTAGGGCGTAGTATAAGTAGGCGAATTGGAACGCAGCACCGCTGTTTTGAATGGCATTCAGCCGTACATGTTTGAACCGGAATCAGACCCAGATGATGAAGAGACTCCGGCAGAAGAAACACAATTGAGAATGGAGCAGGACGTCTCTGAATGGTTATTTGATACATTTATGTACTTATAGAGTTTTAATCGCGTCCCCTTTGCAATTATGGATGTGCAACACACACACACACACACACACACACTGTGATAACGTTCGCGCAATTTTTTGAAACTACAAACACAAATACTGTGATAACATTTGCTAAGTACGTTAGATACATACTATACAAACAAGGTTTAAATTATATACACAGACATTCTACGACGACTACGACAACTTTAGACGCATTTGTTATTGAATTGGCTGACATCGACTGAAATGACTATTTGCTCAAAAAACATTAAATACACTTACTTCTTCTGGAGGTGACGTTGGATCGCGAACAATAGGCAACGATCCACTCTTGAGGATTAACTTTGAAGCAAGACCTGCTTTGAATTGACCCTCGTTCTCAAAACAGTCAGTCAAAAGTAAGTGTCGGAAGTAAGTGAAAACTACTATGTTCATTATTACATCCCACAACAGAACACTTATGTTTCTTAGGAGACATTACCGGCTGTCGTTGAAACAATGGAGGATGGTTGACAGATCACCGACGGCGGGGTCTATGCCAAAACCAGATTGTCAATCAAACCACGTGGGTGGGGCTTAGCGCAATTCTACGTCACAGTGAGAGCAATCTTAGAACAGGGCGTTCTGAGACAGTGCTTATGAATTATTGAGATTGTAAAAAAAACACTGGGTGGATTTTTCTCATTCTAGGGTGGTTTTGCTCACACACTGCCAACACACATTTATGGTCAAACACCATGGAAAAGTGAATTTTGCATAATAGGTGCCCTTTAAATTGCAAGATTTTGGACAGCTAGTTTTGTCGTGACCACCCGCTGGAGTGCCTTTGTTAGCCACCAGAGGGCACTCCAACCCGGACTGTTGCCTCACTATATCAGACTCAATCTCCCATAATCCTTTGTCCTGGACTCATCACTGATCATTGCACACAGCTGTCTTCACTCATGTCATTAGTTTCTGCCTATTTATACCCAGTTTGTTTCTGTCAGTTTCATTGAGGCTTAGCAAATTGTTACCTGCACTTCTGAGCACTCTGTCTGGTTTTTGTTTTTGTGTTTTATGGACTGGTTACTTTTGGACTGGTGTTTTGACTCTTGCCTGGCCTTACTAGCGGTGGGAAACCGAGGCTTTCTGAGGCATTTGAGGCTTTCATCAAATTGTGCCGAAAAATGGTTCATTACTCGAAGCTTTTAACACAGTGCGCATTTGTGACATCTGGTGGTCAGACTTGTTTTCTTCACCATATCTAAATCATTGCGGAGCAGATCTACGGTTTGAAAAATCAGGTGACCAAAGCTTCAAGTGCGTGACATACGGAATCACCCTGGTCTTGAATCTGTTTTTATCTAATCTGATGTAATCTCATTTAAATTAATTTGTGAGAATTGGATCTCCACTCGTGTCATGTATAACCTGCATGGTCAACGGATTCACATATTTGATCATTAATATAAAATATACAATGATGTGATCATAACTGACATGAGTAGTTAAAAAAATATTTTAGATGAGCTGTTTAACCCCTTATGTTCTGTTCGGGTTCTCTGAGACCACAGCAATAAAACATGATTAAATGCATTTTCCTTTATGTATCAGTGAAGCGCCAATGTTTTCAAACCAGCTGTCTTGACTTTCCGATACTGCATGACGTTTGAAGCTTCAAACGTCATCAATCACGTGGTATTGTCATTTCGATACAAGCATCGGTACAGTGTGTGATACAATAGTGCTTTGAAAACTGCCTCGGAGCATCGGAGCCCCGGTATCAACCGTCCCATCACTAGGCATTGCTACGATTCTGGATATTCCAAATAAAAGCTGTACTTGAATCTAATCAAAGTCTCAGAACAATCAGTGACAAGTTTGGCTTATATGTTTGGTGCGGAATGGCTGCGGTAGGGGGCCTAACCTCATATTCTTTTTTTATAGGGCCCAAAATTGTTAGAGGCACCCCTGATGATACGCAATGGGTAGGATTAGTGGTGTGGGGTAAGGGCATATTATACGTACGGCAAAAGTGCGTATCAAATAATGCACGCCAACAAATTGCATATCATATGCATGCCAACGGTTTTTTTTTTCTGCGTATAAATAGCATGCCGAATGAGATTAGGGTCGCATTCAGTGTTAAGAGTTGGAAAGACCACCAAAACTGGCAACTCAGCATTGAGTCAGTGTCATGACATACAGTTAGAGCAGAACAAGTTTAAATATCTTTTCTAGTTTATATTTCCATCTTGTAATGCTGCTTGTTACGGGTGGCTGGTAGAGAGATGAGGCAGATACGGATTTCCACGATAATAGAGACTTTACTTCAAACAATGGCAATGAACAACAGACAGATACCTTAACAAAACAGAGAACGGACGAGGAGTGCAGGGAGTGAGTGCATTATATAGGAGTGCTAACAATAGAGTCCAGGTGCAGGTGATCTGTGATGATGAGGAGCTGACGAGGGAAGTGAGTGCAGGTGTGGAGAACAGGAGGAACATGGGAAATGGAGTCCAGGGAAACAAGGGATCTGTAACAGTACCTCCCCCTCCCGGTAGGCGCGTCCTCGCGCCGTAGATGTAACAACCGGGAGGGGGGCGGGCGCCCTGGAGACCTCAAACCGGAGCAGGGGAAGGAGTAAACTGGAGTGGAGGTCTCCAGGGCAGGTCCAAAAACCATGGCGGGTCAGGAGCCGTGGGCAGCCATGGCGGGTCAGGAGCCGTGGGCAGCCATGGGGGGTCAGGAGCCGTGGGCAGCCATGGCGGGTCAGGTGCAGCGGGCAGCCATGGCGGGTCAGGTGCAGCGGGCAGACATGCAGCGGGCATACATGGCGGGTCAGGTGCAGCGGGCAGCCATGGCGGGTCAGGTGCAGCGGGCAGCCATGGCGGGTCAGGAGCCGAAGCCTTCGAGGCGTTGAGCCCAGGCGTCGCTGAAGGACTGGCGGGTGATGGCGGAACCGAAGGCTCTGCCGACCGAAGCGCAGCCGGGGCTCCAGAAGGCCGCAGTGAAAGCAGAAGGACAGCCAACAAAACGAACACCGGGGGGAGTGAGGAGGCCAACTGAATCCGAGGGACGGAGTGACGGAGCGGAGACGGAGGAGTGAAGTCCAGAGGGGAGGGCAGGCTGATGAATGACCAAGGTGTGAGTGGAGGCAGGATGGAGACTGGTGAAGCTGGAGGACTGATGGGCAACGGTGGAGCAGAGGGAGGTTGGAGTCGGGGTGAAGGTAATCGCCCAGAGGTCCGAGGTGGAGATCTGGGCGAGGGGGCTTGAGGTGGAGGTGCAGTATAGACATGACTTGGAGGAGGCGGGAGAGGGAGGCTGGGAGGGAAAACAGTCTTTGGGCTGGAGGGTTCAAAAACACAGTTCATAGGAGCAGTAGGTTCGGCGGCGGCGGCTGGAGCGGCTGGCTCGGCGGCGGCGGCTGGAGCGGCTGGCTCGGCGGCGGCGGCTGGAGCGGCTGGCTCGGCGGCGGCGGCTGGAGCGGCTGGCTCGGCGGCGGCGGCTGGAGCGGCTGGCTCGGCGGCGGCGGCTGGAGCGGCTGGCTGGAGCGGCTGGCTCGGCGGCGGCGGCTGGAGCGGCTGGCTCGGCGGCGGCGGCTGGAGCGGCTGGCTCGGCGGCGGCTGGAGAACTTTGCTCGGCGGCGGAGACTGGAGAACTTTGCTCGGCGGCGGAGACTGGAGAACTTTGCTCGGCGGCGGAGACTGGAGAACTTTGCTCGGCGGCGGAGACTGGAGAACTTTGCTCGGCGGCGGAGACTGGAGAACTTTGCTCGGCGGCGGAGACTGGAGAACTTGGCTCGGCGGCGGAGACTGGAGAACTTTGCTCGGCGGCGGAGACTGGAGAACTTTGCTCGGCGGCGGAGACTGGAGAACTTGGCTCGGAGGCGGAGACTGGAGAACTTTGCTCGGCGGCGGAGACTGGAGAACTTTGCTCGGCGGCGGAGACTGGAGAACTTTGCTCGGCGGCGGAGACTGGAGAACTTTGCTCGGCGGCGGAGACTGGAGAACTTGGCTCGGAGGCGGAGACTGGAGAACTTGGCTCGGAGGAGACTGGAGAACTTGGCTCGGAGGAGACTGGAGAACTTGGCTCGGAGGAGACTGGAGAACTTGGCTCGGAGGAGACTGGAGAACTTGGCTCGGAGGAGACTGGAGAACTTGGCTCGGAGGAGACTGGAGAACTTGGCTCGGCGGAGACTGGGGTTGAGGGCCATTTCATCCCCTCAAATACAATTAAAATCCCCACAGGCACTGGAGCTGGCTCTGTGGGGACTGGAGCTGGCTCTGGAGATACTGGAGCTGGCTCTGGAGATACTGGAGCTGGCTCTGGAGATACTGGAGCTGGCTCTGGAGATACTGGAGCTGGCTCTGGAGATACTGGAGCTGGCTCTGGAGATACTGGAGCGGGCTCTGGAGATACTGGAGCGGGCTCTGGAGATACTGGAGCGGGCTCTGGAGATACTGGAGCGGGCTCTGGAGACACTGGAGCGGGCTCTGGAGACACTGGAGCGGGCTCTGGAGACACTGGAGCGAGCTCTGGAGATACTGGAGCGGGCTCTGGAGATACTGGAGCGGGCTCTGGAGATACTGGAGCGGGCTCTGGAGATACTGGAGCGGGCTCTGGAGATACTGGAGCGGGCTCTGGAGATACTGGAGCGGGCTCTGGAGATACTGGAGCGGGCTCTGGAGACATTGGGGCCGCTTTCTTCCTCCTCCTCCGCTTACTGGGCCCAGTAGCGGAATATGGGTCCAGCCTGGGGCAGGCAGGGAGTTCGCTGGAGCGGTGTGCGGAGGAAGCCGGAGGTTGACTAACTGGCCCGGCCAACCGTGTTTCTGGATGGACCGGACGACAACACTGATCCTGAACCTCTTCTACTAAGAAATTGGAGCCATTCAACCACAAAATTAAATTGATAGTGTCGCTTAAGGAGAAACAAAAAACAGGTTCATCAAAACGGATAGTGTCGTCATCCAATCCATCCAAAAACAGGGAGATCAACTGAGCGTCGGGCCAGTTAGACAAGTAAGCAAGCTCAACGAACTCCTCCACATACCTCTCCAGCGAACGTCCTACCTGCAGGAGCCCGATAATGCGTTCGCTGGCTGTTAGGGTGAGAGGCGATGGAGGAGCTGGATCCAGGGAGCTGGGGAAAGTCTCCATTTTTTTTTTCGTGGAAAATCCGGTCGGTTTAGGTCCGTTCTTCTGTTACGGGTGGCTGGTAGAGAGATGAGGCAGATACGGATTTCCACGATAATAGAGACTTTACTTCAAACAATGGCAATGAACAACAGACAGATACCTTAACAAAACAGAGAACGGACGAGGAGTGCAGGGAGTGAGTGCATTATATAGGAGTGCTAACAATAGAGTCCAGGTGCAGGTGATCTGTGATGATGAGGAGCTGACGAGGGAAGTGAGTGCAGGTGTGGAGAACAGGAGGAACATGGGAAATGGAGTCCAGGGAAACAAGGGATCTGTAACACTGCTGTTTTGGGTATTTTTTAAATATAAATTATATGTAATAGAGCAGAC
Source organism: Chanodichthys erythropterus (assembly GCF_024489055.1). Classification (NCBI taxonomy): domain Eukaryota; kingdom Metazoa; phylum Chordata; class Actinopteri; order Cypriniformes; family Xenocyprididae; genus Chanodichthys; species Chanodichthys erythropterus. The sequence continues at coordinate 30,376,607 of NC_090231.1, read as the reverse complement.
ACTTTGAGTTTTTTAATGGGTTCCCTTAACGTTATTCTAATGTTTCCCTAACATTGTTATAACATTCCCCTAACGTTATTGTAATCTTCCCCTAACATTATGCTAGCATTACCCTAACGTTATTCTAACACTCAGGAACCAAATAAGAACATTTGGGGAAGGTTCTTTTTTTGCTGGGGCCCAGCTAACAATTTTTGGTTGCCAGAACATTAGTTTCTGGTTCCCAGAATGTTCTTTTTTATGGTTTGTTTTTGGTTAGCCAGGAAAGTTTTCAAAATGGAAATAGAACGTTTTTTGTTTGTAGAATGTTCTTCTAATGTTATTTTAACGTTCCTCTAATGTTATTTTAACATTCCTATAATGTAATACTGATGTTCTCCTAACATTATTATAATGTTATTCTGACATCCCCTTAACGTTATTATAATGTTATTTTAACATTCCCCTAACATTCATCTAACATTATTCTAATGTTATTTTATGGTTCCCATTATTTTAACATTCCTATAACGTTATTCTAACATTCCCCTAACATTATTTTAACATTATTCTAACATTCCTACAACGTTATTCTAATGTTATACTAACATTCCCCTAACATAACTATAATGTTCCCCTAACGTTATTCTAACTTTATTCTAACGTTATTTTAAGTTCCCTTAATGTTATTCCAACGTTTATATAACGTAATTCTAACATTCTCAACGTTTCCTTAAAGGGTTAGTTCACCCAAAAGTGAAATTTCTGTCATTAAGTATTCACCCTCATGTTGTCCCTAACCATTAAGACCACAAATTAGATAGATTATAAGATATTTTTGGTGAAATCCAAGGGTATCTGATCCACACGTAAGCAGCAATGACACTGCATCTTTTAGGTACAGAAGGGTATTAAAAGACATCGATAAAACAGTCAACATGACTAGAGTGGTTCAACCTTTATATTATAAAGCAACGAGATTACTTTTCGTGAACAAAAACAAAATAAAATAACGACTTTTCAAACAATATGTAGCGATGGGCGATTTCAAAACACTGATTCATGAAGCTTCAATGCTTCGAATCAGCAGTTCGGAACGCTGAAGTTACTTGATTTCAGTAAACAAGGTATCGTTACGTCATAAGTCTTTTGAAATTTCAGTGGTTCACGTGACGTTGACAGTTTCATACATGCTCCAAAATGCTGATTTAAAACAAAAGATTCATGAAGCATCGTGAACTAACCCTTTAACGTTATACTAACGTTCCTCTAACGTTCCCCTAACGTTATTATAACATCCCCCTAACATTATTCTAACGTTCCTTTAATGTAATTCTAGTGTTCTCCTGACTTTATTCTAACATTCCCTTTGTTATTTTAACGTTCCCTTAATATTATTATAACGTTGCCCTAACGTTATTTTAACATTCCTTTAACGTAATACTAACATTCTCCTAATGTTATTTTAACATTCCCCTAATGTTATTCTAACATTATTTTAACGTTCCCCTAATGTTATTCTAACATTATTCTAACGTTATTAACATTCCTATAACGTAATACTAACGTTCTCATAACGTTATTCTAACATTCCTCTAATGCTATTATGTTATTCTAATGTTCCCTAACGTTATTCTAACATTCCCCTAACATTATTCTAACATCTCTTTAACGTAATACTAACATTCTCTTAACGTTACTTTAACATTCCCCTAACATTATTCTAACATTATACTAACATTCCCCTAATGTTATTCTAATGTATTCTTAACGTTACTCTAACATTATTCTAGTGTTATTTTAACATTCTCCTAATGTTATTCTAACGTTCCCCTAACGTTAATCTAACATTATTCTAATGTTATTTTAACATTCCCCGTATTACGTTATAGGGATAGTATTACGTTATAGGAATAGTATTACGTTATAGGAATATTCTAACGTTCCCCTAACGTTAATCTAACATTATTCTAATGTTATTTTAACATTCCCCGTATTACGTTATAGGGATAGTATTACGTTATAGGAATAGTATTACGTTATAGGAATATTCTAACGTTCCCCTAACGTTAATCTAACATTATTCTAATGTTATTTTAACATTCCCCTAACGTTATTCTAACGTTCCCTTAACGTTAATCTAACATTATTCTAATGTTATTTTAACATTCCCCTAATATTATTCTAACATTCCCCTAACGTTAATCTAACATTATTCTAATGTTATTTTAACATTCCCCTAATATTATTCTAACATTCCCCTAACTTTAATCTAACATTATTCTAACGTTATTTTAACATTCCCCTAATGTTATTTTAACATTATTCTAATGTTATTTTAAAGGTGCAATCAAACGTTTTTTTACAAGATGTAATATTTTGGGGCATCATTAAATATGAGCCGATTTATGCTGCGCGGCCCCTTTAATTCTCGTGCTCTCTGCCCACAGAGCTCGCGCTTGCCTTATACAGTGCATAACCAAAGTTTACACAGCTAATATAACCCTCAAATGGATCTTTACAAAGTGTTCGTCATGCATGCGGCATGCATGTGGAGGATTATGTGAGTATTGTATTTATTTGGATGTTTACATTTGATTCTAAATTAATTTGAGGCTGTGATCCATGGCTAACGGCTAATGCTACACTGTTGGAGAGATTTATAAAGAATGAAGTTGTGTTTATGAATTATACAGACTGCAAGTGTTTAAAAATGAAAATAGCGACGGCTCTTGTCTCCATGAATACAGTAATAAACGATGGTAACTTTAACCACATTTAACAGGACATTAGCAACATGCTAACGAAACATTTAGAAAGACAGTTTACAAATATCACTAAAATATCATGGATCATGTTATTATTGCTCCATCTGCCATTTTTCGCTGTTGTTCTTGCTTGCTTACCTGCACAACGTCTGATGATTCAGCTGTGCTGCTCCAGACGTTACTGGCTGCCCTTGTGTAATGCCTTTCATAATGTTGGGAACATGGGCTGGCATATGCAAATATTGGGGGCGTACACCTCGACTGTTACGTAACAGTCGATGTTATGTTGAGATTTGTTTTTTTGGAGGTCTTTTAAACAAATGAGATTTATATAAGAAGGAGGAAACAATGGAGTTTGAGACTCACTGTATGTCATTTCCATGTACTGAACTCTTGTTGTTTAACTATGCCAAGATAAATTCAATTTTTAATTCTAGGGCACCTTTAACATTCCTATAACGTTATACTAACGTTTCCCTAACATTATTTTAACGTTCCCCAATATTATTCTAACATTCCTACGTTATTCTAACATTCCCCTAACGTTAAAATAAAGTTTTTCTAATGTTCCCCTAACGTTATTCTAAAATTATTCTAACGTTATTTTAACGTTCCCTAATGTTATTCTAATGTTCCTATAACGTAATTCTAGCGTTCTCCTAACATTATTCTAACATTCCCTTAACGTTATTCTAATGTTATTTTAAAATTATTTTAACATTCTCCTAATGATATTATAACATTCCCTAAACATTATACTAACATTCCCCTAACATTATAATAACGTTTTTCTAATTTTTCGAACGTTCCCTTAACGTTATTCTAATGTCCCAATGTTATTCTAACATTCCTATAAAGTAATTCTAAAGTTCTCCTAATGTTTGGAAATTGGATGTATGGAGGTTTATCATTAATTTTATAATAAACGCTCTATATAAATTATTTTTTAGGTTATTGAAAGATGACCACACTGCAACGTTCTGGGAAAATAATTTTTTGGTTGCAAAAATAAAACCTAAAAAGAATGTTCCCAGAACTTTATTTATTATTTAATTTTCAAAAATAAATAAATAAATAAATAAATAACCAAATAGGAACCGAATACTAATGTTAGGGGAATGTTCTGTTCCCTTTCAGTCGGTCACGTTCGACGTACGTCAGTAGTGACCGACGAATTGGGATATCGCTAGAGAGCCCCTATCAGCTTCGAGAGAACTAAAACAAGCCAATGGAATTGGCGTGCGATATTTGCATAATGCGCACCTCCCCTAACAGGTGGATATAAAAAGGGGGCAGATGCAATCGCACTCTGTCTTTCGCTTCGGAGCCTACCTGGTGTCCTGCGGCTGTTTGAACTTCAAGCCTCTGAAGAAGTTTCGGCGCTTGTGTTGGTGTGACGACGCCTGCAGCGAGGTCGCGAGTTGGAGTGAGCCGGGTGGAAACATCTACTGTTCCCTTTCGATACTTCACTCGTACTGCGTATGGGGAAAGGTCTCCCTTTTTCCCCGCTGCTGAAGCCTTTTTCAATAACGCAGTGTAACTGCACCGTCATTGGTTCACTCATAGACAAGTTGTTGAACCAATGACGGCGCGGCATAGCTGCGCGGCCTATGGCGACAAAGCGCGCGAATATTCCCGCCGAAATGGGCGGGGTTAAGGGCTATATAAGCAGGCGTTTCGCCATAGGATTTCAGTGTTTTCTCCTTCAGCGACGACCTCATCATCTCCTCGCTGATCTCCGCCTGAAGCCGAGAAGCTCGCCGCCTTCCTGACTGCTCTCGCCGCCGTCTGAAGAGGCTCCCGCAGCGGACTCGCCTGGACTCGCCGGACTGAGGACAGCGCCGGCGCCCTCTCCGACTGCAGCATCAGCGCCGTCGCCGAGTCGCCGCCTCCCGCTTCCCGCTCCCGGCCGCTTCCTGTGTGTCCCCTGCCGCCATCCGGCGCGCCGTCTTGAGAGCTTCACCGCGGCTTAACGCCGCTCTAAAAGAGCGTATTTCAGCGGTTTTCACCGCTTCTAGAGCTTCCGCGGCCCTCGCCGCTCTAAAAGAGCCACCCAAGTGCCGTTTTCACGGCAACGGCGTCTTCTCAGATGCCCCGCCACTCGTGTGGCACGTGCAGGGCCCCCTGCACGACGGTGATGGTCACAGCGAGTGCGTCGCTTGCCTGGGCAAGCCCCATGCAGACGGCGCGCTCGCTGGGGACTCATGCCCGCACTGCGAGTGCATGAGTCTCAGTTCCCTGCGCTCGCGGGTCGCCTTCTTCACAGAGGGTGATCTCGCCGCTCGCGCCCTCCCGTCTCCTTCCTACCGCGAGCCGGCTAGGAAGAGACAGCGGGGCAGAGCGACCCAGCGCCAGGAGATAGGCGAGCTCACGCCGGCCCAGTTCCCGCGTGCCTCGCCCTCTCCCCCGAGGGAACCCTCTCCCGTCCTGTTCTCTCGGCCTGAGCAGCGTCCCTCTGCGGAAGCGAGTGACCTTGTCTCATTCGGTGGAACAGACGACGAGCAAGACGACTCCATGTCTCTTGCGGCTTCCGAAGCAGAAGTGTGGGCTGGCGAATCGGACGATCCCGCCCCCCCGCCTCCCTTGGAGCCCATTGAACATGGCCAGGGCATGGATGCCGAGCTCCTCCGCATCCTATCCAGAGCCGTAGAAGAGCTGGACCTCGACTGGGCCCCACCTGAGGAGCCGTCGCGCAGTCGCCTTGACGAGTGGTTCCTGCCTGGCCGCCGCCAAGCCCCTCGCCAGCAAGCAGCGCCCTTTTTTCCCGAGGTCCACGAGGAGCTGACGAAGTCGTGGCGCGCTCCGTACTCCGCCCGCCTTCATACCACGCACCGCTCCGCCCTCACTGCCGTCGACGGCGCCGAGGAAAAGGGATACGAGCACCTGCCACCCCTTGACGAAGCAGTGGCTGCTCACCTCTGCCCTCCCGCGGCTGTGGGATGGAAAGCTAAGAGGTCACTCCCTTCCAAGCCCTGCCGGACTACTTCCACCTTAGCTGGTCGAGCTTACACTTCGGCAGGACAGGCCGCTTCTGCGCTACACTCCATGGCCATATTCCAAGTCTTCCAGGCCAAACTCCTCCGCTCTCTGGACGAGTCTGGGATTGACGCGCCGGCTTTCAAGGACCTTCGCAGCGCTACTGACCTTGCCCTGCGAGCCACGAAGGCTACGGCTCAGGCCATCGGCCGTTCCATGGCCAGCCTGGTAGTGTTGGAGCGCCACCTGTGGCTTAACTTGACGGAGATCAAGGACAATGACAAGACGGCCTTCTTAGACGCCCCGGTCTCTCCCTCTGGTCTCTTCGGCCCTGCAGTGGATGGCTTCACTGAACGCTTCACAGCGGCACAGAAATCGTCTCAGGCCATGAGACATTTCCTGCCCAAGCGCTCCAGCTCTGCTTCCAGCCGCCCCAGGGACTGCGTCGGCTCAGCAGCACAAGCCCGCTCCACCTGCAGCACCGCAGTCAGCGCCACCTAAGGAGCAACGCCAGCGCTCGCGCTCTGCCAAGCGCCATCCCTTCCCGAGACGCCAGGGACCCCGGCCCAAGATTGTGCTGGACCCGGTGCCTCCGAAGTCATCCTGATCTGCCAGGAAGGAAGAGGATGGGGAATCGTCCCGTCACGACTGGACCACCCCAAAAGCTCCCACGAACACTTTCCCCTCCGCCTCGTTTAAATCCGGGCGTGGGAAACATGTTTCAAGTGACAACTGGGCCCACAACTGTTGCGCCCACTCCAAACGCCGTTTTCACGGCGAACAAATTTTTATATCATCTAAAAGAGAGCAAATTTCCTCTTCCGCTACTCTCGGTGTACAACCCCCTCAGCGGCGGTCTGTCACACGATATCATTCAACCCCTTGCCACTCGGGCCGAGGCTTGGCAGGCCATCCCCGATGTGTCAGATTGGGTCATGGGGATCGTAACTCAGGGTTACTCGCTCCAGTTTGCACGCCGGCCCCCTCGCTTCGGCGGGGTGCTTCAAACTTTGGTCAATCCGGACGACGCCCATGTCCTCCGAGCCGAAGTCATGACGTTGCTAAGAAAAGGAGCTGTGGAAATAGTTCCCCCCGCGGAAAGCGAGTCAGGCTTCTACAGCCGCTATTTTCTGGTCCCCAAGAAAGATGGTGGTCTCAGACCCATCCTGGATCTCAGACTTTTGAATCATTCCCTCATGAGACGGAAGTTCAAAATGCTGACACTGAAACAGATCCTCGCGCACATCTGCCCCGAGGACTGGTTCTGCTCGCTGGACCTGAAGGATGCGTATTTTCACATCCAGATAGCCCCTCGTCACAGACGATTCTTGAGATTCGCATACGAGGGAGTGACATACCAATATACGGTCCTGCCCTTCGGGCTGTCTCTGGCTCCTCGTACTTTCACCAAGTGCATGGACGCGGCACTTTCCCCTCTCAGACAGGCGGGAATCCGAGTCCTGAATTATCTCGACGACTGGCTCATTCTAGCCCGTTCGCGAGTCGAGCTGGAACACCACAGATCCGTGCTCCTCAGCCATTTACAATGCCTGGGTCTCAGGGTCAACGCAACCAAGAGCTTGCTGTGCCCCACTCAACGAATATCGTTTCTGGGAGCAGTTTTCGACTCAGTCCATATGACGGCAGTAGTCTCGCCAGAGCGCGCTCTGACGATTCAGCAGCTCACAGCCTCAGTCAAGAACAGAGCCTGCCTCCCTCTGAAGTTTTTTCAGAGGCTACTAGGGCTAATGGCTTCCGCCTCTCCGGTACTACAGCTCGGCCTTCTTCGGATGCGGCCTCTTCAGTACTGGTTGAAGTTCCGGGTTCCTCCCAGCGCTTGGCGGCACGGCCGCCTTCGCTTCAAGGTCAATCAGGCCTGTCTTCTAGCCCTGAAACCTTGGACGAACCCTGTATGGTTCAAGCGCGGAGTGCCCTTACAGGCGGTCTCACGAAGGACGGTGCTAGCAACAGACGCCTCCAACTCGGGTTGGGGCGCTGTGTTCGACGGCAGACCGGCCTTCGGCTCATGGAGCCAAGAGGAAAGCCTTCTGCACATCAACTGTCTAGAGATGCTAGCAGTGATGAAGGCCCTTCAGTTCTTTCAGGCTCATTTGACAGGGCGTCACGTTCTAGTCCAATCGGACAGTATGACAGTGGTGTCATATTTAAACCACCAGGGCGGTCTCTCGTCCAGCCGCTTATGCGCTCTGGCGAAACGTCTACTGGAATGGGCTCTTCCGAGGCTTCAGTCGCTCAGAGCGACTCATGTTCCTGGCAGGAACAATCTGGGTGCAGATATGCTGTCACGGAGCAACGTCCCCTCCGACGAGTGGACGCTCCATCCCCAGGTTGTCCTCAGGATTTGGGAGCTCTTCGGGAAGGCAAAGATAGACCTCTTCGCCTCAGAAGACAACTCTCATTGCCCAACATTTTTCTCGAAGGAGGTCGACGCTCTGGCCCATTCATGGCCCAGCACGCTCCTTTACGCTTTTCCTCCGATCGCCCTGATCCCTCAGGTCATCAGGCGCATCAGAGAAGACCAACACAGAGTCCTTCTAGTGGCCCCGCTCTGGAGGAACCAGATTTGGTCCTCGGAGCTGTTCAAGCTCTCTCTGAGAGCCCCGTGGCCGATCCCCCTGAGACGGGACCTCCTCTCTCAGGCGAACAGGGCAATCTGGCACCCACAGCCGGAGCTCTGGGCTCTGCACCTCTGGTCCCTCGATGGGAGCCTACTAACCTCCCCAGGGACGTCCTAAATACCATTTCTCAGGCTAGAGCGCCGTCCACGAGACGCCTCTACGACCAGAAATGGTCGGTCTTTGCTGACTGGTGTTCGTCACGCAACATAGACCCAATGGAGAGTGACGTATCTTCTATACTGTCTTTCCTCCAAGAACGCTTGGAAATGGGGCGCACCCCTTCCACGCTCAAGGTTTACGTAGCAGCCATTGCAGCGTTCCATGCTCCTATTGCTGGCCAATCAGTGGGACGAAACGGACTTGTCATCCGTTTCCTGAGGGGCGCTAGGCGATTGAATCCCCCTCGCCCCCTCACCGTTCCCTCCTGGGACCTGTCTTTGGTCCTCAGGGCCTTAAAAGGAGCCCCATTTGAACCAATGGGCTCAGTCGACCTCAGGCCATTGACGCTAAAAACCGCCTTGCTGTTAGCACTGGCCTCGGTTAAGCGTGTTGGCGATTTGCAGGCCCTCTCTGTGAGCCCTGCATGCCTCGAATTCGGGCCTGGAGACTCTAAGGTCGTTCTGAAACCCAGGCATGGCTACGTCCCTAAGGTGCTCTCAACGCCGTTTAGAGCTCAGGTCATCTCGCTCTCTGCTCTGCCCCCTTCGACGGAAGAGCAAGGGCTGGAGTTACTCTGCCCTGTCAGGGCATTGAGGACCTACATAGAGCGATCGCAGTCTTTCAGACAGTCAGATCAGCTCTTTGTCTGTTTTGGAGGCCGCACCAAAGGATCTCCGGTCTCAAAACAGCGCATTTCTCGTTGGATAGTGGACGCTATTACGCTGTGCTACTCCTCACTGGGAGCCAAATGCCCCATAGGAGTCAGAGCCCACTCCACTAGAGGGATGGCCTCCTCATGGGCTTGGTCCAACGGAGTTTCCATCCAAGACATCTGTGTGGCGGCCGGCTGGTCTTCGCCGTCCACCTTTGTCAGGTTTTACCATCTCGATGTCCCGACCTTACAGGCTCGAGTCCTTTCAGTGTGATTAGCGGCCTCAGATGAGCTCCGCCTCACGCTATCATGGAAATAAAATTCCTCTAAGTGTAACGCAAGGGTTCGGTAAGGGCTTGCCCTCTCGCTTGTCTCTTGGGCCCCCTCTCAGGTGTCCAAGCTTCAAGCTATATCGTTCCCAGCCGTGGCACGGCGTGGTTGAATTCGTTCCCCATACGCAGTACGAGTGAAGTATCGAAAGGGAACGTACTCGGTTACTAACGTAACCTCGGTTCCCTGAGATACGGAACGAGTACTGCGATACTTGCCGTGCCACGAGGCTGCGGCTCAGGGTCGTCGCTTCAGTCGAATGACACTGAAATCCTATGGCGAAACGCCTGCTTATATAGCCCTTAACCCCGCCCATTTCGGCGGGAATATTCGCGCGCTTTGTCGCCATAGGCCGTGCAGCTATGCCGCGCCGTCATTGGTTCAACAACTTGTCTATGAGTGAACCAATGACGGTGCAGTTACACTGCGTTATTGAAAAAGGCTTCAGCAGCGGGGAAAAAGGGAGACCTTTCCCCATACGCAGTACTCGTTCCGTATCTCAGGGAACCGAGGTTACGTTAGTAACCGAGTACGTTTTCCCAGCGTTCCGCTGTAATTCCACTGGTTGGTCTGCGATTTGGTCTGGTTCCTCCTGTGTTTTTCTAAACACGTCGTGACGCTCCCTGTGTGTCTCGACACAAAAGAGCTGAAGTTTCCCCTTCTAAAAGAGCTTCACAGACAGACACTGCGTCTTTTTCAAGATGTCATTCTGTTTGTGCGTTTCTGGAGGCGGTCGTTTCCTATCCTCTCTGACGGCCACGATCATTTTCTCTCATGTCTGCTTAGCGTGCTGAGACTGTGTTTGTGGGTGGTCATATTTTCTTATGGAAATATGTCCACGTCGGCGCGTTGTTTGCTCGCCTTTCTCGTAAGGGCTTGAGCGTTCAGCGCGCCGTGTGCCGTCGAATTGCCGGCTGACAGCGCGCGTTGCCACGGCAACCCTGCGCGCTGTCTGGCGCTCTAGACGCACGGTCGAGACTCGGCTGCCTTTTAATGAGGTGGAGTCCCCTCACTTATTCCCCGATCTAGTTATTTTTCTAAATCAGAAAAGTGCTATTTTGGTTAATAAGCCTGGGTGACCAGAGGATCACAGTGGGGCAATACCCGCCGAGTCATTCTCCGTGGGCCCCCCACTCCTCTAGTGCATCGCAAACATGTTGTGACTATGTTCGTGGGTGGATCATGTTTAGGAAAAACATGGCCACGTCGGTGCCCAGGGTGCCGTGTGTCGTCCAGTTGGGCGGCCACGTTCACTGTCCAGCATGGCTGGTAGCTTCTGCATGTGTTGCTGGTCCTCCTTAAAATAAATATGGAGGACCTAACATCTTAGTCAGGGCTCCAGCAGAGGATCAGATGTCGACTGCTACATTGGAGAGAGTATTGTTGGGCTCTGAACATGAAGATGAGACTGAGCGTCCCATGGTTGTGGCGTGCTCATGCCGAATCGGATTCAGACTTGGCAACCATGCTTCCCGGGCCCCTGGGGGTGTCGTGCGACGCGTACTCGCCTTGCCCCACCCCCTGGCTTAGCCCGGATGTGCATGAGAAAACTTGGCAGTTTGTGGCCTTTTTTGGCGTTAATATGGAACGCCAAGAGGGTCATAATCTGCACTACAACTTTTTTTTTTCACTACCCCTTAGGGTGGGGTGGCAGTGCTACGGGCACACCACCTCTGCCCTGCATGAGTCTTGGCCCCTGGCAAGTCTGCGGTAGGACAAAGCACTCATTGCATGTGGGTAGTTCTGAGTCGGGGTTGAGCGACGCAGGATGCAAATCATAGCGCAGGCCCCTGGCCAGACAATGTCCACCATGGTGGTCCAGAAACACCCCTGGCGAGTCTTGTTGGGATGTGCCGTCGTCAAAGTGTGCTTTCTCGATGCGCTCCTCTCACAAACTGGCCTTGAACCCAGCCCGCTCAACCCGCAGTCACCTGACTAGTGGGAGACGGTCCTGGAGATATGGCGACCTGGAGCTGACGTAAACGGTTCTTTCGGGGGACGATGCTCGCATCGCTCCCTTCCCCGGAGGAGGGCCGGGTGGAGAATTGGTCTGTTCCGCCGCTGGCTCTCCGGAGCCAGCGGTACCCACTGATCCTCTACGTCCCAAGAGTGTGGCTGGCGGTGTGCAGTGCCCCGCGTTGCTACTCCCAGCCCCCTCTCACCTCGCCAGCAGGTGTCAGTGTGTTGGTGCAGGCCTCGCCCGTGTGCCGTCTCCCATACGCACTGTTACCTCGCAGAGTCTGATCACACTCTGGGCCGCTACCATGCCGCCCGAGTCGGGTCCCCGTACTCTGGTTCGCTGCCCCACCCCCGGTACATCTGTGGTGCGTTTGGTTCTGCTGGCTCGGTGTCTGGAGGCCTGGTTAGTGCCCCCAGCCCGTTCCGCTGGCTCATTCGTACTATCAGACTTGGCTATGCGATTCAGTTCGCCCGGTGTCCTCCGGCGTCCAGGGGTGTCCACTTCACTTGGGTGTCGTTGGACATTGCACCTGTTCTCCGAGTGGAGATTGCTGTCCTCCTGGCGAGGGATACAATCGAGCCGGTCCCTCCTGTAAGGTAACCTTAGCCTTACGTCATTTATTAGCTCAATTTAATTGTTACAGGGAATAAGAATCGAATCAACTGTAAATGATTCACTGTAAATGATTCAGAATTAATATTTAACACTTCATCAATTATTCGTCCAGCGACAAAATTGAGGTTAGAGTATTTTACCAATTCTGGATAAAATATTATTCTGTGGTCAACAGTAACAATATTTTATTATGATTATTGTTATTATAATTATTATAATATTATAAGCAAGAGGTAACTTGATCTTAAGTTTAAGGCAGTAATTTGACACACAATACAAAAAACTCGTATATGTGAAAATCAAAACAAGATTTATGGACTACTTCTAATGATTACAGGAAACTAAGGCTAAACACACACACACACACATACATACATGCACACACATTCGCGGAGTTGATGAGTTATGAAAAGTCCCAAGTTCAGTGCTAACTCATAACCTGAGGAAAATCACAAAAGCAAAGCTTTGGCTTGATTCTTTAGGTTTAAAGGAGTTTCACCAGTTTCCAGCAAGAGAGAGAGAAGTTTGCTTGTACCTGCGTTTGCTCTGACAGCTGAGGTAATCGGGTTGTTTCGTGACTCGTGTACAGCGGAATCCCGTTCTGGATTGGCTGTCTTTCAGGTGACGTCTTCTCGGGAAAGCCCTGTGGGTTGCGCGGAAGCTTTGAAGGATGCTGCTGGCTGGTGAAGCTGTTCTGATCTGAGCGTCTGGCTTGAGCGGCTCTCTTCTTGGGAGACTTTGGTCAGATATTTCACCGAGGGTTGTGGAGTCTGAATGTGACGGCTGTTGATCAGCGGCGTGGCTCGTAGTTGAAATCGGCGGCTGTTAGATGGAAAATCAGCCCCGATAAAGGATCTTCTCAACTTCTTCTGTTCAGCATGACCCAAGCAACTTCTCAGCCGTGGTCAAAGTATTTCTGACCGACTTTTGACTTCCAGCTTCTGACTCTGACTTTACTTCATATTTCTCAACTGCCTGTCAGCTTGTTCGGACAGCATAGTTTTAAAGGAGCAATTCTGGCTCCATCTTTCAGATGCGATCCTCCAATGAGACGTTGCTACGGAGATTAGACACGCTTCGTCTATTGTCTATTGATCACATCGCGTGATATCTGCAGAAAATTCTCCTGTTTTATTAACAACTTTATAAAGTTTCTTAATATTTTCCTGATACTGAATTTCAATGTTTCATTCACACAGAATTACAGAGAATTATAACTTCTGCATTTAGAGCTCAAACACGACACACTTCTTACACACATATTACTAGACTGACCTAATTAAAACAATGATTATAAGAGAAAGATGCATACAGGACTATAAACATACAAAGCATTGACTCCAACATATTAGTAATCACATCATAGCAAATGTTATTCTGGATATAGTTAATACTTTAAGTAATCGACAATTGTCCCTTTTGAGATTCAAGATTGAGTCCTTCAGCATAGTTTAAACTCTGACCGGAGTCATGGGTGACCGGGTCACGATGGACGGTCACACAAGGGAGGTATTGATAGGACAGATTTGTCTTTAAATCCATTGATGGGTGTTTTCCTGTTCCGTCCGATAATACAAGAGGGTTTTGTGAGAGAATCAATAGATTTAATGTGACCAGACCCACGTGATGGGTTCTGATTAGTTTATTGCTGATGAGCAAAGAAGTCCTTTAGACAGAGTCCTTTGTTAAAAGAAGTCACGTCATCATTTCTGTAAAAGCTAGGTTTTTCCTGTCAGGAAATGGATCTTTTGGACAAAATGAAGCTTTGTTCAATCATGCCTCTGGCTGATAAAGCCATTTGGTAACGTCTGTCGAACGGGTCCCTACACTCCAGCCGATTTGAAGTCAGGTTCAGCCCTACTTCATTGTACCCTAAAGGGCGGTGGGCTATGGCCAATCCTGGATCTGCGCGTCTTGAACCGGTACCTTCAGGCTGCCGTTTAAGGTGCTCATGCAGAAGCGCATTTTCGAGTGCGTCCGTCCCGGGGTTTGGTTTGCAGCATTCGACCTGAAGGATGCATACTTTCATGTCTCGATTCTGCGCTCGGGTCGAGCATGTCAGTACAAACTCCTACCCTTTGGGCTGGCCCTGTCGCTCCACGCCTTACATGGTTGCGGAAGTGGCCATTGTTCCCCTCAAGGAACAGGGCGTTCGCATTCTCGACTGCCTCGACGACTGGTTGTTCCTGGCCAGCTCGCGAAGCAGTTGTGCGTACACAGGGAGATGGTTTAGCTCACCTCAGCCTGTTGGGTCTTTGGGTCAGCTGGGACAAGAGCAAACTCGACCCCGGGCAGTGGATCTCTTTTCTCAGTCTCGAGCTAGACTCGGTCGCCCGGATTGTGCGCCTCTCTGAGGAGCGCGTCCAGCCGGTGTTGAACTGCCTGAGTTCGCTCAAGCGCAGGACGGCGGCCCCACTGAAAGACTTCAGAGGCTCCTGGGCATGTGGCATCTGCAGCCGCGTTCACGCCGCTCAGGTTGCTCCATATGAGGCCGCTTCAACACCGGCTCCGCGACTGGGTCCCGAGATGGCAGTGGCAGCGCAGCACGCTCAGTGTCCTCGTGACACGGAGCTGCCGCCCTACCCTCATCCGGTGGTCGGACCCTTTGTTCCTGTGGGCGGGAGTGCCCCTTGGACGCTGTGGTCCACATAGATGCCTCTACCACCGGATGGGGGGCCATGTACAACGGGCATGCGGTTTCGGGTCTTGGACGGGGCCTCGACTGCATTGGCATATCAATTGCCTCGAGTTGCTAGCAGTATGTCTTGCACTGGGCCGCTTCAAGGAGCTGCTGTCAGACAAGCACGTACTGGTCCGCTCGGACAAGCACTGCGGCCGTTGCGTACATCAACCATCAGGCTGGTCTACGCTCCCGTCGCATATCGCAACTCGCCTGCCATCTCTTGCTTGGAGTCAGAAGCATCTGAGGTCGCTTCAGGCCACTCATGTCCCAGGCGTGCTTAACCGTGCAGCCTACGAGCTCTTACGGCAGCCTCCACTTGCGGGCAAGTGGCGGCTCCATCCCCAGGCGGTCCAGCTGATCTGGCACTACTTCGGCGAGGCCCAGGTAGTCCTGTTGCCTCCCCAGGAACTGCCCTCGGCCAGTGGTTTTCCCTGACCGGCGAGTCGCTCGGAACGGATGCCCTGGCACTCAGCTGGCCCCGGGGCCTATGCAATATGCATTTTCCCCCAGTGAGCTTTCTCGCACAGCTACTGTGCTAGGTCAGGGAGGATGAGGAGCAGGTCTTGTTAGTGGCTCCATATTAGTCACTCGGACCCGGGGTTCGGACCTAATGCTCCTCACGACAGCCCCTCCTTGGCCGATTCCTCTGAGGAAGGACCTCCTGACTCAGAGATGGGGCTTCCTATGGCACCCGCGTCCCGACCTGTGGAACCTCCACGTGTGGTCCCTGGACGGGATGCGGAGGTTCTGGGTGATCTCCCGCAGGCAGTCATAGACACCATCACTTCCGCTACAGCTCCTTCACGAGGAGCCTCTATGCGTTGAAGTGGAACCTATTCGTTGAATGGTGCTCCTCTCGCAAGACGAGAGGACCCCCGATCATGCTCGGTCAGATCTGTGCTTTCCAAGAGGGCTTGGAGCGAAGGCTGTCTCCCTCCACCCTCAAGGTGTATGTTGCCACTTCGCTGCACATCTCCATGCAGTTGATGGCAAGCCCTGGGGAAACACGGTCTGATCATCAGGTTCCTGAGGGGGGCGAGGGGACTGAATCCTCCTCGCCCACCCTCCTTACCCTCTAGGGATCTCACCTTAGTTCTTAGCTAACTTCGGCGTCATCCCTTGAGCCTTTGCAATTAGTCGAGTTAAAAGTACTGTCTCTTAGACCATCCTCCTGGTTGCATTGGCCTCATGTTAGAGGGTAGGGGACCTGCACGCATTTTCGGTCGACGAATCGTGCCTGGAATTTGGGCCTGGGGATTCTCACGTCTTCCTGAGACCCCGGCCTGGATATGTGCCCAAGGTTCCTACCACTCCCTTCAGAGATCAGGTAGTGAACCTGCAAGCGCTGCCTTCGGAGGAGGCAGACCCAGCCCTAGCTTCGCTCTGTCCAGTTTGCGCCCTGCGTGTTTACGTGGATAGAACTTGAAGCTTAGGACCTCAGATCAGCTCTTTGTCTGTTACGGAGACCAGCAGAAGGGAAAGGCTGTCTCCAAGCAGAGGATGGCCCACTGGTTAGTGGATGCCATCGCCCTGGCTTATGTTCCCAGGGCGTGCCTTGCCCGTTCGGGTTGAGAGCCCACTCCACCTGAGGAGTGGCCTCTTCCTGGGCGCTGGCTCATGGCGTCTCGCTGACAGATTGTAGAGCTGTGGGCTGGGCGACACCCAACACGTTTGCTAGGGTTTTTAGCTTACCTGTAAGCTGGTTCTTCCCGTGTACTCGCTTCCACCAGCCGGTAGACGCGTTGAACCTGTGCTCGTGTCGGCTTGCAATGCCACTCCCGCCCCCTGGGCCGGATATGTGCATCTGTTGACTCCAGTCGTGTTCCCCGTTCGGTGAACCCTGTCGAGTTCCTCCACCTTCGGCTCGGGCATTGCGGAGTGTCTGATGCCAGACCAACATCCATCTTCGGGTTCCATATGTTGCAATCCCTCTACGTGAGTGATTCCATATGTGTATTGTCCACGGTTACTCCCTACGGTGAGCCCATGTCTTTCCCTTAGCAGAGCTTCTGCTTTCTCCTGTCAGATGAGTCTCCCCCTACTCAGGTGGAGCCATCCCAGGGACTCATATGCGTTCTGCCCTGCGGGCCAGTCCATATGTTTTCCATGTAAATTCCTTACCCTCTGGGTAGGTAGTGGTTTCCGCAGCGTTCCTTACGGGTTCGCTTCCCCAGTGTAGTCTAGTTTACTTAGTGGGTATATCGGAACAGCAGTAGACTTCCCGGCGTAAGCTTGCCCCCTTCTCCGTCCCCTTGGTGCGACGGGCGGCTAGAGCCTGCACTGGGCACTGGAAGGGGTTTCGTAACTGTGGCGTTTTAGTTGGGATCCCAATTCGTCGGTCACTACTGACGTACGTCGAACGTGACCGACTGAAAGGGAACGTCTCTGTTACTTATGTAACCCTCGTTCCCTGAAGGAGGGAACGGAGACGTATGTCCCGTCGCCACAGTTTCTGTACCCTCGCTGCAGTGCGGACACCGGTTGTCTCCTCAGCGACAAACAGAGTGCGATTGCATCTGCCCCCCTTTTTATATCCACCTGTTAGGGGAGGTGCGCATTATGCAAATATCGCACGCCAATTCCATTGGCTTGTTTTAGTTCTCTCGAAGCTGATAGGGGCTCTCTAGCGATATCCCAATTCGTCGGTCACTACTGACGTACGTCTCCGTTCCCTCCTTCAGGGAACGAGGGTTACATAAGTAACCGAGACGTTTTTGCTGGGGCCCAGCTAACAATTTTTGGTTGCCAGAATGTTCTTTTTTACAGTTTGTTGTGTTTGGTTAGCCAGGAAAGTTTTCTTAACGGAAATAGAACATTAGTTTTTGGTTTGTAGAACGTTATTCTAATATTCCTAGAATGTTCCCCTAACCTCTTTACCCTGATATCATTACTCCGCTGTACGTGAGTAATCATCCAGCAACGTTATAACTAACATTCCCCTAACAATAACAATGTTCCAAGAACTCCTGTACGTCAGTAATGCTGTATGTCAGTAATCATTCAGCACCCACAGCGCGGTATAGTATAAGCCAGTGGTTCCCAACCTTTTTTCCAGGAGACCTCTATTTTAACATTCAAAATCCTTAACGAACATTAACTCAATTAATAATTCTAAAACTAATTATCTGAATTAGAATCAGAATTGTTTTAGAATGCACATTAGCTTATTTTCCATTAACTTTACTTAACTTCTAAATTTACAACAGCGCATAAAAATGTGGTCTGAGTTTCACAAAAATAAACCTCAGACAGGCTGAATGAAAATGTAAATCCATTTTCAGGCTGGGCAGGTGGCTAGGGTGACACAGGCCGGGCAGATGACCAGGGTGGTGCAAGCTGTGCAGGAGGCCAGGGCGGAGCAGGTTGAGCAGGGGGTCTAGTAGATGGGCTTGAAGACCCCCATGGAGGAGCAGATGAACACCACAGCAGTGCAGATGGGTTTGAAGATCCCCACGACGGAACAGACAACCACCAAGGCAGCATAGACTGGTTTGAAAACTCCCACGGTAGAGCAGATGATCACCACAGCAGAGCAGATGGGCTTGAAGACCACCATAGTGCAGCAGATGATCACCACAGCAGCACAGACAGGCTTGAAGACCCCCATGGTGGAGTAGACGACCACCACAGTAGTGCAGACAGGCTTGAAGACCCCCACGGCGGAGCAGATGACCACCACAGTAGTGCAGATGGGCTTGAAGGCCCCCACGGTGGAGCAGAAGATCACCACGGAGGAGCAAGCAGGGCTGAAGACCACCAGAGCGAAGCAGGAGACCACCACAGAGGAGCTATAAGCCACAGCAGAGTAGGAGATGCTAGAGGAGCTGGAACATAAAGCACAGACAGTTTATTTGCGGCCCCAAGGGCTGAGACGGGGAGCTCACACAGTTCATAAATAGTCTTTAGAGCAGGGAACAAAGTGAGTTCATGAGCTCACGAGCTGGCCGAAACAGGAAAGGCAGAGATATCACACATAGCCTTTTTGGCCATAGCTGGACAGGCAGAAAGTTCACAAACAGCCTTTTCGGCTATAGCTGGACAGGCAGAAAGTTCACAAACACCCTTTTTGGCCTTATCTGGATAGGCAGAGAGATCAAAGGCGGCTTCTGTGGCCGGGACATGGCATGCAGAGAGTTCAAAGACAGCCTCAGTGACCATAGCTGGACAGGCAGAAATTTCATAGACCGCTTCTGCGGCTGGGTCGAGACAGGACAAAAGTTTACTGACGGCCTCCGTGGCCAATTCAGGACTGGACGAGAGTGCATTGCTGGACACCACCACCACGCAAGGCGCTGAAGCGAGCACCACCACCTTGTGAGGTTCTGCAGCATATGCCGCCACCTCTGGAGATTCAGTGGCGGACAGGAGAGTCAGTTCAGGAGCAGGAGAGTTAACATGAGTTGGTTTGGGGATACCAGCTGTGCGTACTAACACTAGTGGTGGATCCTCCATGCTGGATTTCAACCTCTGACGCTTGATGACGGGTCCCCCTGACAGAACAGAGGAGAGTTGCGGTACAACAACCTCAACAAGACGTGACTCTGGGGTGGCAGACATGACATGGCGAGGCTCTGGAAGATCTGCTGAGACGTGATGAGGCTCTGGAAGATACGTTAAAGGTTTAGTTCACCCAAAAATGAAAATAATGTCATTTATTACTCACCCTCATGCCGTTCCACACCTGTAAGTCCTTCGTTAATCTTCGGAACACAAATATATTTTTGATGAAATCCGATGGCTCAGTTTAGGCCTCTTAGCCAGCAATGACATTTTCTCTCTCAAAATCCATTAATGTACTAAAAACATATTTAAATGAGAATATTTTTTGGTGCTGCAATGGGCACCCATTCATGGGCACCAAAAATTATGTGGCCGAATTAAACAGAGGCAGAGTGAATACACAACAAATTTAAAGTATAAATGAATATTTATTTAAACTTACAAAACATAAGTAATCCATACCCAATAATGTAATTAATAGAAAAATACAACAAAACTAATGAAAAACAAAAAGAAACATTAGATTCAAAACAATAGTACAAAATATAATCTTTTCAAAAATAACTTTCAACAAAAGTACCAAAATAGAAATAAACAAAATAAACGAAATTAACAAAAAACAAAATACCTGCAACCCTCAGGCCACACTCTCCACTGCAGCAACAAACCCAGAGACTAACTCCATTAAAGGTGCTCTAAGCGATGTCACACGTTTTTAGGCCAAAACATTTTTTGTCACATACAGCAAACATCTCCTCACTATCCGCTAGCTGCCTGTCCCCTGAACACACTGTAAAAAAACGCTGTCTCTGTAGTCGCCACAAGCTCCGAAAACGGCAACAAAAACAAACTGCAGCCTGGACCACGAATCATAATAAACACGCTCCAGCCAATAACCAACAAGAATGACTTTAAATGCATGTTCATGACTGTTTCAGGAAGCACGGAGGGGAGGAGGAGGAAAAGGAGGAGGAGGGAGGGTCTAGCTAGCCTCTGTTTTGTTTGACAACACCTCGAACGTCAACAGGAAGTTACTCCGCCCAGGATCGCTTAGAGCACCTTTAAGCAGACATGCACATTTATATTGGCGGCCAGCACCATTACCCCATGGGGAGGGACAAACTCACATACAACAATTTACACATATTCCCATAAATATATAGAGTCTAGAGGTCATACACTTTTATGCTACAAAACCATTTACACCTAATTAAGTTGAACAGGAAATAACAGTAACAACCGCGTTGTCCCTGAAACCCCCACCCTCCAATAATAAGTGGTAAATTCCCAATCTTAGCAGAACCAACAATTCCCGCCGCTGTTTCCCATTGGGACTCTAAAAATCATGGGACAAACAATGCTGCACGAAATAATAAACAGATTTTCAGAGGTATTTCATTCACTCATTTAATTAGTAACCCTAATAAACTCTTGTATCAATAAACAGTCTCTGTATGAGTGAGTGTGTGTGTGTGTATGTGTGTGTGTCCAACGTCCATGTTAAGTCCATGTTAAACACGCGGTCTTTCTGTGACCGTCACAGGCGCTCCAAAAAAACAAAATAGTGACTTGGTTAGTGATGGATGATTTCAAAACACTGCTTCAGAAAGCTTCAGAGTGTTATGATTCTTCTGTGTTCGAATCATGATTCGGATCGCGTGCCAAACAAATAACGCTCCGAAGCTTCCTGAAGCAGTGTTTTGAAATCGGCCATTACTAAATAAGTCATTTTTTTGTTTTTGTTTTTTTGTCGCACCAAAAAATGAACTGATTTAAATATGTTTTTAGTACCTTAATGGATCTTGAGAGAAGAAATGTCATTGCTCCCTATGCAGGCCTCACGGAGCCATCGGATTTCAACAAAAATATCTTAAATTGCGTTCCGAAGATTAACAAAGGTCTTACGGGTGTGGAACGGCATGAGGGTGACTAATAAATGAAAGAATGTTTTACAGTAAAACAGTTTTTCTATCAGTGAGTGCTGTGTTTAAAGTTGTACACTATTATTTAAAAAAAAGTATTGACTTGTTGATACACAAAATAGGTGCTTATGATTTATCATTAATGTTATTTATTGATAGATTGTAGATAACACTTTATATATTACACTGATTTTAACGAAAACTACTGTTTTGCAGAACGTGCCATGCCTACTGTGTACACGCCTTTTATGCGGTTTTGACCAGTGGATGTCGCTAGCGTGCCACTTTTTTCTGTTCCGCATGCTTAGAAGTAATATGAGTTAGTTTTAATTAGATTTTTGCAAGATTTTGTTCATGCTTCCCCGAATGAGGAAATGAAATGGCATTTGATTTACAAATCCTCCAATATCCAAACAAGCTGTTTTTGGAGCTTGGTTAAATGAATTCTTTCTTTACAACGAAGAGGATGTTTTAAGCTATGAAACTTGTTGGAAGTTTTAATGGTACAAAGACTTCTTATATGTCAAAAGGCAAATTTGATTTCTTATGTCATGACCCCTTTAATGTTCCGTGCAGAATTATCTTCTATTTTAATGCATTACCTGCCATTGTAACAGGGTTAAAAATGTTACTGTAAATGTAAATAACTTTCACCAAAATTACTGTTTTTTTGTTAATTTATTAATTGTTTGGAGACCCCTTGTGGCGACATTAAGTAATTAGTGGGTCATTTGTCTTGCTTTTGAAACCACGTCCCCCACCCCCAGCAGATAAGTTTATCCAATGCTGAGAGGTGGAAGGTATAATGTGCTTCAGTAAAATTTATTTTCTTTGCATCTTAGTACTTGTTAATTTCACAAATAATATAAAGATCTGTTGCCAGAGGATATGATTCTCCTTGTCTCCTTGTTGTGTTACAGTAAACAACGCATGAAACGCAGTTCTCTGTGTCTGCCAGTGATTTATGTGCTGTTGGATGAGAAGCGTTACACTGGTGCCGTGACCCAGATGGGAGTGAGGTTTAGGGGAGTGAGTGTAACGGAGGCCAGCTAGTCACTGTGCGAATAAACCTCACTCCTCTGATCTCAAGAGATGCTTTAGCGGCTGACACTAGAGGTTGCAGCCTTTAGCCTCCTTGTTAGAGCGTCGGACTCCCACGCCGGAGACCTAGGTTCGAGGCCTGGTGAGTAGGACCTGGGTAGAGGGGTTACACAATGTACTTTAGAAGAGCTTCACATGATGTTGATATCAGACATACTGAAGTTTCATCAAGTCTGAGATTAGGATAAGCTCAAAACAGCTCCTACAATGGTCATGTAATTCATTAGGTCACAGAAATCAGCTGATGAGCGTTTACACTACGAATGCAGTGTGGTCATGTGTGTTTACGAGTGTGGTTGGAGGGGGAAAAGTTCAAAACATTTTGGATTTGGTAGCTCTATCTACAATCCGCTTGTTGTCGTGATGTTTTGAATACTCCATATTAAGTGAGAATAAGCTGTATATGAGACCTGTTCATTTATAGCACACTTTAATCTTAGCTTATAAAAACTTGTGTACAGTGTTGTACACAATAGTCTCTGGGCTCACTGCGCCCTGATATTTTACCTGTGGCCAACTACGATTTCAGTATGGAGATAAAGGTACGGATCATGATTTTTCGGTTGTACTACAGCACACACTGAGTGTAGCACCATTTCGTCACCTTGGAATTATAGGGTTCTATCTGACATTTTTGTCAATTGAGTTGTTCACATATTCTTATTCTGTGACAATTTATTTACATTATGTGTGTTTTTTGTTGTTGTTGTGTACATCTTTGGGACTTTGTAGATAGAACCTTTTTGTTTTCTAAATAAAACGTCGAATGGAATGTAAAAATGTTGAAGCTCAATATTAGGGGTGCTCCGATTGATTAGCTACTGATCGCTATAATCGCTTCTAATGATTGGATCATAAAGACTCGCGTGAGAGGTATGGCATGGCATGTAGCGGCATAATCTCAATCTCTGTCTGGCGCAAGTAAAATAATTATAATGAAGGTGAGATACAATTCGTATGTCTTTATTAAATAACTTACAGTCATTTCTGTGAGATGTAATTTCACAAACAGTGTGATTTTCCAAAATAAAATTCAGGCCGTGAATTAATGTCTTAAAAATCCTGATTGGTGCATTCCCATAAATAATTCTACATGATAAAAAGAAGGCTTCAATTAGAACGGTATTGGTGATTGGTGTCGGCAGATACTGCTACCTATGATTGACCAAAAATCCTGATCGGAGCACCCTTACTCAATAACTCAAAACAGAATACAGATAGAACTTATAATTCCAGGCTCTTTGCTTTTGGGATATTTGGGATGTGTGATGTCAGACAACTGGATGGACTTTATGCAGACTATGTATATACTCTAAAATCAGTGCTACGCTAGCTTCCAGTATCCACCTTTTTTCCAAATGAGCCTACTGCATTTTAAATCATGAGTGGCATTTCTGTTTTGGGGAACTTCCACTCAAAGTGACTGATAGAAATAATTTCAAATAATAAGACTGCGCTACAAATAATCGTTATGGGGCCAAAGAGAGCTGCTCCACTCTGTGGTATGGACATGATGACAACATCACTTCCTTCTCTTGTGGTCTAAAATAAAACTGAAGCAGCCAAGACATGACTGGACAAAGACCATTCAATTCAAAGGCCAATTCAAGAAAAAAACATATATGCAGGTACAGTATATGGAGTGAGATGAAATGCAATAAAATATTAATTCTGAATTACAAAAGCAAAGAAAATGTATTTTCGTTGCTTTCTCTGCTGTGTGTCTCCATTTGTTCCCTCAGCCTAAAGGGGTTAAGATATCATCTAAACCAATCCACCGCCACTGTGGTCCCTGACATCCAGACTCCAGCCAGTTCTGTTTGTTTTCCTTAAATGTTGCTCTTGTCACGGATGTTGATGGATTTTTTTTCACATGGGGAAATAATCCCTGTGATGTTGCATCACATTTGCTGATGTTTGAAGATGATTATTTAATGACATGCAATGTGATTTAGACATCTGATAACAAAAGTGATTGCTTGTACCACTTTGTTCAAGTCTCCTAAGAAAAGACCGTCATTTTGGATTGACTGTTTCTCTGATGCTAGTGGTGGACTTGGTGAAGTACATTCCCACCATCAAGTGATTATTTGGGTGCAAACTTTCAAAGCTGATTCTGAGAAAGATATTGTAAGGCTGAAGTTCCTGATAAGACAGAAAACACAAATTTCTACAAGAACAGACAGCATGCAATAACACAATAAACCAACACTCTAAAAACTGCTGGGTTAAATATGGACAAAACCAGGGATTGGGTTGTTTTCACCCAGCCATTTTTTTCAACCAATTTTGGATTTCTTTTTTTAGCCAGCAATATATTAATATAGTAAAAGGCATGTTTTTGCTTACCCCCAAATAGGGGCAAATTTGTGGGGTATTTTAAGCTGAAACTTGGCCAGACCAGAGACTTATATTACATCATGTGAAAGAGGGCATAATAGGTGCCTTTTAACCCAACCTGCTGGGTTTGTCAATATTTTACCCAGCTTGGGTTTTTTTAACCCAGCATTTTTTAGAGTGAACTAATCTGGAAAGAAAAAGCATATAATTATGTAACTGGCATGATACATTTAACCTGATGAACAAAAAGTTTTTGTCACAAAAAGTTTGTGACTGTGAGAATCAAATATCCAAAATAAAGAAAAACTATTTAAGTTTTAAAATAATTTGAAATTGGAGTCAGATTAAGCACTAATAAAAAACTAAATTCTAATATTTAAGTGAACTTTACAGAAGCGCAAATAAAGGACCTACATGTATTACTGCCCACGCCAGTGCATTTTGTAAATACAAAATATATCCTTACAATATAAAGTAAAAATACAGATAAGTAAAAGAGATGAGATGGAGAGATAATTAGAAAGCATTTGAGTTTACAGTACTGTTAACATTTAAAGCCAGTTTCAAAGTCAAAAAATAAAACATATACAATATTATCCTCTATGTACACAGACACCTTTTTTTTGTTCATTAGAGGTAAAACAATAAAACAATTACTTAAATGTGATTCTGCCGGCAAGAAGGTCACATTTATGTATAAGTTAACGCTTAAATTAACAAAATGAAGTGCTCCCAAATGAACCATTGAATTGGCTCTTTCTAAAAAAAAACCCACTCATTTCCCATTGCTTAATCTGGAAATCAGTGGATCTATAATTACAAGAGTTTACATTGTGCTATAATTAGTTTACTTTGAAAGCCTCTTTGCTGTTACTACTAAATGCACAACCAAGCTGGACACAACCTTTTAAACCAGAGGATATTGGCCTATTTTCATTTTAGTTGTCACAATTAATACAAATATTTTCAGAAA
Organism: Chanodichthys erythropterus; assembly: GCF_024489055.1. Classification (NCBI taxonomy): domain Eukaryota; kingdom Metazoa; phylum Chordata; class Actinopteri; order Cypriniformes; family Xenocyprididae; genus Chanodichthys; species Chanodichthys erythropterus. The sequence continues at coordinate 30,351,010 of NC_090231.1, read as the reverse complement.
CATTTATAAAATGTTGATTCTAAGTGTATTGACAAGTTGATGTTTCCCCTTTAATTATACTTTTTTTTTTTTTTGAAGCACACAGGTTTTGGAGATATGTGTTATTTGGGGAACACCCTCCACACTGTCAATCTCTGTGCTTGTTTTGGCTCCGGAGAGCTTCCTGAGTTCAATGTGTCTCAGGTTTGGAACAAGATCACAAGTCTGTAAGTTCTGCCTTGAAAGTGTTTTTGTCTTTTCTTAAAGTATTATGATGGGAAAAGTATCTTACAAATACAATGGATGTTATGTGTTTAGTTTAAATCACTTCCAGTGAGCTTGACTTATACTGTGATCTCTTGACTTAAACCAAGACCAAACTGCAAGTTCATAACAGTTTTTGTTAATGTTGGAAAGTGTGTTGTTAATAGATAAATTGATAATTCATAAACATTCCTGACCAAATGAACTTTCACCCATTGCTTTTCTCAATCGCGTACACTTGCTTACGTGAAACACACGTGTCATTCCTAATGGCAAATGTCCACAATATCCTTGGGAAAATACTGTTTATTTCTCATTTCCTCTTGAGTTGCACCTCAGTAAATGTTCTTAAAGTCAGTGTCATGAACTCCTTGATACCAAACACATTCAAAGCTATTTTTGTTACACTTGTTCCATATGTAATACAACTTGGATAGTAAAACATGCTAAAACTGCACAATAGGTGACTTAAGACATGTCAACAAGCCCTCATAGCAGACAAAACACTAAGCATCTGTGCCGGAAGCATGCGTGCTGTAGTGTTAAACAAACCTATGCAGTTTTGTAGCTGAATTCACGTGCTGGCAAAAAGCAAGTGTGCTTCCATTCAAAACACTGGTTTGGTTTAAGAATGACTGGCTGTTGTACTCCCCCACTGCTGTGACCTGGTGGATTTTCTTCTGCATTTGTTAGGCAGTTTTGTAGGATCAAAATAACCCTCACTAAAACGACTGAGATAGAACATGTTATCAGACTAAACGGCTGATAGGAAGCTGTGATTACTACCAGAACATCTTCATGAAAAGTTTTACATAAGGCTTTCTGATGTAATGGACAGCCATTACATGATTTCATATCTTTTAGATCATACACTTATCACATTATATAACTAAAGCTATAAGTGCTCAACTTAAATATTTCTTATTCTTTGTTTTTTTTGTTTTGTTTTTTTGTTCTTTTTTAGTTTGCGGTTAGTCCAATATTTCAGCATACTGCTAAAGTCAGCCTACTAACAGCCTATCATACTCTGTGGCAGTGATGTTCAACCAGGGTGCTTCAGCAAACTTCCAAGGGGGCCACAGGTTGACTTAAAAGTGTGTAAATATATAGTATAGAATGTAAATTATATTGTAAACCCCATAAATGTGCTTAAATGGAATGCACTAAGCCATTGATCACTTGGAATCCGATATGGAGCTGATTGATTATTCGTCATTTTTTCCCCCTAATAAATTTGTTTATGCACCATTCTATAGGCCTGTATGTATGCTTTGGGCTGTTCAAATTTTTTATATAAACAAATATTAATATATAAATGTGTTTTTATAAAACGGTTAGCTCCTGTCCTTGATACTGATTGGTCAATATCTGTGTTTTGTTCATGATAATATCTGTGTTCATGATATCTGTGTTTTGTTCACAGCTATGACCACTTCACCCAACGGTTCTGTGTATCACTACACAACACCCTTAGCAACCACTCTTAGCAACGTAAACTGTTTGTTCTCAGTTGATATTGTTCATTGAAGCTTACTGTATTATATAGAACTAGAAGAGTATTGTGAGAAAGAGATAGATTGAGCGAGTTTATTACCTGCATTCAGATTTAGCATTTTCCTTCAGGTCAATCCTGTGTTCATAATAAAAAATCAGTTTAAATGTCTGATGTATTATCTTGCCTTTTTAACAGTTAAGGGGTTTTCCCGTGACTGACAGCACTAGTCAAAGCATTTTCGGGTCTTTTTCCATGTTCACCAACAATTCAGTCTTTTCAGTGTAAAAGTCTTTGCTACTGACTGACACACTCATAAAGTCAGTCTTACGTCATTACCTAATGGTGTAATAATGTAACTTAACACAATAAAGTCAGCTTAAAGTAGCTACAAGCAGGGCTTGACATTATCACCCGTCAAATGCGGGTGGATTTCAGCAGTGGCATGTAATGCAGTCACACCTACTAGCCACTTTGGTGGGTTAAATTTAAATTTATATATAGCCTAAATATACATTTATATACAACTGTAGTCTTTTAAAAAAGGCTGGTAATGACAGCCTTTGTGATATCATAAATTTGTAATTTTGGAATTACTACTATTACTACTTGTAAGATCTACAGTAGCCCTAAAAAATCTATTGACCAAGATGGAGTGACCAGCACCACAGCTTTATCATCCACATTTTCATTCTTGAACACATTATGTCCCCCTTTCCCCAGGTAGAGAGCTCAGTATCATACAGGCTCATTAGCTCTGTCTTAAAAGGCAAGTCGAAAATGTCTCTGTGGACAACATCATCAGTGAACTAATTATGCATTTGCCCTTAGTTAGTTAATTCAATAACCCCTCACTTAATTGTTGAGTCAAACAAAGACTCAACCTCCCCTCCTTTTTTCTTTCTTTTTGATTTGTAATGCTTACGGCTAGACTGATGTCTATTGAAAGAAAGCAGATAGAGAGCATTAGCTTAACAGAATACAGAGAACTGCTATTGGACCAGAGAATAATCAAATTACAATTAATATGGCCAATCAATACAATTTAAAGCAGTCTCTGTAGGGATCATTGAAAATGACTGTTTTGTCAATCTGTGATGGCATTCAAGGGCCTGGTGTCATGGTGTGACAGTGGTTTGACTCTGGATGCTGTTGTCTCTCTGCCTTTCCTCAGTCTGACTTTTGTTCAAGCCATGGAGGAAACAATTTGCATTATAACAGCATGTTTTCTTGGTCATTACCGCATTGACTCTGTCTTTGTCCATATCAGCCCCTCAGAAGTTTTCAACTTCCTCTTTCAGGGGGGATGAGGGCCCATCAACCAATGCCTTTTCTCCTCTCTGCAGCCATGTCTTTATCTTTCTTGCTCTCACTTGTTGCACAGTTAGTAAGGCAGTCGTCCCAGAAGTCATCTAGGGTCATCTGGAAATTGAACACTCAGCAAACAGCATTAATCAAATTTATCCTTTATAAATTCTACAAAGTCTCATCTGGTTGATAGCAGCAGTTTCCCCGTGCTATTTTAATAAAGCAAGTTCTTCTTTGCAGAAAATAGCAAGCATTTTTCTTCTTTGCAGAATGTAGAAAATAGCAGCCTTTCAATCTATCTGGGTTGCCTTATTTTCAATTACATGTACCATAGTATTTTTATCACTTGTAATTATTGATACCTATTCTCTCAAACCTTTTAGGGTTAAATCAATGAGTCTCACTGTTGTAAAATCTGTATAATATGTCTGTTAAAAATGCCTGTTTAGCTTGGTCAATCTTGCTCAATCTTGCTTATTCAACACAATGCACAAGTTTTAATTTTTAATTTTAATTAACACAATCCAAAAATCTTAGAATCTCTGCAATGGATCAAATTTCAAACCGTCTCCCAGGGATAGCAAGATACAAATTTCAGGTGTCTTCATATGATAGGTCAGTGTATAATACAGTTATAAAACCCACATCTAGCATATCTCATATAAGATATTTCTAGAATCCTTTCTGTCAGTTATTTGGATTTCCTCAGGAAACTGCACAAACCACTTATACTAGGAAGAAAACTCCAGTGATTTTGGTGGCCACCAGTTTGTACAATCCTCCAGATCAATCCCTGCTGGCCTGCTTATTAATTTAATTCCCTATGGACTGGTCAACTAACATTTATGCAATTTTATTATTTCTTTCAGGGTTATTTCTTATCAATTCTTGTTGGTGTTTACTTAGTAATTGTTCAGTTGGTCTACTCTTAATTCTAACTAGTTTAGCATGTTTCTTCAAGCCTACATATGTTTTTGTTTTTCCATTTCTCTTAGTACTTCAGCTGTTTTTGAATGCAGTTTTTGAGAGGCTTGTCTATGGCTTCCCTTTTTTTTACCCTCGTTTCATCACTGTACCTAAATATTTTAAGTGGCATCCTCTACATACAAAGTGTCATGTGGAATTGAATTTGGAATTTTTCAAACTGTATTGATGCCCCTTGTGGGCCTATTGTTATATTATGGAATTAACAGGACCTTCTGCCCCTTTTGTGTCATTTAGCCTCTTCTTTTCGAATTCTGGGTCCATTCCTAAAATCAAGCCGAAGTGAAAAATCAGTGTTGGCTAAACAACTCTAAAACACAAAAGATTGACATTTTTCGCCTTTTGGATGGCAAGAAAGACAAAATTTTCACCACTGTTCAAAACATCCAGCCAGGCTGACAACATGGCCTGGCAAACCAACCTTTCCGTCAGCTAAACATACCACCTCCACTCACCTCCACTCAACCAGGCCAAGCGAAAAACCCAGATGTGACCAATCACCAGAAACTCCTGACTTGGAGTGGTCCCAAACGTTTTACATTGTATTGTATTGTATTGTATTTATTAATTTATAAAGCACTTTCCAGGCTACTCTGTAGCTCCAAAGTGCTGTACATTGTAAGCAAAATCAATGATTAAAATACAATAAATCAAACAAATAGCACAACAAAACACATCATCATCAATAATACTCATCATAAATACTCCTGCAAAAAATGCCAAAGAAAGCAGATGTAATTTTAAACGGCTCTTAAAGATACCTAGTGTAGGGGACGATCTAACCTCAAAGGGAAGCTTATTTGATAGTCTTGGACCAGTGACAGCAAAAGTGCGGTCTCCCTTAGATTTAAGATGTACTTATTTGAGGATATCAGTATTAACATTGAATGAAATTCAGTTTTTGGCATACATGGCTCATGGAGTTGCTCGTTTATGTGCTTTTTCATTTGATAATTGTTCTCTCTACATCTTTTCCCTAAGTCTCCTAAGCAGTATACATTAGCTCACAATCATTTACTTAACTCTTTGGTGGCTCTGCATTGATTAACGCTTTGGGGAATGTCATGTGACCCAGGTGTCTGAAAGCAACTATCCAATAACTCCAATCCCTATTGGCCAGCAACAGCCTATGGCGTAATATGGCGCGACCCAGACGTATAAAAGGAGCACCTGGAGAAGCAGAAGACATCTCATCGTCCTTCGGTCCTGTTCTGTCTGATCGCGACTATATCGACTCCGATATTTTTTTATATGCCTTACAAACGTTCAAGAGGTTGTGTTTATCTGTGTCCCAGGGTTTGACACTTGATATACACATTTTTCTGGGCGTTTTTCTGTCTGCTTGAGGGTGCTGTCTGTGTGTTTGTCTGTTGTTTACTGTGAGCATCTCCATACTGGGACGCTCCGTTCTCGTTCAGCACTCTTCCCGAGGGAGGAGCTGTCTGAATCTGTGCCTGGTGATTCTGGCCCCGTTTGTGCTGAGGCATAGCGGTGGCTACAGTCATAGGGCTCGCAGGTGAGCTCGTTGGGAGGTTTGTGAGAATTGTTTTCTCTCTCTCTAACTTCCCCGCGGCTGGTGAGAACTACTGGATGACAATGACATTCGTGTTTGACATCATCGCGTCTGGCGTGAACACTCCTCTGGCTGTGTGTGCGAAGCTGCTGTGTGTTTGGGACGCGCTTTTCAGCTGCAGCTGCCGTGAGAACGCGTTAAGAAAGGGGCTGCGCGTGAACGGCTTGACGAGCGGTTCCTTTCTGTCCATTAATCCAATATGTATGTTTAGGACGGCCCTAATCGGCCGCCTGTCATTGTTTGCTTGTGAGCTTCACTTTCTTTCTCTTAGGCCCGTAGCTTAGTGGCCAGGCTAGAGCTAGGTTAGGTGTGTTATTTACATATAACCCTGTGTATACTATCCCTTGTCAGGTTGTATAGTTCCTAGTTCTGGCCTCCTCCCGAGGGAGTTGTTAGGCCATATGCCCATTATCCCCTTGCTATGTAGGTGCAATTGTTGAGTTTAACAGCTAGGTTGTAGACTGTTTTTACACTTCCTGATGCTGTTATCTCAGGTGGTAGGCCCTTATCTTTGTGTAGATAAGTTATGCAGTGTTGCTAGGCCCCACTTTCTAGAACTTTTATGCTATGGAAAATGTGTTCTTTCCTCTGAGCTACTTGTTTTCTTTTATCAAGTTTGAGTTGACGTTGCTAATGTTTAGCATCCGTCCTCTATGGCTCAGTACAGATTTGAGAATCTGTAGGGAGAAAATTATTTTCCTTTTTAAAATAGCATATACATCAAAGCGTTGTGTAAAATTGCTCTGAAGTTCTAGACTTTTGCCCTACATTATATGTGAGCTTACTTATGCTGCCACAGGTTAGCACCTGTTCTGATAACAGCAGGCTTTTTCATGTAGCTGCTTTTGGAGACATTGATGACCTAATATTCCCCATTTGTAGGTTTATTGGTGTTACTAAGTGCATCACCTGTTGGATTGCATGCTCAGGGTAGTATAGAACCACTTTTTGAGAAAAGCTGGTTTCTATTAGCTCCCTTTTTGTGATCTTGTTAACAGATATATTGCATATACCTTTGATTGTAGGCTCTTATGGTTAATTAGCCTCCTTCTAGTTAACAATTGTATTTCTAACAAGTGCTGTTAGATGATCATAGTTTGCTCACATAGTTTACAGTATTTCACGAGCTGAAGCCATGTGTCATTAGAATGGTAGGCCCCAACAGGCCTCCTTTCTAGTCCACATGTTGGCACAATTTGTGTTTTATTCTGCAAACAGGCTGAACGGCACTTGTTGCTGAGATTGTAGGCTCCGCGGGGCCTCATTTTTTAGCTGACTTGTTGGCAGGATGCCTGGGAATCTGAGAACCCATACCACCATCGGCCACGCCCCACCTCTGTTGAGTAGGTTTTAAGCAGGCCTCTCGTGGACTATGGTGGCGTAATGTGCATTCCTTCTCTAAATAGTGCGTGAAAGGTTTTCCACTGAATGCATGGCCTGATGGTTTATATGGTCTTGGACTGGCTGATGCCACATGTTTACTACGGTAGGCCCTAATAAGGCCTCCTTTTAGTTTACATGTTGGCACAGTGTGTGTTATATGGACAAACGGGCGGAATGCCACTTGTTGCTGAGATTGTAGGCCTTATAGGCCTCCTTTTTAGCTGACATACTGGCAGGATGCTTGTGAATCTGATACCACCATCGGCCACACCCCACCTCTGTTGAGTAGGCCTTAAGCAAGCCTGTCTTGGAGTATGTGGCGTAATATGCACTCCTTTCAGGACTAATCTTTGAATGCATGGCCTAATGGTTGGTATTTTTATGGTCGCCACCTTCTGATGCCACATGTTTACTAAGGTAGGCCCTATGGGCCTCCTGCATAGCATGTTGGAGTTCAGTTATGTACTCCTCTCACTTTGAGAGTAAAAAGGGTCTTGTTCCGAGTACTGTTCTGAGTGGCTGACCTCTCAGGGTGAGTTCTGGTGGTAAAACCTTACTGAGGTTTGGTTATAACTACATCAGCCTCCTTGAGTCTGTCACAGTCTGTGTTTTTACTCTACAGTTGCTGAACGCCACTTGTCGCTGAGATTGTAGGCCCCACTAGGCCTCCTTTTTAGTTGATTTGTTGGCAGGATGCTTTGGAAAAAACCTGACCACCTTAACCCTCTGGAGTCTGAGGCTGATTTGGGACCTGGAGAAGTTTTGACATGCCCTGATATTTGTGCTTTTTTCAGTTGTTCATAAACATATTAATGGAAAAGTGTCATTACACTGTATTCAGCACAAACTAAGCTACCATAATATGTGAGGAACATGTATGTACATGTTTGTGTTTTTGAAGGAGTAACGTTTATGCATGGTTATTGAAAAAAGTCACTGAAATAAAGCCAAAAAAATAATATTATATATGTGTTCACAAGACTTCTGGGTATTGGAGGTTGTAGACTAGAGTTTTTGCTTCAAAATTATGTAAACATTATCCTGCCTACTCATTAATATATAACAATATATTGATTTATTTTTTGTCAAGAAACACAGTATGCGTGGAGGCGTGAATAATCATAAATAATGGGTGATTTACACCTGAGAAGACAAAATAATCGCATAAAAGACCTCTGAGTTGCATAATAATGAGGCCTTTCAGTCAGGTAGGCTGTGAAAAAACCCTCTGTGATCATGTCTCAAGCTCATCATGGTCTATATCAAACATACAGAAAAAAACTGCAATACTGTGAAATATTATTACAATTTAAAATAATGGTATTCTATTATATACTTTAAAATACTTTATACTTTTAAATACTTTTAAAATACTTTCTCATGTTTATGTCAATTTTCTATACAGAGGAGTAATATTTATTCAATATTTATTATCATCACTGTGAGTGCTGGATACTGTGTTTTCAATTCATACTTGCAGCCGGAGGGCGCTCTGTACACATTTAGTCCACAAATTAATCTAAAGAAGAATACGCCATGTGACAATACAGATACTAACAGGCTTCCAGAGATCGCTAACTATGGCTATTCAAAACACTTTTGAAGACAATAAATACACGATTGAGACGATGTATACATGTATTGCCTCAGAATTTGCGTCTGAATAGTGCTGGCTCCATGGGCATGGCCGCATTAGCGGATAATGAGCTGAATCACGGAGCTCTGACATGTGTCTCTTTTCATACAGATTACATAAACAGAGAATATTTGTTTTCGATGTGACTTACACGATTTAAAACCTGACATTTCAATGTTTTGTTAGACATAAGTCTCATTTTTGTGTCATTAGTATTGACTAAGTTACAGTTCATTTTCTGAGAACTATTAGATTGGACTTCGTTCAGAGGGAGACGAGAGATCACGCATCATGTTAGTTTTCTTTATTTTGCAAAAAGCACAACATTTTGTTTTTACTTTGAGTGTACACAAATAAAAGAAGATATTCTATAGTTTCAATTGATATATTACTTATGTATCTATGACAAAAAATGATGGAATATTTTAAGTCTGTTTTGCTACAATGTGAAAAAAATCCTGCAAAAAGCGCTGCCACGTTTCTCGAGTCCAGAGAGTTAAAAAGGCCACGCCCCACCTCGACGGATAGGCCCTAATCAGGCCTGTTCACGTTGGGTGGCAGCGTTCTATGTATTTCGTCTGAGGAAGTTTCAACACTAAATACATGGCTTTTGGGTGGACTGGTTATGGCAGCCACTTGCTGATGCCATATGTTTACTAAGGTAGGCCTCTTCTCGGCCTCCGGTGTAGCATTTGGAGTTCAGCTGCGTACTCTTCTTGCTGTGAGAATTTATGGTGCTTTTAAAAGTACTTTAAGTGGCTAGCCCCTCAGGGTGTACGCTGTGGTGAAACCTTACTGAGGTTTGGTTTGAACTGCATCCGTCTCCCTGAGCCTGATCTTACGCTAATTGAGCTAATAGCCACCTAGATGTCTAAGGTGGATCTATTCAGTGCTCCTAGAGATGGCCACTGGACTTATGCCATATGTCTAAAGCCGCGCACACACTTAACGATTGTAAGGCCGATTATGAATGTAAATTGATACTTATGACTGATCGAGCTCAAACGAGTCCAGTCAGAGCCAGTTGCGTTCAGTCTGCGATTACAGTCGGTGTTCACATTCCATGTGTAAGTATATAAATCTGCTTCAGTCGCAGGAAACGATCGCTGTGTATGTTGAGCACAGTCTTAGAATGTTTTAGCTAGTCATTAAATGTGTGCCCGGCTTAAAGGTTGCTAGGCCCTATGGGCCGTCTTTTTCAACATAGTGGTATATGTTGACATGTATTTCTCTCTGAGAACCTTTATATACACTTCTGGTTGGCCAGGGGCCTAGATGATATTTAACTTCCTTTGTGTCGGTTATTTATCATTCTTCTTCGACTATGTGTTGGCGTATATTGTACTCCTCTTGTTTGAAAGAGTAAAAAGGTGCTTTTACTGAGTACACTGCTCGTTGGATTGTGTTGTGTAGATTACCATGCGGGCGCTTTGCAGCCTCTTATGCTGCCATTGAAGTTGCCTGTCTATTGCCAGCAAGACAGGTGTTCAGGGTGGCCCTTCCAGGCCACTTTCTGAATATACTTCTGTATCATATTCAGTTACTTTCATGCTGTAGGCCCTCTTGGTCTCCATGAGTATGTGCCCATTGCATGGTCTACCTGTTAGGTGAGCTTAGTACTTCCCTTTTGGGTTATGTACGTAATAGTGCTTAGCTCCCTAAGCTGATCATGGTGGTAGGCTTTAATTAGGCCTCCTCCTAAGATTCAGCCGTAGGCTGGTTTGTGCTCCCCCGAAGCATCAAGGTGTTTAGCGCACAGCCTCCTTAATGCATTAATTAAGCGCTGAGTAGATCCTAGGGTGAGCGGATCATACTCCCCTCAATATGAGGGTTCATAGCACTCAGCTGAGTTCTGCTCTCCAGGATGCCGATCTCTACGCGTGGGTTTGAGTTGCTCCTGCCCTTTTGCAGTCACTTTTACCCACTCCCTTCTGTGAAGGATGCGTTTTTGAGATTCTCTGTTCAGTCAGGGATTGGCCAAGACTAAACTTGTATTACGATAGACCAGGTCGGCCTCCCTGGTGACATTGTGGGTGACTTTGTTCCCCTCTAGTGACTGGTTGGGGTTCCCTTCGGTTCCCTGGCCTCATTCCCTAGAAGGGACCACTTCGTCTGCGGAAAAGTTGGTCTCAGATGCTCTAGCGGCCTTATTAGGCCTTCTCTCTCTATAGAGGAAGGCCTTCTGTAGGCTCAGCTTGGGCTGTTGGCCATAGGGATTGCCGTCACTGACAGCCTGGTGTGACCTGAGGGTGAGTTGCTAAGCATTTCCTTCGAAACTGCTCATTTGTCAGCCATATTTTTTTGCATGCACTCTCCTCAAGCATGGCGGCGGGGGTATATCGTTCCCCAAAGCGTTAATCAACGTAAAGCGAGTTCCCTTTCGAAAGGGAACGTCTCAGGTTATGTATGTAACCATAGTTCCCTGAGAACCAGGGATCGAGACTCTGTGTTTCCTTGCCATGCTTCGGGTTGCCTGCCTGCAGAACAGTCCCTCAAGACAATAGATGTCTTCTGTTTCTCCAGGCGCTCCTTTTATACGTCCGGGTTGCGCCATATTACATCATACGCTGTCACTGGCCAATAGGGATTGGATAGTTGCTTTCAGACACCTGGGTCATGTGACGTTCCCCAAATCGTTAATCAACGCAGAGTCTCGTTCCCTGGTTCTCAGGGAACTATGGTTACATACGTAACCTGAGATCTCGCAATCCCAAATCCAGTTCTCCTTTGCAGCTCTCTAAGAGTCAAAATACCTGTCTCGTCCAGTATTCATATAAGCATAGGTTATGTCATTTTAGTTTTTAAATATATTTAAGGGTCAAATACATTTAAATGTCCACATCAATAGAAATTTACAAAAGTGATTTTATATGCATAGCTCTATCCGAGCAGCTGAGTCTTTAGCCATTTTCAAAAAAATACTAAAGGCGTATCTTTTTCGTCAGCACTTGACCCATTAGTAGTACTAGCACTTACCTTGATTTCTTTTCTTCTTCTATCTATTTGTGTGTGTATTTTATAAAAAACAAACAAAAAAAACAACTTGCTACGAGCACTTTACTGACATAACTGTGACTTCACACAGCACTTACATACTGTTGTTCTCATGTTGATTTGATTGATACTACTCTCATTTGTAAGTTGCTTTGAATAAAAGCATTTGCTAAATGACTAAATGTAAATGTAAATGTAATGCATAGAAAGCACATTAAATGCAAGTAAAATGTCTACTTCTAAGGTTTCAAATAAGTTTTGGGAGAATAAAATGTCAAAATTTGGGTGAAATAATGTTCCATTGTCATTCAGTCTAACACTTATATTTATGTAAAAAGTGAAACAACATACTCTCACCTGTATGTATTAAAATATATAAAAGAATAAGTGAGCATACTAAATTTTATTACATTTTAAATGAGTAAAACATTCTTGTTCACAAATGAGCAAAATAGGATAGTGGCAATTTTTAAAATGTAAAATTACAAGTAATTAACATTTGGGGTAAAAGTAATTAGATTTTAATGACATTTTAGTGGGTGTCTTCTGTAAATCATGGTTAAAATTAATAATATTTAATTTTTTGCTCAGAAAAAAACAAACAAATGAATCCTCTACGGTATACATTATTGTCTAACTATGAATTAAACAGGACCCATTCTGATGTATTGAAAAAGCAACAACAATTAAAAGCTGTATTATACTTATTGTTTTGATGCTTGAAACCCTTTTTCATCTTTGACCCCTAAATCAATATCATATCGCATATTGAATTTTTTTTACTTCAATATCTTACAGCCCTACCTCTTTCTTCTACTCTTCATGTTATGTCAGACATCCATTTCTCCGTAGGACCATAAGGTGGTTCATGGGAAGAATCTTTCCGTTTCCTTTTAATTTTTGTCATTATATCTCCCTTTGACCTCCCTAATTTGAATGATTTTTTTATCAATGATTCAGTTTCTCTGCACATAACCACATCAAGTGTTTCCTCAGCTTGCCTTATGTATTTAACCTTTTTGTACTTTTTTTTTTTACTATTTTCTGGAGGCTGTCCTATAGTATATCTGTGTAATTGATGTCTAGACCTTGGCATCTCTATAGGTGTTGATGCTGTTCTAAATTATCACTATATGTTTCACACTTTTTTAGTAGGCTATCCCAGCTAATCTAATCCCAGCTTGCGTCTATTCTTAACTAGTTATCATCATGATGATCAGACAATATTAACATATTTGATTAGTCTTTCTTAGGTATTTTAAACAGGCAGTTCCTCTATTTCAGGTCCACTGGTGGGAATAATATTGTTCAATAATCAAAATGTTGTTCAAAGTCTATGTTGGAATTTGTTCCCCACTTTCTGGTTAATAAAATAGTCAGAACCAGAAAGGGTGAACTTTTTCTCTTTGTCTTCCTCCCTCTACACCTCCCTCTATACGCAGACGTCTCTCCTTTCGCAGCCCCGCCTTCACTGCACTCTCAAGTTTTCTCCTCCCTCTGTCAGAGGCAGCCCCTCTCTTACTACACTCTCTTTATACAGTGCAGGCTTAATCACACACTCTTAAAACAATCACACACTCGGATTTTCACTCACGCAGCATACACTAAAAATTACTATACACCAGTTTTTGCAAAAAATGTAAAAACAGAGTTTTCTCTATTACCTTTTCCTTAATTGTTTCTTATTAAGGGCTGCGTTTCCCTGTCTGGACAGTCTGGAAAGTGTCCAAATAAACGACAATTTCTGGGTATGTTCTTAGTTTTTTAACAGTTCTTTTACAATATTTTACATCCCCGTTATAATGTTGGATTTTAGTGTCCATTAAAATCTTGCTTTTACATTTCACAAAACCTGCAGGAATATTCACATATATTTTTAAACAACACTCTCATATGCTTTTGTCAAATTTACACCAAGCATTAAAGCAGTATAAACAAAACAAGCAATTCTATTTTATTTTCTTCCTAATTCTGCATTATAAACAATATTATACATCTCAGTCACTGTTTTTTAAAGTCTCCCTCCCTTCTCAAAGCTTTCTTTATTTTAAAATGAACAGTTCAGGGGCCTCATTTATAAAACTTTGCGTAGGTTTCATCCTAAAAGTGTACGTACTCGCAAAAGCTAGATTCTGTGTACGCAAAAAAATATTCCGATTTATAAAGCCATGCGTATGCCAGAACCTGCGCACAAATCCCTTTATAAATCCCATTCAGCGGAAGATCTCCACCCTGTCTCCTCCCCGAAATCACCATATACGGAGCTTATGACGCCTAGTTTTACTATGCATAAACTCATCTGCATATCATTTCCATGCATATTCCCATCCGCCAAAGGTACAAGACATTGGAAAATATTAGATATGGACTATAAATGCCATTTGTGCAATACACTACACTGATAAAAAACATCCAATATCCTCTTTATGTTTTAGAATAAATATATCAAAATATCCATAAAAACAAAATTGTATCAAATGCTTCAGATAAAGGTTTTAGAATAGAGTTGATTCTTTCATTTCCATTGGCCAGATAGTATTTTAATTTTAAACTATTCAAATCAAATTTATGCAGTTTTGCTACATATCTTTTAGGAAGTTTATAGGCTATTTTTAGTGGAAACAGATTGGCGTACTTATTTATTGCAGTGTAAATACAATTGTCTGACTCGGCGCATCACTGACAAAGTATTTTAAAAAAGGAAACGTGCAAATCTTACCGTTTTCCTCAAATTATATCCTTCAAATACAGTGGTAATTGTGTGAAGATCCTTCACGTGACATCAACACCCCCGTGCAGCTGTGGTTATAAAGTGTCTTCCAAAATATCCAAGTTAAGTGTGCATCATTGATCGTCGTTCTTGCTTAAATATTTTGTCATAACATGCAGTTTAGTTTAAAGAGCAATTATTGTGTAAAACAGCGTGTCACAGAAAAAGTGATCGAAAGTAGCACGTCTACTATCTAGATTCATATAATTTTTAATTTCTCCGTAATGACTGCGTAATGTAATTTCAGTGCTTATCGCCAATAGTGAAAGTGTAATATTAATGTAAATGTGTGTATCAAAATGAAAACGTGAGATTCCATTCGAGTTTAAATCATTCTTTTATTTCTTTAAATTGTTATTGTGAACATGCACTGTATTTATGATTAGGACTCATAATTTGGATTTAAAGTGGTTTTCCTTCATCTGCCATCAGTCCCTCAGATCACCATTGGTGTCGCCAAACTGCTCTGTCTCCAAAATGTTCGTACGCATGGGTCAGAGTTTGCGTGGAGGTGCGCAAATGTTCCCGTCAAGTTTGTTTTTATAAATCTCAACTTATGCGTAGAAACTTACATATGCACTTTCAGGGCCTGTTTTGTGCGTACACAAAGTTTTATAAATGAGGCCCCAGGTCTATCCCCGCTCAGCACTGGGTTCTCCCGTCTGCTTTGGCTATCACACAGAAAAGCATGATCACATACTTCAGCAATAACGCACTTCTTACACATACAGACAAACGCACTTCACATACATACAAATAACATTTATGTGCCCCACACAGGCAGACAAAAATGCACTTCTTGCGTATAAATAAATATTTTATGCCCCACATACACACCTGAACACACCTCTTATTTAAACCAGCACGCGCATGGGCACACTAACTGGCGCAAATGCATTTACTAATTTAAGGACGTGGCACTGAACGGGAAAACGTGAACGGCGCCGGACGCAAACTAGCAAACACACTTGCGCTGCGCCATGCGTCGCATTGCGCCGGGTGTATTATAGGGGCCCTTAGACACACGCATGCACTACCCCTGGGACCTGGAAGTTACTTCTCTTTTCATTTAATCAATTATTTCAATTAACTATTTTAAATTCTATTAATTTAATTTTGGTTCGTTTTAGTGAAGTCTTTAGGGGGTTGCACACCGGACACGAAGCTCAGCACCGCGTCGCGTCTCGGACAACTCACAGGTATCGCACACGCGCATGCTCAATTTTTAATCGACTCCTGATAGACAAGCTGCACGATGGGTGAGTTTTATGTTGACAGGCAAACGTTATATGTGCCTACACTTTAATATTTTGCACTGCGGTTAGTGTATGGAAAAATGGCACAACAGAGCAAAATTAATGATAAAGCAACGTTTATTGTACTTTTTTTCCAATATTTTTAGACTTTATTCAAGCTGTTAAACTAAGAATGTAAAACTGATGTATCTTGCAGCACAGGGTGAAGTCAGTATGTACATTAATTATGTTTTGAGAGAAATACAATATAAATTTAATGTAAAACAATGTAAATGGCGCTCTGTAGCGCGTCAGGATTTTGAACAACTTCCTGAGTCATAGCTGTGGACAGGCGCTGAATGGCGCCGCCGGTGTGCTTACACTCATAGAAAACAATGCGTTCGAATTTTAAAGATGTGACACTGTGCGGCGCTGAGCTTCGCATCCGGTGTGCAACCCCCTTTAGGCAGTCACCACGCAGGCATTAGCTCACAAGGGGCCACAAATATAAGCAGAATTGCTTACCTTATTTGTATGACGCCTTTGTTTTGTGAAGATTTGTGCCAG
Organism: Chanodichthys erythropterus; assembly: GCF_024489055.1. NCBI lineage: Eukaryota > Metazoa > Chordata > Actinopteri > Cypriniformes > Xenocyprididae > Chanodichthys > Chanodichthys erythropterus. The sequence continues at coordinate 30,334,825 of NC_090231.1, read as the reverse complement.
CACGCCCACCGCAGTTCCACCCCGACCACTTCCTGACTCATGGCTTGCCAGTTATGTTGTGGCAAATTTGATGTCTCTGTGTCCCTCCAGTTCTGGTCTCAAAGAAAAACTCTCAGAGTCGAAGTTCCAGGTCCCAGGAGTTTAACTTTATTGACAAGCAACAAAGTGAGATCCCAGCTCCACATCTGAATATCTCTAGCCAGGGCACAGTTTTTATACATTTTTCTTATCTGTTAAAACAGTGTAAGATCCACCCCTACAGTTCTATTCCATGATCTCATTTACAGGTGTTCTCCTCCCTTTCTCTTCCTGGAGTCTCCCGAGTACTCCCCAATATTTTTACCACAGTCACTTCACCAATTAAACTGCTGGTGTTGCTTATGCAAGAGATAATTCTCTTTGTAAGGATGGCCAACTGCCAACTAGTCTACATCTTTTTTACTTAATCTCTCGTAGTGGAATTCTACCAATTAATGGTCAACTCTTTCTCATAGGCAAAATGAAACATTGTATCAAAAACAATCAACACTCCCCGGAGGCAAGAAGCCTTCACATGACACCCTTAATAATGATCTTATTCATTTCACATCCTCCTGTTGTCTGGTGGAAAACTACTTGCAAAATATGCTTAGTGGCCAAGCTAACTTGTCAGATACATCTGACCCTTACAGTCACGTAGGCCAAGAGGACTCAAAACACTTCTGGCTTTTATAGTAAGCGAACTACTTCTACAGTTGTTTTCTGTAAGATAGATAAAATACTCCATCACTGGCAATTGCTCTGAACTAGCACCCGGTTCATGCATTTGGGTAACAAATATCTAATGATACAAATGTAAAAATAAAAAAAAAATTACTATTTCGTTCCCTCGATTTATAAATCGTGCAAATAGTAAATCATGCACACGATTAAATTTTTTTTTCTTGCATGATATGTGCGGGGCTCCGTAGAAGTTACTGGCCAACTGATGAGTTTTATTTATTTGACAAAGTCAATTTCTTTTTGCATTTGGTGCTTGGTTGACCCTCTTTTAATTAAATATGCAAGGGAAGATGGGAAGATCATTCCCCATTCCCATGTGTGGCATAACATTCTGCTTTAAAGCAAATTTAATCCACTGTAGTTTACTTCTGTAGTAGGGAAGGCTGAACAGACAGAAAGTTTGTTTGTTTGAGATATGTCACTAAACAGGATTACTTATGAGCGCCACTGTGTATCTCCTATGGCCGGAGACACAAAATTTAATTTGGAAATGGATTATATGGATTGAATGTATTAAAGTGATTTATGCCCAGGCATTCTCAGACAGATGATTTCAATCTCTCAAAAATCATAATTAAGACTAGAACCCATGGCTTTACTCTATCAAAAATCTGATAACCTATGCACAGTGACAGCACATTGTTTTCCACCAAATTGTATGTCTAATTGTAAGTTAAAGTATTTTTGGCTACCTAATATAGGTCTGTGGTAATCAAAATATGACAAATAGACTAATGTTTAAGCATCTTTTCTCCAAATAACTCTGAATGTTCCATTGGGCCGACAATGTTATTTATAGTCGGATGTTATGAGAGTCCAATTAGTCGTAGATTTTGGTTTAGTCCACAAAGTCTGTACTCAGTGCCAGTCTCTCTTCATGTCTCCTTTTTAAGCCTCAGTGGGAGTCTATTTGATGACAAGTGTGCTTCTGTGCTGTTGTGTGTTATTAGGGCAGAAAAACAACTTTGATTGAGTGTGCTTCGCATTAACCATGTAACACAAACACCCACCTTATATGTTCACAACTTCATTTAGGCCTGTGTGCGCATGAACATAAAGGGTTGTCTCACTTTTGAACATCAAGATATGGCAGTTCTCTCTGTCTCTCTTTCTGCTGTCTCTCTCTATTATTGCTAAATGTGATCCTTTTTTCTACCAGTTTACAACTGCCAATTACTTACACACCAGGGAGTCCTTGAGATAGGAAAATTCCCACAGCAGAACAGGGTTTTTGATGTTATCAGTCGAAGCTTACATCTTTGTTGTGAAAAATCTGTCTTCTGTCTCTGCTTTTAACTTGCATAATCTCTGCCTCTGCTCTGTACCCCTACACTCTCTAGGATCCACTGATTGCCTCCTTATACGGAGTAATATTTTACTATTACTGCAGCTTTCTTAGAGCAGGTATTCAAAATTTGTGAGAGAAGTTTTAAAACAATAATAAAAAATATTTAAACAATAAAAACTTCTCCAAATGTGCTTTATATATGTATGTACAGTACAGTCCTAAAGTTTTGAACCACTAAGATTTTTAATGTTTTTAAAAGAAGTTTCGTCTGCTCACCAAGGCTACATTTATTTAATTAAAAATACAGTAAAAACAGTAATATTGTGAAATATTATTACAATTTAAAATAACTGTTTTCTATTTGAATATATTTGACAAAGTAATTTATTCCTGTGATGCAAAGCTGAATTTTCAGCATCTTTACTCCAGTCTTCAGTGTCACATGATCCTTCAGAAATCATTCTAATATGCTGATTTGCTGCTCAATAAACATTTGGTAAAAGTGAGCAAAATTGTGAAAGTTTGTCTTTGACATTTTTCTTTTTAATCTTTCATTCAAAATATTCACAAAAAAAGCTAACCTTTAATTGAAGTTAATTTACACAAAATATAAATATGGAATAAATTAAATAAATATGTTTTCTCCAAAATATGTGTGCCAAAAAAAAAAAAAAAAAAAAAAAAAAAATCTAACTGAAGTATATTCCAATTATGATATGCTCACCTTAGTGATCAGGAAAACTTAAGTGATAAGTCATGACTTCCTGTTTCACAGGGCTCTAAATATGATGTGACACACAGGCCATATTCCTATAGTCTTCTATCACTATATGGGAAAGACCTGAGAATACAGTAATGATGTGTGAAAAAGGTTGTTGAGCTGCACAAATCATGAAATGGCTGTAAGAAATTGCACTCTTTGTTTGAACATGTGTCCGAACTACCCGTTTAATTGTTGTAATACTCATTTCCACTACATGGGCAATAATTAAGTTTAAATTAACTGAAAATGGTAAGAATCTGCCTGGAAGGGGATGTGTGTCTATATTAGTGTTGTCAAACTTACCGACCATGATATCAATTCGGTGCTGAAATGTTAAAAATGTGATGCTTTGAGCGCGGGTTAAGTGGATTCATAAACATGTCTGATTGGCAGTTGTGTTCATGCGCTCATCAGATATGTCTGTGATTGGCTAATGGTAGAACTCTGGCTTCTACCAAAGTCATAGAGCATGTAGCCTGTGCCGTGTGTCCTTTACAACCCTGGAGGGATGATTCAAAGAAAGAGAAAACCTCTACCCTTGAGCCCTTGAGGCAGAACTGAAATGGTCTCATATTGAGCAGACCCAAGCGAATAATGTTGGCTGCTGCCGCCATAGGACCTTTTAAAAGCCTCTAAATATCTAAAACAGAAAGTGTCTGCGTCGTGGTCGAATCCCACACTACCCCCCAAAAAAATGGTTCTCTGTTTGGGGAGAGAACAGTTCTTAGTTGAGAAATTTCGTGTCTCCTACTTCCGTTGCCACGTCACCTCGGAAATGAGGTGGACGGGAAGCAAAATTAATTCTGTAACCTTTTGTCATAGAATTCAAGACCTACTGAGAGACGTTGGGCAGAAGTTGCCACGCTGCTCTGGGGATGCTATCAGATGGCGTGGGTTGTCTGCTTGGTTACCTGGAGGGCTAAATCTGTGGCTCGGCAAAGCTTTTTACTGCCTAGCATGCTCCTCTCCCATACACATCATACACATCGGGTGAGAGTCATCCGCAATAATATAGCGGGTATAAGGTGAAACACAACCTAAATCTCGACCCCGACATGTTGACAGATATAACTCCTGACTTTTTTTCACAGACATACAAGACAAACAAACTCAACAAAAAAGACAAAGAAGCTATCGACATGCATTTCTGGCTTCTGTTTATGGACTCTACGCTACGTCACGACATCCATACATTCAACCAATCAGAATACCACATATGTGCTTCCGACACCGGCTCATGTGGAAGCGTCCCCGTAGCATCAACCAAGTGTGCTGCACAAGTCCTGAAAAGTGAAGCCAAAGCATCTCGATCGCCCCCAGTTGCTTGGTCCCAGTATAGGTCATGAACTCCGCCCTCTTCATGTAGGCCCTATCTAAACAATTAAATTACACTAATAATTTTTTTCCAAAGATGATATCTGTCATTTTATGTAGTATTTATCATGTTGGTGTAAGTTCAAGTGTTTAAAATAAGTTTGGTTTTTGTTAGTTATTTGATGCTATAAAAACGGGGTGGTGATGTCATGACTGACAGCTTCTCTGAGCTAAGCACCAACTGATGCAGCAACAGACTTTTTTCGGGAGGAGATTGGAGCTTTAACTTTTATTTTTACATTTTCATAACTGTTTATTGCACCCTGACATAATGGGTTGTTCAGCAGTAAACTAAAAGATTCTGCTGGAGTGTGGGTGAGGCCTTGATAATTTTGATTCTATGACTTGAGAATAGACCTAGTACATGGAAATAATATTTTTTAAATAATTGTACAGCAAATAAATTGTCAATTATATGTAGATTTGGTAATAATAATTTCTGTCCATCAAAAATTTATTTATTTAATTAGATTATTTAGATGATCATACATAGAAAAGAATATTCAGTTCTACTTGTTCATTGTTTACATGGAAGTGCCTCAAACACACTATGGTTATCTCTTGCTTGTTTTGTGAGCAGTATAACTGAATACCTACTATGTCCTTTACAGTACTTTCTTAAACAATAAAAAAAAATTCTAATTTTGTAATATTATATATAAGGAAATGATAGCATGTAGCCAAAAATATAAAGAATCTAAAACCACACTGATGTCCTTTCACTGGAAGTTTGAGAACTTGGCTGTCTGAAGTCTCAAAAGTTATGGCGTTTGAGAGAGTAAACAGGAAACACTGTTGAACATCACCACCAATCTTTGCTCAAGAGAGTGGAACAGAATCATGGCAGAAAGGAATGGTTGGTAATTAAAAGCACCCTCAGTGGCCACAATTGCTATTACTGTAAATTCCTCAGTGTGCAGTGGCCACAGCATATGCTGATCCAGTCAGAATTTCTTTTGGCCAGCTGAAGACCCATCAGCCCTGCATTAACTGCTCATTTTCAACAATCAGATAACCTATAATGGTAAAGGCTCTCAAGCATGTCCGAATCACTGAAATTAACCATACAATATTTATTAAAATCTTAATACGCAGAGGCTAATTTCATAGCTAGCATTTTATGTATCCTGAATATGCACAATTAAACAATATTTATACTTTTTGCAAAGTTTCACAAAATGACAGTGTGACTAGAAAAACTGCACAAAAATTAAATTTCTGTTCAAATGACTTTTTTAAACATTAATAAAAAAAACATTATTTTTATGTTGATTATTAATTAAAATGATTATTATTATAAAATAACAATTTTATTGTATCAGTAATTCTGTTTAATATTTAATATTACATGTTATTAGTAATTCTATTTAATTTAATAACACTAATACTACTAATTATAATTATTCAAAATAATTATTTGTATTAATAAAAATCAACCCCTGGTACATAAAGGTTAAATAATTTTCAGTACTGAAAGCTCAATGTTTGTATGAATATACAATTTTTCAGGAGTCAAAATCACATTCAGACTGTAAAGTACTTTATACATTTTTTTTTTTATTATTATTATTATTTTTTTTTTAATGCAGGCTTCATGGGAAAAAGTAATAGTGCATCCATTGTTTTGAATTTCTCCAGACAACAACACAGCTTATCTGGGTGCTGCAGTACTCCTACACATGCAATGTATTTGGCCCACCTCACTGGAAACTAAATGGAATATTAGCATCTACCGGAAAACAAAATTCCATTTCCTTCATGTTCTCTGGAATCAGTTATCTGCACTAAACCTTGCAAAGGTAAATGACTGATCTACAACATGGACTATGTCCATACTTTCTGGCACAGCCTAACAAAAATAACCACTGGAATTATTTACTCTACTGAAGAAGACCATTGATTCCTGGCTTCCTCTGTTACACCCAAATAGTCCCTGTTAAGGGAGGAAATGCCCTGCAGTGAACCTGTTTTCTAACTTTTAGAGATGCAACCCTCTTACGAAAGGCCATAGCACTGGCAGATGTCATTCCATAGGGAAAACAGTAATGGAAGTGGACGCTGAAACTGATTTCACCAAGTGCAACATGTTCCTGGATCGACATTGCAATCAGGCAATCAGATTTGAGGGACATGTTTATAGTTTATTTCAAGTTTAGACTTACAACCAGGGTTAGGTGCTTCACCTGTCATTTTACTCTGGCTGGGTTAGGTTTAGGGTTAGGATTACATTTTTGGACAGGAATGTTGTTTCAGGATCTACAAAATATGTTGACTCAGGAACTAACTCAGCAAAATCAGGACGCGTGAAGTGGACTGTGTAATACTGCCATTCAGAAGCTAATACTAAGCATAGCTGAACCTGTGGCCTACTATATGATGGTAGAAATGAAGGAAAAATATCACTTATCAGTATGGTGAACTGGATTATCATACAGCACCTTAATATTTTATTTTATTATTTTTAATTTTAATTAAATTTCATACACCTCAGTTTGTTGAAGTGTTAGATGCTCATACTCGATGCCATATTATTTACCTATTCAGAATAATTGCTCACATAGATTCTGAGTGCTGCATGTTAAGGTGATCATTTGTTAGTGGTGCTTAAATTGGAAATTAATTTACAGTCTTTGTGGTAAGTTGCAATCTGTGTAATTAAAAATAATGAGAGGAATTATCGGGAGAAGATTTACCGCTATGGAACATTTCTTCTTGTCAGCAGGGTTTTGCTAAATGTTGAATTAATCTTCTTTGGACAGCAACACACTCTCTGTCTCATTTGGCGGATTTAGGTCTTCTCTGGCTGTCGACAGAAAGTATAGATTTTATCAATGCGGTCACATGGATTAATCTTCGGCGATTGGATTACAAGGAGAGAACAAGGCCCTCAATATGAAGAGAACCAAAAAAACTCTTTAATTGCATTACGGCTGCAGAGAGTCTGCAATTAGCCGGCTGTCTGTGGAGAGCCAGCTTGACTTTTATTGGCTAAGCAAATTTGATGAAAGTTTGTGGTTTTGACCTTTTTGGTGCATTAAGCAAGAACACAGGGCAGACCACAGCAGATAAGATGAATAAGAGTGTGGGCAGAGGAGAGAGAGAAGGAAAGCAGAAGGAAAGAGGCAGGAGAAAGTGTTATCAGCACTGAATATCTATCAGTATCAGGAGCGCTGAGAGAGCAGAGTGCGGAAATTCAGAACAGGTCATCTCTCTCTCATCAGTGGAGGATACACAGACCGGAATAACTGAGTTTAGGAGGATGACCAAAACACAAATAAAATAAAATAAAATATAAGGTATCCTGAAGCTGAATTCATATAATTCATATAGTCTTATCCTGGGAAACACTACACTAGACATCCTAGAGATCTGCTAATAGATAAGATCTATTATAGTTAACAGAGAATTTAATCAAACCAAATTGTTTACTGTTTGGTAAAAAAAAAAAATCTAATACAAAATTTACAGGGAATGATGGGATTTATTGCACACTGATTGGTCTGATTGTGCTCATAGCAAACAAACTCAAAGTGATTGTTAATTAAGAGCATTCATATAATTATTAAAGACAAATAATAATTGATAATATATTTAGCCCAAAAGTCAACTTCTCTCAAATTTAGTCAGCATGTTGCAGCAATTTTTAACCAACTCTTAAGGAATGTTAATCATTTTTTGCAATTACCACCATATACAGCTCAACTCATGCAATGCTGACTCACACAGTTTAAATCATAAATTAGTTTCAGTCTTGCTATTGTTTGCCTAATGTGTTTTTGAAAATGTCAATCTTGAAAAGCAATTATACAGTAATCTGACTCTAGTGCCTCATTTACACACACAGACACTCTGCAGGGGAGCACTGGTGCATTGGTGACCCATTACCTTTGCTTGTTAAAGACACATTTACTGTAAGAGGTTGTGGATGGAGAGATCTTTCACCTCCAGGTTCCCTGATTTGTGGCATTTCAGTACAGTTAATGAAGTTGCCAACTATATAAACTTCTTTTTCTTCTTCTGAGCCTCCTAGAGCTTTAAAGCCACAACCAACAAACACGGGTCAGACCTTTAGACTGTTCTGACTCGGGTTGCTATATGTTTTTAAACTGATCCGAATTATGGTTTTCCTAAAAATGATGATTAAAACTTGGAAAAATCCCATAGACTTTCATTGACAGAATACTATTACCAGTATTGTGAAATTAATGATTTGCCTATTACCTTAGCAAACTTTCTGGCTAGGCTTTTTGAAGCCAACTTAAATTTTGTCTACAAACTTTTCAATCTAGTTTGTATTAGTAATAGTATATGCTGGAGTTTTTACTTTATACACATTCCCGCATACTCTCATGTTGGTTGTCTTTGAATTTTCTTCATATTTTTCTTCATACAATGTTTTCTGTCTCTTCCAGTCTGCGTTCATCTCTCAGTTGCAGAAGCTTGTCATTTTCTCTCCTTCATTATTTTCTGTCCCAAGATTAGACAAACTGAAGCAGAATAAAGCCTCTAATCTCCTTTCAGGCACTTAATTCCTGCTGTCTCCTGCTCATGTAGTCTGTTTGTCTTTCAGACTAATTGGCGTCGTTCCCACTTTTTTGTCTTTCAGAATTTTTTTTCTTTATAAGCAAATCATTAATTTCTCAATACAAGGTCAAGGGTACATTGTTACATTTGTCCTGTAAGATTACATACGGTGTGCTTGAGTGTCTGAGAAAAGAGAGAAAGAAGTCCCTTTCCCTTTGCCAAATGTGTCATGGTGAAATAGAAAAGAGATTAATTTTATTTATTTTTTTATACTTTTTTGTTGTCATTAGAAATACTGAAATGACTATCTGCATGTTTATTTCTGATCTCAAGATTCAGATACAAGTTAGTTTTTTTAATTTTAATTTTTTATTTTTTAATATGTACTCCAGAATGTACTAGATAACCTTGAAAAGCATGACAAAATTGTCAGAAAAATATATATTTTTTAATTTTTATTTTGAGACCAAACGTAGCAAGAATATGCAATTTGGTGCAGTTGCTGATATTTTTATGGCCAAAAAGGAGAAAATTCTGATAAATATCAGTCGTCACTCTATAATATTCAAGTAATATGTCTTAGTAAGATGATATTTAAATTGTTAGTTTTATGATCAAAGCTCTGTAGTTAAAAAAATAAACTACAATAAATGAAATTAAATATTCCTTTCAATATAAAAGTTGTTACACTGTAAAATTTTTTTTTTTTACTTTTTAAAAAAGTCTAACAGACAATAAAAATATAGTAAAAATGTACAAATATTTAAAGAACAACATGCTACTTAAAGGGTTAGTTCACCCAAAAATTAAAATTCTGTTATTAATTACTTACCCTCATGTCATTCCAAACCAAGTGGCAACCTCCCGCGGTCTCTCTTGAAGCCAACACGGAAGTGAATTAAACTACAATTCATCGACTGGCCACCAGAGACAGACTCCAAAAGGGAATCAAATCAGAGATTTTATTGGTGATGAGATGAGAGGGTCTCTATCTCTTACCATTGGAGAAAGCGTAACGGCTAACTCAATCACGTGCGGCACCTCTGGTCTCCTTTCCTGCATACTGGCAGTCTTTACCGCAGCTGCAGCGTTAGCATTAGCGTTATTCTTTTTTGGCTAATGGTTGCAGGCTTGTCGTCTAGTGGCTTTCTAGAGGCCCCCATGTTAAAATGTCAAAATTTACAGCAGAAAAAATATGTTAACAGCCTGGTACAAAAAGTGGTTTTGGTCTGTAAAGCTAATTTTCCCCTTCATGACAATTGTGAGGAGGTGAATTTTTTTTTATAACTCATCCGGTTAAATTATATTAAGCCTTAAAGTTCTGCATAATTAAGGGTGTGGCCACTTGAGTGACAGGTGGATTGCCGCTGCTGTCACTACTAGCCATTTGTCTGCTGTCTGTGAGCTGTCACGTCACCTCAGCTAATTCCAGCCACTGAACTTGGCATCTCTGCAATGTTTGTGCTTTTTTCAGGATTATTTCAAACAATTATCAAATAATATGGCTTGCTGTGCAGATAATGGTCAAGACAGATGTATGTCTGTGTACATGTGCACTCATGCAGAAGGTAAACAGAACACGCGTTGTTGGATTGTCTTGTAATTGGCTAAAACTCCATCAGATTTACTACAATGACAATGGCTGGAGAACATGCCACAAAATCTGACAGCACTGCTTGGATATTATAACTAAAACTGCTGCACTATTTTGAAAAGTTCTTCGTTCTTGAAGAACGATGTTGGAAAGCAGGTCATTCAGAAGAAATGTGATGCAAACAATGGAAAATATAGCAATATTTCATGGATTTAATGCTTTTGTGGACAAAAAGTGCTGTTGGATGTTTTTCACTGGACACTCATGGACATTTTACCCAAGTGCGATGGATTGGATTCATCTTGTGATCGCTATTTCATTAGAAAGGTATGAAGTCCTGTTTTGATTTTGCGTGTTGTCATTTGCACACCCTACACAAATTACAATACTGTTGCTGGAGCATCTATATCATAAAACAGACAGTGTAGATTGACAGTAAACCCTTAGAACTTTAAAATGATATAACTTATCTTTATTAATATTTTAGATAGTATCTAAGATAGATAGATAGCTCCTTAGCCTGAGCTAACTTGGTCACGTGGGTGTGTTCAGCAACCAGGCACCTCAGCTCCACCCACGTCCTGCCTCTTTGCCCATTTTCTGTTATTTGGGAATGATGCGCGGTGACGTGATGCCAAGATGGCGACGGCCCACTTTAGGCTTCAAAAATGCTCTTCAGAAACCTACGGGTGCAGTCAAGGACACATCCATATTTTTTACAGTCTATGTTCCAAACCCGTAAGACTTTCGTACATCTTCAGAATGCAAATGAAGATCTTTTTGATGAAATCTGAGAGCTTTGTGTCCCGATCGCTTTATGTAATGAAAAGATTTAATCTAGGCTTTTAGTCACATATAAACATTGACCAGTGAACATAAACAGAAGCTCAACCAAACCTGAATGACGCTTGAGAACATACCTCTTCCAGAAGCTCAAACAGGCTGCGTAAAACAAGAGAATGAAGAGGATGAATCAAAGTTCATCACAAGTAGCTTTAAAAAATGGTGCATTTAATAGAATTTTACTGTAAAATTCCATTAAATGTAAAGTCTATTGCAATTCCCTTTCAGTAGGTCACGTTCCACATGACCTACTGAAAGGCCCTGAGAAGGGCAACCCAGAGATGGAGGGAGCAACTCTTTGGGAGATGGTGACTGCACCATTTCCTCCCCCGGAAGAGGGCAGAGTGGAGAATCTTTTGTTTCATTTTGTTTTTGTTCTACCACTGGCCCTACAGCCAGCAGTACCCAAATTATCAAAGAAAGAGCAATTTCCTCATCTCTAGGTCCCAAGGTTACGAAGAGCAGTGGGCAGTGTCGAACCATACCACATTCATCCCCAGCAGGCATCTCATCTTCCATCCCCAGCAGGCCACGCAACCAAGACTTCTCATGCACCCTCTGACCAACCATGGAACCAGGTAAATGTTGCACCGCACACCCCACTGCGAGTACGTATGTGGTCCCACTGGTCCCACTTGTACAGTCTCTGAGAGATGGCTCATCTGGACCATCACACCCAGCGTCCCACTAAGTTCAGGGGCATCCAGTTCACCTCAGTGAAGGCTGGCAATGCTCAAGTCTTGCAGGCGGAGACTGCAGTCTTACTGGCAAAGGATGCGATAGGGTTCTACAGGCCCATACCTCATTGTACCCAAGAAAGGTGGTGGGTTACGGCCAATCTTGGACCTGCGAGTTTAGAACCGAGCCCTTCACAAGTTACCGTTTAAATGCTAACACAGAAACTCATTTTCAAATGCATCCTTCCCGAGATTGGTTTGCAGTGATCAACCTGAAGATCGCATACTTTCATGTCTGAATTCTCCCTCGACACAGGCCGTTCCTGCGCTTTGCGTTCAAAGGTCAAGCATATCAGTACAAAGTCCTTCCATTCGGGCTGTCCCTATCTCCCCGCGTCCTTACGAAAATGTCGTGGAGGCGGCCCTTGTTCCCATGAGAGAACACTGCATTCTCAACTATCTTGAAGACTGGCTAATACTGGCACAGGGACTTGGTGCTCAGTTGCTTCAGCCAGTTGGGACTTCGGGTCAACTGGGAAAGAGCAAACTCTCCCCTGTGCAGAGGCTGAACAGACAGCATGCCTCACAGAGGAATGTGCTCGGTCAGTGTTGAACTGCTTGAATTCATTCAAAGGCAGGACAGCGGCCTCACTAAAATTATTTCAGAGGCTCCTGTGGCATATGGCAGTCGCAGCGGCAGTAACACAGCATGGTTTGCTTCATATGAGGCCACTTCATCACGGCCGTCTCAAGATGGGCATGGCAACGTGGCACTCACTTGGTGACAATCACACCGGCCTGTCGGTGTCAGCCAGGGCACTGGAAGGGACAGCATCAGTGGCGCTTCAGTAGGGATTCCCAATTTGTTGGTTTACTCAAAGTAACATTGAACGCGACAGACTGAAAGGGAAGGTCTTGGTTTCTTATGTAACTCTCGTTCCCTGAAGGAGGGGACGGAGAAGTCACCTCCCATCACCACAGTTGCTGTACCACCGCTGGGCTGCTGGGTCGCCGGCTCGGCTCCTCAGCGAAGTAGATTTGCACACATGTTGCAAGTTGTGGCAGTTAAATGCAAAAATCGCATGCCAATGTGCATTGACTCATTTAGTTACACTCAAAGAAGATTGGTCTCTCTAGCAAGATTCCCAATTCGTCGGTTCACTCGACGTAACTTTTCCGTTCCCTTCTTCAGGGAACGAGGGTTACATACATAGCCAAGATGTTTTTCTCTGTATATATTATGGGAACTTGCTGTTAACCAATTAACAAGTTTTTACAGTCACATTTTCTAAAGTTAAAATTTCAATCACTTTTACAGTGTACTTTATGAAAATCAGTGGATTACACCGGACATTTTTAAAATTATATTAAAATGCCTTTTACTAGCTAAAAAAGTATAAACTATCAATCGGATGACAGAAGACCTGTAGCTTCCGGATGTTGATAATGTAGAGACCTTAGAATTTTGCGCATCAAATGATTCATTAGGCTTTATAGGGTTTATTGATTAAGCAGTAAAAGACAATATATATGCTAAGGAAGGAGTAAACCATTGTCAGTTTTAAATAATCAAGTTTGGTTCATAAAAATACTTGGTTTAGTGAATGTATTGCAAAAAAACTATTAGTTTAAAACAGTTTAACAGACTGTTACATTATTCAGTGGATATTATGAGTACCATAATGGATCAGCCAATCCATCTAGCACTAACTTTCATTGAATGTACTGAAAGAGAGGAGAATCTTCCAGGTTATGAATTACAGTGTTGGCTCAGGGGCATTATGTGGCACATACTCGGCCTCTGTGTAGCTAAGGCTCTGTGTACATCCGGCAAAGAGACAGGTAAACAGAACACACACAAAAAACAGAATGCTATTGAGAGACAGAAAACAGCGCTGTCAGCCTGTGCTCAGCAAAACATAACACTGTTGTAGTCTATTATCAATATGACCAAGGGCCACAAAACAATGAGCACTGTCAAGTGTGTGTGTAGTAAAAACAAAACAACAGGAAATGGTCCATTAAGAAGACAAAACACTTTTTTTTTTATTTGTGTACTGGAAAGGACTTTATTGTTATAATGTGCATATTTTGACTTCTTTATATATATTTGTCACACAATCAAAAGGACAAGTTTGTAGATGTACACATTATTCTGTAAGCATCACTCAGAAATGCCAGAGCTGCTCCGTTTACATTCATGTGGCTATGAAACCCCCGGTTACACGGAATAATACATTTCTGTATACTTATATCTTTACCGACATCACAAAGCATGATATAACAGTAGACACTTTGCTTAAAATGTTTTACATTCACGTTTTATAAAGAATTTGATACATACAATATTAGATATATAACAAAAGAATATATTTGTATCTCTTTATATTTCATAATCCACATATGTTGCTTGCTTCCTACCAGTGATCTGTAGTTTTTTTTGTATTCAAAATTATTCTACACAAATAAATAAAACACAAACAAACAGGGAGTTGATTTTGGCACTTAAAAATGTTAAAACATTTCCTTCAAGCGAGAAAGCCATGGTGAACCACAAAATGTATTTGTCATCTTGAGACAAAAACAACCACATAGACAATTGATCTTGACTGGTTTGAAAACCTAAGAAACAAAACCTGTTATCGCACATGGACACACACACAAGCCATAAAAGGCTTGAAATATTCAAAGGGACCACATGATAATGGGACTGTACCACAAAAGCTCAATTAATTGAATTGTCAGATTAAAGAGATTTTCAATAAAACTTTTGTCAAATCAAACACAATTCGACTAACTAAGCTAACCCCCTGCCAAGTGTATCCAAACACTAGTAAGCTTTACATGGTCATCTGGACTTCAAAAAGTTCTTAAGTTCAAAATATGATATAATTTAGCTAATTGGTCCTAAATAAATGTTGCTCTAATTCAAGGCCATAATTAAAACATAAAATATTGATCCGTTGACTGAAAACTAAAAATCCCTTTCCCCTTAGATAGATTTAAATATAACAAAAGAAGAGCTCTTGAGCTCTACTTGAGGCATATCATTGGATCTCAGTTAATTTTGAAAGCTACGAGTATAAATTCCCCTTGGCATGGAGTTAATTGAGACTCTCTCTCAATGAGATGCTTTAGACATGAAGAACGTCCCTGCACTCTCTTCATAAGGATGAGAGGCTTAATGACAGGAAGTTTATGGCTAGATAAGGCACTGACACAGTGGTGTATGTCTGCTTTGTGAGGTGTGTCAAAAAGGGAAAAGATGTGCTTGAGATAATTCTTGGTGGACACTTGATGTAAGCCAGCTGTTGCACAATCAAACCATTCTTGGGAAACAAGGTAAAATGTGAGAAACTCACAGCTGCACGATAACATATACTGTAGCAATGACTCAAAACGCTCCAAGCCTGTTATGGCCTGAAAGATTTCCCGGAATATCAAGGGGGTTTCCATTTCTCAGCGTGTCACCTACAGTAAAACTTAAACCTAGGGTGTAAGTTATCCTGTCACACCCACTTATTCCATATGAACACACATTCAACTGCCAAACCATATAGGATAATATCTTACCAACAATGACCTATAACCAGCAGAGAAACTAAAACGAGAAACAAAAAATTATTTATAAAGAGAAAAACATGTGTTTAACGTAAAAAATGATGTGTTTTGAAGATTTCTGAGGTCTTTTGAGAGGTATTCGGAATAAAACATTAGGGTATGATTTAAAAAAAAAAAAAAAAAAGTACAGGCACAACATTTATTTTGCCCCACAATATAAAAAAAAAAAATTCAAGTCAACCACTGAACACAAATGGAGCAGACTGGACAGTATAGTGTGTGGTTGGGGAAATGCACAAAGCCATCGATTCATTCTGTCCTTTTCTCAGGGGACACTTTTCATACAGTAAAAGATCTTTGCAGAAACCTTTCTCTCTCACACACACCATATCTTCTCCAGCATTCAAGTAGCAGTAGGGAACTCCCATTTGACCCCTTCATCAGATGGATAACCAATGTCTGAGCTGGAAAAACAAGACATAATGGACAACAGAAAATGTAAGGACATTTGTTTCGCGAAAGGGCTCCACTCTCTTAGCTAAATATTGGTAAGCTGGTAATTGTAAATGATACGTTTTGCATTATGACTCAGTTCTTACCTTGAACTGTCTGACGTTACCCTCGGCCACCAAGTGATGTTCATGTTCTGGAGTAATGCAGTACGCTATCCTCTGCAATGGAAGAGAGTCAAAACATAAAGTGAACTAGCAGGCATAAACACAAAGCAATAATGAACCACAAACCTAAACAAAAACTCAATTATCTGCTTTGAAACAGATGGCAATGTGGCATTTTATTCTTCATATGTTAGATGATCTCTGAAGCCATTTAAGGTAGAATACCGCTTGTGGAAAATATGAGAATGAAAGCACTGAGCCAGATGTCAGTAGCATGTTTGTGGCTTTGGGAAGTGACACATTTACAGATGAAAATATAACAGTTCTAGGACCACACAAAGTGATGAAGTGGATTTAAGTCAAGGACAGATTTGTGGAGGACATTGAACACAAGATGGGAATCAAATAAGAAATCTACAGGAGGCTCTGCTGGAAGTTTGTCTGTCAAGCATTCTTACTAGTGAGAGGTTAAGGGGTGTACTAATGTAATACCTACTATAATCTGACTTGACGTTATGTGAAATATAATTTGTATTTTTTCAATTGAAGAACAGAAGAACTAGGTATGAAAATGTGTATGTGTGTATATATATATATATATATATATATATATATATATATATATATATATATATATATATATATATAATTTACTCCCACTCAAGTTGTTCAAAACCTGTATGAATTTCTTTCTTCTGTTGAACACAAATATGGGTAACAAAACAGCTGATGGGACCCCATTGGGACCCCATTGACTTTTTTAGTTGTTGTTGTTTTTTTTTTTTTCCTACTATAGAAGTCAATGTCTACATCAACTGTTTGGTTACCCATATCCATGGAAATTCCTTCAGGTTTGGAACAACTTGAGGGTGAGTAAATAATGACAGAATTTCCATTTTTGGGTGAACTATCCCTTTAAGATGTGGGTTATAGTATTTATAACTTGCTGTATGAGTGTATGCGTTTGCTAACCTCTTTGAAGCTGCCTGGCATACTGAGGAATTTGTAGATGGCATAGATGGGTACAAACAACATGGAGGACAAGGCTATGGACCAGCCCACAATATTTGACCAGTAAGGGAAAGTATATTCATCATATCTCAGGTCGCCGGAAGTAACAATGCTGGCGATCACCACAAACTGCACAGAAAATAGAAGTCAGGAAGTACAGAAACAATAAGAAGTAATTCACTATTCTGTACAAAAGAATCAGATTTGTCAGCATAAGTAAATAAATCATTTTTTTATTTTTTTTTATTGTATTAGCTGTATTTCACATCCAAATGAGGTGCCTGTTTCATCTGAACAATGAGGAAAAGTTTCCCCTTTTAGCCTGTAAGTTTAGGTTAGGTTGGTTTACATCCCAGAGAGAATATGTCATCCTTAACTCATATCAGAAAATATTCCAGACATGCTAAGAACCACAGCTACCACATAAAGTACATTTGTAGGTTAACTGACAAAGCTATTTTAAAGTGTAATCTAACAGTGGGTAGAGATAGGACATAATATCCCTAAAAGTCACATGCTTCGCTCTTTTTCACTCACCAATAAGAACACTGGACTGACAAACTTCCAGCAGAGCCTCCAGTAGATTCCTGGTTTGAAGCCCATCATGCGTTCAATGTCCTCACTAAATCTGTCCACGCCTAAGAGGCAAATACATGAAGAAATTAGCAGCATCTGGACATCATTTTAAGATACAGGAACCCAAGACCTTTCTCTGAATGGTGGCTTCTCTTCTTACAATATCAATGATGATCTGAAATCTCTGTACTATACTCTTAGACAGAATTGTGTTCAAAAGTTATATAATGTAATTTAAAGGAGATATGAGAAGTGTTCGATGTCAGGAAGCAATGCCATGGAATGCAGTGCCGATAATCTTGAATTTTTTTAATCCCAAGGCTTTGAACTATTTGTAAATGTTTGCTCTGGGGGGAGTTACTGATCCTTATATTCATGAAGTAGCCAAGGATCTTTCCTGAGTTATTGTGAAAGAATTTTGCAGATAATGCATCTGAAAGTAAACAAACAATTTTAAAATTTCACAGAATACATAGTAGAACTATAATAAATGACCTACCATTCCTTGCACGGGTTGTCTGCAACTAGAACTATATATGCTTTGGAATAATAACAATAATAATAATAAAAGATATATGTATCCACATTGATGAGATAAATGCATGTGTTTCTCAATCCTACTGGAAGATGCAAAAATTACACTGTTCTGGGGGCAGACTTTATATATATTTTTGTCTAAATATACAGCTACTATTGCATGGTTGTCTGTGGAGAAAGATGCCCCCAGAATCCTGCACCAGCCATCGAGGTGAACTGCCAAAATCAAAAATGTGTGAAGCTGAGGACCCCTGGGAGTAAGAGTGAGATACTAATACAGGAAGACTATAGCACACAACAACAGTGTGCTGTAAAACCTGTTACAGACTGCAAAGCACAATACTTTTACTAGATGCAAGAAATTATGTTATTACATGAATGAAAACATGAACAAACATACAGATTTATAGATTACATGGAAGGATCATCATTATAAGGTCTATCTAAATTCCATGTAAATGTGAATTAGGTTGGATCAGTAGTGGAAGATGATACATAAACATGAATGTATGTAGTTTATATCTGCTCACCATAGAACCAAGATACTCCAATGGCCTCAATCAGCACCCCAAATAGAATGGATGTCCCTGCAGCATACTTGTCCAACAAGGTCAACACATAGATCCCTCCCTGTCATGACCGAGATACAAGACAAATGCTGCTGAATAAAGAACTTCTATTGATTAATTCATCATTATATTGTTTGCATGTAATTTTGTATTGTGGATTTAGCCTGCTCATGATGTAAGTAATCATATAAAAATGTATTCAACAAAAGTTCTTATTTTGAGTATAAGCCTATATATGTTGAAATGATCCACAGTGAAGTTTCAGTTGATGCAATCACATGGATGACAGCACTGAATCTAAAGACAATGAATACTGTAAATATTATGCATTAAAAACAGCACTATATTTACAATCCAAATACAATTTTGGAAATTTGATATTTATAATGTGACCAAAAAAAAAAAAATCAACAAGTGTATTTTCATATTGTGATACTACCTAAACACAGGCAATTGTTGGACTTAAAATTAAATGACACAGACCCAACAGACTTACATTTGTGACGCACAGAAGGGCTACTAGGAATGTCCCAAATGCTGTAGCAAACGTAAATATCTTTCTATTCCTCTTGAGGATTTTGAAGTCATCTGAGAGCCCAGTGATTACTGCCTCCATGCCGCCCATCTAAACAGGACATTACATCAAATAAAAGGAAGATATTTTACTCTTAAAGCTGCAGTCCGTAAGTTTTGCCTCTTTGTCGCCATCTCTGTTTGAAACCTGCAATTGCAGTTATTGGCGGAATTATCATCTTTACGGGGGTTGTGCATCGGCATGGCTCCTCAGCGCGGGTGAATCTAATGTTTGCTGTCAGTCAACACATTGGTGTGGATACTGTACTTCAGAATCACAGATTCTACATCTTGGAAGTATGACCAAAGTAAGAATTTTCACTGGAAAATGTACAAGTAAGTAACATATCTGCCACTTTTGTTCTGACTTTAACGATCGCCTAGCTCGGATCTATGGAGGACCACAAGTGTCACGGAAATAGTAATAAAGCATATAATTAATTAATAACTAATTGTACAATAAAAATGTGCATTAGTAAATGTGTTTAGAAATTAATGAATTAATCTAAAAATATATGGATTAAATTGCAAAGTAATCATTTTATTTTTTAATGGGCAATAAAAGCAGTAATTATAAAATATAATTTATGAATGGAATGCTAATCCATCAATAAATGGTTCAAATTAAAAATGGATTTACTAAAACAACAAAACACTCATTAAATACATCATTTAATAATACATTTATGAATTCATAAAAAAAGTAGTGGAATTTCAAATTTTATTTGAAAATGCACTTTAAAAAGAGAAATAATTAATTGGATTCAGAAATTGAATTACAAATACAGGTTCTAATCATGCATTAAAAAGGGCAATTCAATTAACCATTTGCATTTGCCCACTGTTTTTCCATTAGCTATTCGATTTGCTTAACCATCTATCTTCTCTTTTTAGCCTCTCCGTTTAGCATTTCAGTGACACTTTGAGCCTTGCGCGCTGGGGAAACGAGTTAAACGTGAGATGGGTGTAACAAGCTCTCTGATTGCCTATTACCTGGCAAGTCATGTGCAGACGTATGTCATTGATGTGGAAAGGAGAAGGTGATTGATAGAGAACCTAAAATTTCCCACACATAAGATAACAAAATATTTCTTTGGCTGACTATATCGACAGTAATGTGCCAGTTGACTATGACTATGCTCTGACAGCGTTGCATCATCTTAGGGAAAACTTGGAAGCATCCTGTCGGCATTTGGAGGACACCGTTTGATGAGGTGGAGCATATAATTCACCAAATGGGAAACATCTCAGAGTTTCGGCCCTCTTGACATACAAAGAGACAAGGTTCAGCAACAAATCTCCCTTGGAATCTAGCGCAGGGAGATAGCAAAATGCTTTGGTGTGTCGTATCTTGTCTATTGCTTTAGCTATGGCTAAAGACATGTAGCGTCGTCATCCAATGCAGGCTGTCCTTAAAGTCCCCGACTCCCCATGAACCGGATTTGCAAACGACTTTTCTCCAGTGTTGTCAACACTACATGTCGTTAGCCATAGCTAAAGCAATACAGCAATGTTTCTTACCTTATTCCCTAATGTGCAATCCTGCGATGGAGAGGTTTCAAAGACACACCAAAGCGTTTTGCCATCTCCCTGCGCCAGATTCCAAGGGAGATTTGTTGCTGAACCTTGTCTCTTTGTATGTCAAGAGGGTCGAAACTCTGAGATGTTCCCATTTGGTGAATTATATGCTCCAACTCATCAAACGGCATCCTTTAAATGCCGACAGGATGCTTCCAAGTTTTCCCCTAAGATGAAGCAACGTTGTCAGAGCATAGACATAGTCAACTGGCACATTACTGTCGATATAGTCAGCCAAAGAAATGATGGCATTTATTGTGTGCTCTCATGTGTGGGAAATGGTTTCTTCCATTTTAGGTTCTCTATCAATCAATTAATTTGTAGACACATTTCTTAATGCACATTTTATTGTACAATTAGTTATTAATTAAGGATATGCTTTATTACTATTTCCATGACACTTGTGGTCCTCCATACGGATCACGTCAGACCGTGCAAATTATTATTATCGTTATACTTTGTTCTCAAATTGTTAATGTTAAAAAATCAGCATTGCGTGACTATGTGTATTTAGTGTGTATTAGCGTTACATGTAGTTTTCAATTTCTGTAGCCACTCCGCAGTCCGAAGTCTTTTGCTTTTGACTACGGGTTAATCTCCAGTTTTCCAGACATTTCTGAATTACAATCCGCCATCAAAATGATAAATTTAATTATTCCAGCTGCTGTGAGAAAAGGCTATAAATGATCTGCTACCAGCAGCATCCTCACGTGTCGTAATGACACAAAGACGAACGGCGGTACGCTCAAATTTCCTGCGGAAACCCACCAGTAACGATTTTATTATAAAACATTATTACAAGCTTACCGATGTGAATCGGGCTAAGGTAAGGAGATAGTTTTAAACACTGGCTGGTTATGTACTTGATCAAAAATTGATTTTTAACCAAAAAAAGTTATGGACTGCAGCTTTAAAGATAGGAAGTATATTTTGGAGCCACGCAATTTTAGTTTTAGTACTAATTGTTAGTGTATTTGTATGTATTTTTTGTCTATTCAAATTTCATGTGCGATAGCACTGGCAAATTTTCTTTACCATAAAAAGACAATACCATCTGTCAGCATATGAACCTACACAATAACAAGATTCATTTGTACTCACAGAGCTGTCAATTCCAAGTGTCAGAAGCATAATGAAAAAGACTATCGCAAAGAATGTAGATCCAGGTAGAGTTGAAATTGCTTCTGGGTAGATAATAAACACCAGTCCAGCTCCTGCACACAGATATAAGCAATTACAACACAGATCAATAGACAGACACTGCACTTTCACAAAAACGTTAGTTTAGGGTCACACTCTGGTTAACCACAAAAGAAAGAAAAGTGCACAGTGTAAAATTGAGAAACACGAAAAGGGCGAGTAATACATAAAAAAGACAGGAAAGTGTAGATGTGGGAGTAACAGACCCTCAGTGGCCACATCCTTTATGTTGACACCATGTTGTTCAGCCATATACCCCAGTACTGAGAAGATGGCAAACCCTGAGAAGAAACTGGTTATGCAGTTTATTGTGCTGGTCAGAATAGCATCCCTGCAACAAAGCACAAAATGAAAGTTTACATTACACCTTAAGTCTCAAAACTGCTGAGAAGGATCTACAAGCACTTAAAACCCACAGTGAGGCGATGTCAAAGCTGTGGCTTAACCTCACTGTGGATCTGCTCAAGTCTCTATCAAGATTCATTTAGACGGTTCCTGTGCGGAGCACAAACTGTAAAGTTTCAGGTTTAGCGTTGTTTTTTAAAAGCTTGTTTCCATGTTCCCACAATGTTTGCCAGTTGCAATGACTAGACATTACAATAGTCCAGTTCATAACCAAACAAAGACCAGGTCTAAGAAGAAAGAATATAAAAATACAAATCATGTCTGATTTGTGTGACCTATAGGGTGGAACCATTTAGCGTAGTCTGTGAAGAAGCACATAAATCTGAGCAGCCATCTGCTTGCAACATATTATTCTGGTGGCCAAATACCGAAAAGGTGAAAAATGCCGCAGAATATTATATGCACTAGCTTATTTAAATGTAAATAATGTGAACATGAATATTTTAAACTGATATTTTAATTGGTGTTCTTAATTTTATTTCAGCAACAAATATTTTGTTAACAAATATTTTGACATGACTGTAGATTTTAGGTCTTAGTAAAACATCTGTTCCCTGGAGAGCAAAAACCTGTTGGATCAGTGGGGTTCCAGCTTTAGACATTAACATATTGGGATGTGAAATCAATACTGCTGACTGTAAGTCATTAGTGTGCTTTACTGACTAGGCATCAAAAACATGTTTGAAAGCAATTTAACACAAGCTTACCTAAGTGGGCAAGATGAATAATCTGTATTTTTTTTTAAGGTACCTGACAAACTGATTATTAACTGACAATTTCCACCTCTGCAATAAAAAACTTGTTAACTAGTCTTGTGATGTAATTGAGTATTATGTGATTAAATTCTCAGTGCACAACAGAATGAATGGTGAAACATCTTGACCTCCTGAGAATCTTAACAGACTGTTATCCACAAAGCTTACAAGGTGATTGCCACCTGCTGGCCCCACCAACAACTTTTCCTAACTTTTGTCTCTGGAAACACCATGCTGGAACTTCAACCCTTAAGCAAGCACAGCTTCACAGTCTCAGCGGACTACCATTGCTGTGCTGCAGTGTGGAATGGACATGGGCTAACAGATCAATAAATCAATAATATAAGCTTTCAGGTAAGATTAATTTGCTCACATTGGAACCTGTTTTTAGTGACCGCTAAGGAAGAATTGGGTAATTCTGCAATTCTGATGAGAAGTTATTTTTTTAGAGAATTTACCACTTGTATCAAAGATTTGTTGTACCTGTAGCAGTTATTGTCAAATTTATTGTAGCTAGCGAAGGCAATAAGGACTCCAAACCCAGCTCCTAGAGAATAGAAAATCTGAGTAGCTGCATCAATCCATACCTGCAGCAAACAAAAATAAGTGTCAATCTATCTAAGAGAAGTATGTCGTTGTGACTATTTTTTTAAGGCTCATGGTAAATATATGGAATTATTTCATCAAATAAGTTGAGCCCTATTAGCTTGAACTTACTTGAGGGTTATTGAGCTTCTTTAGGTCAATGTGGAGATATGCCCTAATTCCATTCATTGCACCAGGGAGAGTGATGCCTCGAATCAGCAACACCAACAACACTATGTAGGGCATGGTAGCTGTAATATACACCACCTAAACACACACAAATAAATAACTCTTTTATTTATAAAATTTTTGCCCATTGATTTGAGATCGCTTTACAAAGAAAAGTGCTATATAAATTGAAAATATTATTACTAAATACAGAGAGACTCCTGATTGACAGAAAGGACAAAATCAATCATCTGTACTGCAATTATCATTTAAGAGTTTTTGCACCTTTCCAGAGGATTTGACTCCCTTCCATAGGCTGAAGTAGAGGATGAAGACGACCATAACAAGGCAGATGGTGAGCTCCCAGCGAGGAAGACCCAGGTCATCGATGCCTTTACTCTCATGAATGTGCAGCACCCCTCGTCTGGAGGAGGAGAAATGGCAAGTTACATTAAAAAATGACTGTCCTAATTTGATATTTTGCGATAAAAGCATTTTATATGGCATATTTTCACACATAAAAAAAAAAAAAAAAAAAAATGGAATAATATAACATTGAGAAATGTAGTGTTGTGTGCCTTGTTCAAAGGCTTGTTCAAAGAAGTTTCCTGGGCCACAATCCTTCTGGGACCACAAGATCCTTTTGAGTGTTTTCCTAATCAAATTATGGATGAATCATATCAATGAATCTCCAACAAATAAAACATCCATTATTATTAAGTGCTATATTTTTAGTTGTGCATGAAAAAATATTCATCACACAAAAACTGCTTTTGAATAAATACTGTCCAGGTCCATTGGTGTAAGGAACACCCTCTACACAGGGATGTGGGGGGCCTCACTGTGTTACAAACCACTGAAATTCTGGCAGGATGTGGGAGTAGCTTGTCACTTGACGTCACTGCTCTTATAATACTTGGAAAAGGGAGTTAAGTATCCCTCTTGAATGTATAAAATAGAAAGGGATGTTCATCATACAAGTCAATGTATGATGAAACCTTGCCCTGATAACTTAAGATCTTACAAGGAATCTACAACTACAAAGAATTTAGTCTACACCAACTCCTTCTAAGGAACTATATCTTGTTTTTATAGCGCATTCTTACACCCTTTTATGTGCTTTATATGTTATGCTTACACTCATTCTTGTTTTACGGCAGTTTCCTTTAGACAGTCCTCTCTGTCCTGATGTTTATTTTATACTAACATTAACCTAATCTTCACAAAAGCTTGATGAAAAACAGGCATATTATGAGCCTTTCAAAATAGTGAGGACCACTTCAAATGGCAGGTTTGACTATATTATATTAAAAAAAATTGGCTCTCACTAGTGCAACAATGGGATCTCATAAAATATGGAGCACTGGATCCAAATGCAGTGTATGACATTATATAACATAGAAGGAACACAGAAACGAGGAAACAGAAATAAGCTCATCAAACATTACATCCGTGTAAGGACAAGACTTGACAAAGAACAACGGAAACGCAAGGGCTTACAGTATATACACAAGGGCTAACTGGTAAGATATGGGTAAGAACAATCAGGGAATAACAAGAGGAGAAAGGAAACCAGGTAGAACTACAAACTAAAAATCCACAAAACAAAAACACTCAGACATATAACCATTCAGCAAATTTCAGTCTATGTCACACACACTGTGCTGCGTCAATCGTTTCAAAAGATTTTCCAGATCATAAATTACCCATAAACCCCTTTTCCCCTCAGGTTCTATAGCTCCCCAAGAGGGATGACCTATGTTTCTAACATTTTTTATGGCTGTGTAAATAAAAAAGGGGTGAATAGTGTTTAAGACCAAAGCTTTCTCAACTATCCAATGATGAATATTATTGCTGGTTTCTAGCAAAATGTCTGGATAGACCCCATGAAAAGAGTCTCTGTAGAATGTGATCTAAATGATTCCTGTACTGCACCTCCCAGTGAAGTTCAAAGAGGAGAAACAGTACAGGCCATTGTTCTTACATTATAAACAAACCCCTATAGCACTGCCAGAACATTGCTGTAGCTTTTCCTTCTGAAAGAGGTATCTTGTAGAGGAAAAATGAAAGCTGCTCTGTTTGAATACACTTTGTTTATGAGTTCCAACTTTAGTAGCCATGATATGAATGGAAGCAGATTTGATCCATTTCTATTTTACTTTTAAAGGGACCTATAATGCAAGATGTAATAAATCTCTGGTGTCCCCAGAATGTGTCTGTTAAGTTTCAACTCAAAATACCCCACAGATAATGTATTATAGCTTGTCAAATTTGCACCATTTGGGTGTGAGCAAAAACACGCCTTTATGTGTATCCCTTTAAATGCAAATGAGCTGCTTCTCCTGGCCCCCTTTCCAGATGAGGGCGGAGCTTTAACAGTTCACTTTTCAGTTGCTCATTAACAACAAAGCTGGAGAATCTCACGCAGCCAAAATGACAATTGTCAGTAACGGTGTTCAGCCTTACATTGTTCAAACCGGAGTTTGATAGAGAAACTCAGGAAGAAGTTACAACTTTTAGGGCTAATTCACACAGAACACATCTTTGCGTCTAAAAACGCGACACAGTGCTCAAAAATGGTTTTAAAAAAAGCGCAGAGCAGAAAGCGAGGGTCTCGAGATGTGCTTTTGAGATGTGATGCAATAACGGCAATAACGTACAGATAAAACAGATGTCATGCCAACTTGCTACTGTAAACAGAAGCTCACAACGCTTGCCCCGTCTCTGTTCTTCTGATTGGTCCAAAGTTTTGGAACTGACAGTGATGAGCGGCGCTGCATGTAAAAGTTGAAATTCATTCAACTTGACACGGTGTCTTAAAACGCTGCACTCATGTGCGAGGAGCTGCAAAAGACGCGAGATGCAAAAACATGCATGTCCGTTTAGCGTGTTTACATCGAAAAACAATGGAAAAGTAGCGCAATGGAATAGAAAACCGTGAAATCATACCTCAAACCACCCCTTTAAAACAAGATTGAAGACCCAGAATATTAGCCTTAGGACAGCTGTCAAGTGACAACGTGTCATCCCCAAATGATTCCTTTTTCAAATTCTTCCCCATCTGTTCAGCCCAACTGTGTGATGTTTCTGCATAGTATGTCACATATTTATGTTATGATGTATATAGTAAATCAGTATCAGTAAAGGATTCAGTAAAGGCTTGGTGTTGCGATATTCTAAACAAAGACACTTGTCTTTAGGAGTTAAACTTTAAGCTGGAAAAAGCTTGAAAATTGCTCAACTTCTCATCAAACAAGTAATTTGGTCATGCACTGGGAAAAGGGAATAAACGTTAGTGTGAGGTCTACAGAAACATTGATGTTGAAGACATCAAGGCTGAGTTAATGAAGAAAAGGAAAGCCAGACAAACCCTCAAGGTTCAAGACACAGGAGACGGTCCAATCCCTGTCCACTCATTCAGAGTTTTTGAAGTCTCCAATTTGCGTCATCATTGCCAATGACTTCAAACTAGGACTTGTCGACCCGCCTGTCCTGCTACGGCTTGACCTTCAATCCACTCTCTGTGACATTTCATTTGACCCCTGGCCCTTTAACATTAGATCAGTCTGTCATGACAATAAATACTTTCACAAATGAGCTCACTCACATTTTACTCTATTTTATGTAAAATGTTACGCAACAAATGCAGAAAAGACTTGACTAGTGCAGTAGACTACAGGTATAACAAAATGTTGCATGTGACCTCAGTCTTAATGAACTTTTCAACATGCACATACAAAAATACATAAATAAATAACAATATGACAGTAATAAGGCTGAAACATCATGGTCACATTTTGTTCATTCTTTGACTTTAGTCTTTCACATGCACTTTTATGCTGCCTTTTAAAGGATCCCATGACTTGTTATTTATAGCAAATGACAATGACAGATCATTGTGTTACACAATGACAAAAGCAACTGTGATAATTTATAGTCCAAGAACATGCAAACAGCAAAACCATCCTGGATAATCTTCCTAAATTCAACAACACACGGCTCTTTTCATTCTGTGGCAGCAGATCTGAAGCTTCAACTCAATCTGTGTGACAGTGGTTTGGTCAGGACAGATGTGAGCACAGCCTCCTCTAATTGAATAATTACATTAGATTGGTGAGTATCTTGGCAAGCGTTCCCTCTAGAGCTCTTCATTAATCTGATGTCCTGTCCTTGCCAAGCTAAATCCAAACACCTATGATTTCAGCATATCCTCAGCTATGTACTCTAAGTCAGAAAATGGCTACAGAAGAGAACTCTGATGGCATGTGAAGTCTCATCACAGCTTGCTTAACTCTGGAGCATATTATATTTGTTTTCATAACAAGCAACAGAATGTCCTAAGATGTGTTTGTGAAACTGCACATTCGTTGTGTTTATGGACCCCTCAGGCTGACAGTGCTATTTATATAAATTTCATATTTCCTTCCTTTTTATATTTGTAATTGATTGAAAACAAGCATTGCAAATAGTGAAACTTATAACCTTCATATCATATTAATGATTAATGAGTGTACTTATTGAAAACAACCCTATGGTATTTGTTTAAACTTCATGATAAAAAAACAAAATCAAGCAACCACATTATAATGAACCTATATTCTAGTTCATTATTCTAGTTCATTATTATGTATTTCAGAATTGTTGACATTTTTGCAGATTTATTAAAAAAGAAAAACTGAAATATCACATGGTCCTAAGTATTCAGACCCTTTGCTGTGACACTCATATATTTAACTCATGTGCTGTCCATTTCTTCTGATCATCCTTGAAATGGTTCTACACCTTCATTTGAGTCCAGCTGTGTTTGATTATACTGATTGGACTTGATTAGGAAAGCCACACACCTGTCTATATAAGACCTTACAGCTCACAGTGCATGTCAGAGCAAATGAGAATCATGAGATCAAAGGAACTGCCTGAAGAGCTCACAGATCTGGCCAAGGTTACAAAAAAAATGTCTGCTGCACTTAAGGTTCCTAAGAGCACAGTGGCCTCCATAATCCTTAAATGGAAGACGTTTGGGACGACCAGAACCCTTCCTAGAGCTGGCCGTCCGGCCAAACTGATCTATCGGGGGAGAAGAGCCTTTGTGAGAGAGGTAAAGAAGAACCTAAAGATCACTTTGGCTGAGCTCCAGAGATGCAGTCGGGAGATGGGAGAAAGTTGTAGAAAGTCAACCATCACTGCAGCCCTCCACCAGTCGGGGCTTTATGGCAGAGTGGCCCGACGGAAGCCTCTCCTCAGTGCAAGACACATGAAAGCCCACATGGAGTTTGCTAAAAAAACACCTGAAGGATTCCAAGATGGTGAGAAATAAGATTCTCTGGTCTGATGAAACCAAGATAGAACTTTTTGGCCTTAATTCTATGCGGTATGTGTGGAGAAAACCAGGCACTGCTCATCACCTGTCCAATACAGTCCCAACAGTGAAGCATTTTGGTGGCAGCATCATGCTGTGGGGGTGTTTTTCAGCTGCAGGGACAGAACGACTGGTTGCAATTGAGGGAAAGATGAATGCGGCCAAGTACAGGGATATCCTGGACGAAAACCTTCTCCAGAGTGCTCAGGACCTCAGGCTGGGCCGAAGGTTTACCTTCCAACAAGACAATGACCCTAAGCACACAGCTAAAATAATGAAGGAGTGGATTCACAACAACTCCGTGACTGTTCTTGAATGGCCCAGCCAGAGCCCTGACTTAAACCCAATTGAGCATCTCTGGAGAGACCTAAAAATGGCTGTCCACCAACATTTACCATCCAACCTGACAGAACTGGAGAGGATCTGCAAGGAGGAATGGCAGAGGATCCGCAAATCCAGGTGTGAAAACTTGTTGCATCTTTCCCAAAAAGACTCATGGCTGTATTAGATCAAAAGGGTGCTTCTACTAAATACTGAGAAAAGGGTCTGAATACTTAGGACCATGTGATATTTCAGTTTTTCTTTTTCTTTTTTAATAAATCTGCAAAAATGTCAACAATTCTGTGTTTTTCTGTCAATATGGGGTGCTGTGTGTACATTAATGAGGAAAAAAAATTAACTTAAATGATTTTAGCAAATGGCTGCAATATAACAAAAATTAAGGGGTCTGAATACTTTCCGTACCCACTGTATATTGATTCTTATTTAAAGGCACAATAAGTATTTTAAAAATCTCTGACTTGGCTTTGCAAATGATTTATTTGATTTTATTTGATTTAATGATGTATTTTTTTCCTCGAAATCCACTATTTCTGTCCTCATGACATCAGTCGGGTGTTAAATCTGAGACTGTGTATGATGTAACAAGATTTCAGTAATGATGGAATAATTAGATTTAGGACACCCGCTGTGTAAAACAATACAATGGAGCAGTAACGGTTCATTATTCTCAACAAACAGTGATTGACTCGAACATGTCAAGATCAGCAGAGACAGCATAGTGAAAGGATATGTGGGTGGCGCAGAAGATGATGAAATTTGCTTTGTTGAGCTTGTCATTTTTTGCTTTTGTCTGGTTGTCGGTTGTTTTAGAAAGATGTGTAGCATGAGGGTTTGTGTAAGTCCAATGAATTTGACTGGGGTGTCCGGATTGATAGCTACTGGTTCAACAGCTGTTTCTGTGATTGGTTTGTAGCTCTCCCCATCATTTTAGCTATTCTGACCAACACACTGCTTAATCTTAATATTCGGTGTATGGCACTCCTGCTGAGCACGTGAGTCTGCTGTATGCGTGACAGTAAAGTACTGTGTGTTGTCCCATGATGGTAGGATTACTGGTGGCCGAAAACTATTATATTGGAGTGCCATGAGGGGGAAAGAGTGGAGGAAATGACAGCTTTCCACATCCCCTCACATACAGAAGACAGCTGGGGAAATGACACTTCAAAGCACTGCTGTGTGGGAAACCAGTCCAAAAGCAGGCAAGAGCACAGGAGAGGGAGAAAGTGAGAGAAACAGCTAAACAGACTGTGAGAACAAGACAAGCAGTAAGTACAAGAAGTCGTAGATCACCAGGAAAGACAAGAATAGGGAAGAAACAAGTTACAATATATAATATGATATTATATTGATATTACAAGATATATTGATGAACATTCACACTATGAAGCAGTGACATATCAGGGCAAATCAAATTTGTTATCCTTATCCAGGATACTTTCTGGAAAACATTAGAAAATAGCAAAATATTTTAAGCTTATTTAAACAAATAAATGTAATCATTTAACATGAATAAATGTATAATTTAGCAACAGTTTGTGAATATATGTGTCTGTATTTGGGGCTAAAACAGCTATATTTGTGTGCATTACACTTTTTTAAAGGTAATTCTCACACTTAACTTCTCACACATAAGATTTGAGCAATAAATTGAAGGAATGAATACACAGGAACCCTCACTAGAATCTGATGACATGTTTCTCTATGATTTTGTGGAAGTGATGTAGATTCTTCATTGTTCCACGCATTCTTCTGGTTTCCCCTAACACAAGGAGACAGATTTTCCCTTAGACACAGAAAAGGACGGCTTTTCTTTGAAGTGCAAGTGCCTGCCTTTCTGTCTACATCAAAACTTTTACATAGCCCTGTATACATTATAGATTGGAGACTGGAGTTTCAGAGTTTTGAGTGCCGCATAAAAGTTTCAGTGATGATGACCTAATTTTGAGCACTTGTAAGCTTAAAATTTTTGCATCCGATCAGATAATCATTGTGCCTGTGTTCTACTCCTGAGCAGCTACAATATACCTGGATGATTTAAAGGGTTAGTTCACCCAAAAATGAAATTTCTGTCATTTATTACTTACCCTCATGCCGTTCCACACCCGTAAGACCTTCGTTAATCCTCGGAACACAAATTAAGATATTTTAGTTGAAATCCGATGGCTCCGTGAGGCCTGCATAGCCAGCAATGACATTTCCTCTCTCAAGATCCATAAAGGTACTAAAAACATATTTAAATCAGTTCATGTGAGTACAGTGGTTCAATATTAATATTATAAAGCGACGAGAATATTTTTGGTGCACCAAAAAAACTAAATAACAACTTATATAGTGATGGCCGATTTCAAAACACTGCTTCAGGAAGCTTTGGAGTGTTATGAATCTGTGTATCGAATCAGCTGTTCGGAGAGCCAAAGTCACGTGATTTCAGCAGTTTGGTGGTTTGATCTGAATCATGATTCGACACACTGATTCATTATGCTCCGAAGCTTCCTGAAGCAGTGTTTTGAAATCTGCCATCACTAAATAAGTCGTTATATATATATTTTTTTTTTGGCACACCAAAAATATTCTCGTCGCTTTATAATATTAATATTGAACCACTGTACTCACATGAACTGATTTAAATATGCTTTAGTACCTTTATGGATCTTGAGAGAGGAAATGTCATTGCTGGCTATGCAGGCCTCACTGAGTCATCGGATTTCAACTAAAATATCTTAATTTGTGTTCCGAAGATTAACGAAGGTCTTACGGGTGTGGGACGGCATGAGGGTAAGTAATAAATGACAGAATTTTCATTTTTGGGTGAACTAACCCTTTAAAGTAATAGTTCACCCAAAAATGAAAATTCTGTCATCATTTACTCACCCTCGTATAATTCCAAATCTATATGACTTTCTTTCTTCTGTGGAATGACAAAAGAAGATATTATTATGAATGTTGGTAACCAAACAGTTTTGGTGACCATTGACTTCCATTGTTTGGACAAAAATCTACCAAAATATTTTATATTATGTTCCACAAAAGAAAGAAAGTCACACATGTTTGCAATGAGGTTGAGTAAATGATGACAATTTTCATTTTATAGTTGAAGTTTCCCTTTAATAATGAAAGATCTTATGATTGCTCAGTCCCCAGTTTTTTCTCAAAGGCCTTCTAAGTTGAAATAACTCTAAAATGTGGCAATACTAATAAATAAATGCAGACTGAAAACATTACTAAAGCCAACAAACTTGTCCAAATGGCTGCCCCTGATACATCTCTCTGAGAAAAAGAAAAAAGAAAAACAGGTTTTAGCTTCATAGTTCTAGAAGAAATTATACCACTTATTGCTTTTAAATTTTCCTTCAGCAAGGATAAGAATCCTCATCCACAAAATTATGATACCTGCTAGAATTGCTGGAAATCAATCTGTCTTCCAATACTAAACTAGCAGTGATACATCTCTCCGGTTTAGTCTCTTTCATATGGTTTCTCATTCAACTAGCAGCAGGGCCGGATTTATGCATAGGCATTCTAGGCACTTGCCTATACTCACACGTCCGGTGCGATTACAATGAGGAGATTACAATTTTTTATTATTATTTCACTCTAATGCTAAAACTCTGTAAGACAATTAAACTAAATGAACAAAATCTAAAATGTCAGGCAGAAACCTTGTATCTCCATTTTTCACCATATAATTTTTTCTCATAAATCATTACTATTGGTCAGCCTTTACATCTGTCGGTGGGTTTTGCAAATATTTAAGCAATGAAAAGTATTAAAAAGTGCTCCATACTAATCCTCGTATCTCCATTGGATCCTCAACGTGACAGTCAAACCTCATAACTCCACACTGCCTCTACTGTGAACGAAGTGCCGCACAAACTTTGCAATGCAAGGGTAAATAAAGAACTGATTCTTTAAATAAGAACATTGATTTCTTTACTCACAAAACTATGGAAGCTTGTTTCCACCACTAAATAAAAAATAAAAAATAAAAAAGGTAATTGCGACTTTTTATCTCACAATTCTGACTTTTTTCCCCTCAGAATTGAGATATAAACTCACAATTGCGAGTTATAAAGTCAGAATTGCATGATATAAACTCAAGGTTGCATCTTACAAACTTTTTTTCTCAGAACTGTGAGTTTATATTTCGCAATTCTCATTTTATAACATGCAACTGCAAGATAGAAAAAAACGTCTTTTTTCCCTCACAACTGGACATTATAACACGCAATTGCAAGTTTATATCTTACAATTCTGACTATAACTCGCAATTCAAACTTTATATAATGTAATTCTGACTTTATATCTCGCAATTGTAAGAAAATAAGTCAGAATTGTGAGATAACGTGTCGCAATTATCTTTTTTATTTTTTATTTCATGGCAGAAACAAGCTTCCTTATGAAACACTATATATTAAGGCTATTGTTTTATGTATTTGAGGAGCGGAGAAGAGTGTCTTAGTCTAGAATTTGACATAGAGTCTTAACCAATACTGTCTTAAATAGCCTTTGCAAATGACAAATGAACAAAAAAAAACTGAGCTCTGACATATAGGCTACAATAAACTTTATTATTACATTGATGAAAACGTAATGCGACTCACTGCCTCAGGTGTGTCCATTCTAATGATGGACAACACATGTACTTCCAGCATTCACTGGTCAAAAACGTTTAACTCAGTTTGAGCTTGATTATGGTAGGATGTTAATAATATAACAACGCATAAGTGTTTGGCTATATATAAAGCCACAATATCAACTTTGAATACAGTAGCCCAAACATTTATTTTGCCTTTGTATGTCACAATGCGAGGTACCCTGACTAGCAGTAATGATTAACTACAGCCCAAAACCCATCAACACAGCCTGACAGAAACACAGGCACAGCCAGGTTTGAAATGTGTTTTTCATCTTTTCCTGTCTGATCCAAAAGAAATCATCCATATCACTAAGAATGTTTTCATGATCTCACACAGACACAGTTACGCAGCCAATACTGTGCAGATGTGCCATGCTTGTGCCAGCCCTGCAAAACATTACATACTCGATGGAATAAAAGAAAGGATAGAAAACAAATCCCAAACAGCGATGGGTGAGTGATAGCTCCATTACATGCTTTATCAGCAAGACTCAATAGGAAGCGGCAAGCAACTGGTACATGACAGTTTGGATCAATGTCGAAAAATATCACAGATGTTATGAAGAAACAGGAAACACTTGACTAGTGAAACAGCTATATCACTCATAACTGATTATTTTGTTAGTGGCTATGTTTCATGTTCTTGTTTTAATGTGTTTAGAACATCTACTCACAAAATAAAATAAAAGAGTTTGTGTAATAAGCATGGTACTTTTAAGCAAATCTCAAGCTGACTGCTGTGGATTAAATAGTCTATCAACGGTCTGCCTGAATTCTTTTAACTGACATTGACATTGCTTCACACCTTAAACTTTGTTTGATTTCATACTACTATAAGTAAAGTTGTGCAATAATACACAAAAACTCAGTTACAACTGCAAAGCCACAGAGCAAAAGACATTGGTAAAAAAGACATTTTTAGACTCACTCGTAGAACTCTGCAGCCGGTGTGTTCTTGTACTTGGCATAGGAGGTTCCATTACCCAAGAAGGTGCCATTGATGAGCTTTGGATCAGTGCAGTTGGGGCTGTTCCACAGGTTATTACATCTGAGCCAGGGCAGCTCACTTGACAATGAAGCATATAAGTAATACAGAGACCAGGCTATGATGACGTTGTAGTAAAAGCCCACATACAATGCTATGACGATCACAGTGTAGCCCACGCCTGAGGAGGAAAAACAAATATTTTGTTTTGCTTTAACTGTTTCAGGCCTCTGTTTGCTTTAATATATGAAGTAAAAAATGTGTGCATTGACTTCAAAGTCACATCAGAGCCACTTTATAACTGTATAGTTCACTGCCCCAGTAAACAGAGTTGTTAGCTTTTGATGGATCGAGTTAACGCGGTTTGTGCCCGCCAGGTCAGTGTGAAAATGAAACATCCAAAAGGCTATTGTAGAACATTTTTTTTGCTGTTCATTGGATAGTGAACTAGTTATACATGTTGCAATTCACAGTGTTTTGAGAACATGGAACATTTCATCTCAAAATCTTTTATGATTACAAATTTACCTTTAAATACAGGGCAGATCTTCCAAACAGTAGCTGCTCCCTCTCTGTTGTACTGACCCAGGGCAAGTTCCATGTAAAACAGAGGCATCCCAGCGATAAACAGGAACAGAATGTATGGGATCAAAAAGGCACCTGGGGGACACATTATAGAATTTTACATTAGATTGCTGACAGAAATCTACAGATGGCCAAAGAATAAATGACAGCTGAAAAATAGGCATTTCGTCACCTTGGAATTATAAGGTTCTATCTGACATTTTTGTCAAAATTTCACATTCACATATTCTTGTTCTGTGACGACTTATTTACATTATGCGATTTTTTTTTAAGTTGTGTACATTTTTTGGAATTTTACTTAGAAAACAAAAAGGTTCTACCTACAAAGTTGAATAGAATGCAAACATTTTGAAGCTCAATATCTGGTCAGAATGCAGATAGAACCTTGTAAATCCAAAGTGGCGATTTGTCATTGTAGCTGCAAATGTAGTGAATGGTCCGTCCACAGTGGAGTTAGAGCCAGTTTGATATAACCATAGTTCTTAACTCTGACTTTGCATTATAAAATATTCAGATGTGAAAAATTACTCATGGTGTAGCCATCTCTTTAGAGGTGAAGGATATCATTTCACATGTTATCTTTCCATGAAACTGTCTGACCCCTGACCCATGATGTTTTCAAAATCAGAAATGTTAGAAATCTACCCTGCTCTATTTGTATTTGCTGAAGCCGGTTTCAATATTATAGTTTTAATATTTTAATCAGTTCTTTGTTTAACATGCAAAATGAAACATTTTGTCCTCTGCATAACATTTATGCAGAGAAAAAATGTTTATTTTACTAAAAGGCCACTGATTGTCATAAAGCATTTAAATACACTTTTGCAAAAAAAAAAAAAAGTTAGTCTGTTTCATTCATAAACACATTTCTGTCTCAAACCTGACCTACATGCCCAAAGAGTGAGAAAACATGTTTAGTAACTCATAAATTATAAAAGATAACAAATCTGTTAAACAATAGCCCACTAGTAGTTAATGAGTTCGCTGACACTGACATTAGTTCTAGCACATGTGCTGGCAGGTTGTTCAGAGAAACAACTGGTTCATAATTCTTGAATGATTTGAGTCATAATCATTGGAATAAAGTGGGATTATAAAATGAGCTCTTTTCAAGTATCATTGGTCAAAACCTTTTGAGCCTAGTAAGTTTTTTTAACGTCTAAACAACAAAAATAAAAATAAAAAACGCTTCTTTATGTTTGTTTCACTTTTTTTTTTTTTTTTTTAATGTTACATTCCCAGAACTTCATCGTAAAAATTCAGAGTTGATGTAAGCGTTATAGGACAGCATCTTGGTGACTGCATATGTTACAGTTATGCATGTCATTAAATTATATTATGTTGATATGCCAACCTAACATTTTTATACCTAACAAGTATACATATTGCTTTGTTAAATAAAAATGAGTAAATCATTCTTTTCATTTTTGAAAAAGTTAAATCTTTAAAAAGTAAAATGTTTAATCTTTTCAAATATATCTTTTTTCATGTGTTCTCATTTATTTTAAAATCCTCTTACTAATCAGAACAGCAAAAAATGAATTTAACTTAAAAGTATTTCTGAAACACAGGATGTGTTTTAAAAATAGTTTGAGACAAGGTGCGTCTGTTATAGTTTATGCAATTCAAATGAATTCCAAAGGCAATAACAAGTTTGTAAGCTGCTCCACCAAATAAGTATATATTACGTAAAACTCATATCGTTCATTAGACTTGGCCAGTAATGTAAAAGCAAAGTAAAGGGTGACCCTCAAAATAAATAAATCTTACCTCCTCCATTTTTGTAACACAGGTAGGGGAACCTCCAGACATTGGCCAGGTCCACAGCAAAGCCTATGACAGAGAGTAGAAAGTCCAGTTTCTTTCCCCATGTCTCCCTGTCCACTTCCTCAGCGCAGCTCGGAGAGGCCACGACAGAGGAGTTCGTGTACTGGACCCCATTCTGCTCCTTCACCAGGATCAGCTCCACTTCCTTTTTCTCTACGTTAAACTGTTTCAACGGGGCCACCGAGGACAGTTTGTGCTCGGGCAGGACTTGGATGTTCATCTTTGCGCCCAGGCGCTCTCGTGGCCCCGAGGATGTGGAGCAAGTGAGGAGCGTGCCGCTCGCACTGACGATGATGATGCTGCTGATGATGATGCTGAGGATGATGATGATGAATAGGAAACGCTACAGCAGTTGGCTCTCCCGGTGAGGAAGAGATTGTTCATCAGCTGAAAGAGAGGAGAAATTGAAGTTTACTATAACAGTGAGACATTAAAGCATCCCATGCACCATCAACATGTTAAACAACCGAGCGCGCAAAACGATTTACAATCAATGAATGTGCGAAAGCGTTTTGTCGCTGGTAACGAAGAAAAGAAACTTTAGTGACAATCAGTCGAGATTTCCTGTTGGACGCACCACATTTCACATAATAACTGTATATATCTGCATAAAGTGTCGCTTTTGAAGTCTGGAATATTTAAAGATGACTCTGTACTTGTCAACATGAGGGGGTCCCTCCATGATCCGTCCCTTCTGCTTGATCCAGAAAATGAGAGACTGCTGCTTCTCATGGAAGTTTTACTCTCCCCTCCCTTCCAGCTTGGAGGCTATAAATTGTGATCATTTAAACCAAAATCCAGTTTCTCCACACGTGATATTTTCTATGTTCAGCATCATCGTCGCTTGTTCATATTTTTGAAGCTTCCCCTCCGCCCTCGAATGTCACACTCATCCACAAACATGCGGTGCGCCACCGCTGGACTTAAAAAAAAAAGAAAAAAAAAAGCACCTTCGAGATTTTTTTGTTGTTGCTTTTTTTAACATTTAGATCTACTACGAGTTTGAAAACATACACATTTTTTTGTGTAATACCCATCTATAATAAAATAACACGTAAGATAAGATCTCATTCGTTAACGTATTAGGCTAACTAACATGAACAATGAGCAATACATTTAATCTTTGCAATACATTTAATCTAGTATAATCTTTGTTAATGTCATATAATAAAATGTTCATGTTCATGTTAGTTCACAGTGCATTAACTGTTAACAAATACAACTTTTGATTTTAATAATGTATGAGTAGTCTAACTACTAAATTTGAACATTAACTAAAATTAAAGTGTTAGTTCACCAAAAAATCAAAATAATGTAATTTATTACGCACCCTCATGTCATTCTACACCTGTAAGACCTTTGTTCATCTCTGGAACACAAATGAAGATATTGTTGATGAAAACTGATGGCTCAGTGCGGTCTGCATTCACAGCAATGACATTTCCTCTCTCAAGATCCATAAAGGTACTAAAAACATATTTGAAACAGTTCATGTGAGTTCAGTGGTTCCATCTTAAAGGGTTAGTTCACCCAAAAATTTAAATTCTGTAATTTATTACTCACCACACCTGTAAGACCTTCGTTAATCTTCAGAACACAAATTAAGATATTTTTGTTGAAATCTGATGGCTCAGTGAGGCTTGCATATGACATTTCCTCTCTCAAGATCCATAAAGGTACTAAAAACATATTTAAATCAGTTCATGTGAGTACAGTGGTTCAATATTAATATTATAAAGTGATGAGAACATTTTTGGTGTGCCAAAAAAAACAAAATAACGACTTATTTAGTGATGGCCAATTTCAAAACACTGCTTCATGAAGCATCGGAGCACAAATGAATCAGTGTATCGAATCATGATTCAGATTGCATTTCAAACCGTCAAACTGCTGAAATCACGTGACTTTGGGGCTCCGAACCACTGATTCGATACACTGATTCATTATGCTCCGAAGCTTCCTGAAGCAGTGTTTTGAAATCGGCCATCACTAAATAAGTCGTCTTTTTTTTTTTTTTTTTTTTGCCGCACCAAAAATATTCTCGTCGCTTTATAATATTAATATTGAACCACTGTACTCACATGAACCGATTTAAATATGTTTTTAGTACCTTTATGGATCTTGAGAGAGGAAATGTCATTGCTCCCTATGCAGGCCTCACGGAGCCATCGGATTTCAACAAAAATATCTTAATTTGTGTTCCGAAGATTAATGAAGGTCGGTGTGTGGAACGGTATGAGGGTAAGTAATAAATGACAGAATTAAAATTTTTGGGTGAACTAACCCTTTAATATTACAAAGTGACAAGAATACTTTTTGTGCGCCAAAAAATACGACTTTTCAACAATATCTAGTGATTTCAAAACACTGCTTCAGAGATTTACGAATCGAATCAGTGAATCGGAGTGCCAAAGTCACGTGATTTCAGCAGTTTAGCTATTTGATAGGAAATCCGAATCACTAATTCAAAACAAAAGATTCATAAATCTCAGAAGCTTCATGAAGCAGTGTTTTGAAATCAACCCATCACTAGATATTGTTGAAAAGTCGTTATTTTGTTGTTTTTTTGGCACACAAAAAGTATTCTTATCGCTTTATAAAAGATAGAACCACTGAACTCGCATGACCTGTTTCAAATATATTTTTAGTATGGACCTTGAGAGGCCTCACTGAGCCATTGGATTTCATCAACAATATCTTAATTTGTGTTCTGAAGATGAACAAAGGACTTTATGGGTGTAGAACAACATGAGGGTAAGATATAAATAACATTATTTTCATTTTTGGGTGAACTAACCCTTTAATAGACCTAAATGCTATAGCATAATTGTTCAGTCTTAATTCATGTTAAGTAATTTAGTAGTTAATGAAACCTTATTGTAAAATGTTACCCAAATAGCCTAATATATAACATTAGGACAGAATGTGTTGCCACACAAAAATTTTCCAACAGAGGCACAGCACTAATTAATAAAAAAGGCAGGGTATCGAGACAAGTTTTTAAAAGTTTAACCTCTTTTAATGTGACACAACGTTTTAAAAACACAGTGCTCATGCACAAGACGCTAAAACAAAAGAGTGAGATGCAACACAACAGTGAAATGGTCAAAAGAGTGAAAAAACTTTTTTTGGCACAAGCTTCAAAGTCACATTACTACTGTGCCACCTGTAAATACTTTAAAAACTAGCAGCGAGTACTACATGCCACCCGCAATCAGATCTGTCACCCGATGAACAATAACATGCAACTACATGTTCCAGTGGCAGCAAAGTGTAAGATGCCACTAAATGTTAAAACTCTTCCGCCAAAGGCATGTTTACAGACAGAAGCATTTTAGGAAGGCACCTTCTCTGATGTCTTTTAGCTTACTCTACTCTAATCTAAATCATTACTGAAATGTTTGAAATTGCAGTGGGGAAAAAAAGGCGTAGCATTGGAAGATACTAAGAAAAAGTAGGTAGTGGGCCTATTCATCTGGCCATATATGATCTCAACATGTGGGCCCCCATGTGGCGATCTACTCTATGTAAAATACAACAGCTTTATGTTCTATGAATCATCATCTTATTTAGGTGTGCATGCCTTTAAACATGTTCAGAAGTGCTCACTTCCCCCTACAATAGTAAGGTCAAATCCCCCCAAATCCCTCTCTTAATTCACACCCTGAGTAATTTGTCAAAAAGATATAAAAAATAAATAAATGAATTACAACTGTTTGATCCATCTCCCATCACTACAACAGTTTTTTAAAGTCTGTTTTTATTCTTCCCTTGAGTTGCCTGTTTCTTCTCTCTTCTTCTACATAGATTCAATTAGTTGTTTTCTAAGAAGCAGTAAAAGCATTGTGTTCCATGTGTAATCTAATTCCACACCCGCTTTAGCCAAAGGCGATGATTTCTATTAGATATGGGCAATCAGTTCATCCCATTAAAGTCAATGAATGTCCCCTTAAAGCTATCCAGCGTTTCTTTTATGAAACCTTTACAGGCCTGTTTTTGTGCAGTTTTGTACATATTCTGGTTCAGATTAGATAATAAAAGTAAGAAACCGGGTTTTAGAGGCTGATTTATTTGTTCCTTAACACACATACTTCCTTCAAAAGAGCTGGAATCTCTAATTTCTATTTCAGGATGTTGCCATACTTGTGGGAGTGATGCTAAAGAAGGTCACCTTTAGAGCAAAACAACCTTTCCTTGAAGCATGATGGATATTTGCATAACATGCATCGATATTGCAATTAGACTCCTTTTGACAGGAGTAAACACTGGCATTACCTGGTATACTCAAGGCATCTTATAACATGTCAATCGTGTTATAAACACAATCCTTGACCTTTGACCTACCAGTCTCATATAGACTGTAAAATCTCAGGACAAGAATTACAAACACTGTTATATATTATTCAGACCCACTAAATTCCTAGAATGGATTTTATATAGTAATGCTACACTCCATTTCTAGGTAAAATGCACATGAACCCCAAACCAGATTGACTGACAGTGTCAAAATGTTACCAGATAAGGGCCCTGATGTCAAGATATTAGTATTCTTGAAATCCCCTAATTATGCTGTTCCCAGTTCTGTGACTGATCAATATCACAAATATGAAGTCATGTGTGTCATTCAGGACAAGACTGATGAGCTAGGATCAGTTTTGCCCTTTTCGTTTTCTAATTATATTTACATATAATTTGGA
Organism: Chanodichthys erythropterus; assembly: GCF_024489055.1. Lineage (NCBI taxonomy): Eukaryota > Metazoa > Chordata > Actinopteri > Cypriniformes > Xenocyprididae > Chanodichthys > Chanodichthys erythropterus. Next base: position 30,292,434 of record NC_090231.1, on the reverse strand, counting down.
TATAATCTTGGATCAATATACATAATCTGCAATGTTTTTCGAAGCATATATTAACCATTAAACACATATTCATATCCGCTGAGAGAGAATAGTTTATAAAATGACAAATAGAAACATTAATCAAGTCTAGAAGGTTTTAGTCATTTTGATTTTGAAAAGGAAATAGCATGATTTAAATGGAGTTACTGGCATTCTAATCCTTACTAATCATATAGTCAGATTGAAATTTTGAAAATTTGTTACAGAGTGTTAAACAGAGATAGATTAAATCCGTATTTATGAAATCCCATACCAAAGAGTGTTGTGCATGCCAGTCATGCAGCCATAGAATCTGACAAATAACTCCTACATTACCAAGAAACCACCACTGCATGACCTAATGTTGGCTAAATCTACCCTGACTCAACGTCACTCTTCTGTGTATATCAGCATGAGATCAATGTTGATCCAATGTTGATGAATGTTACATTCTTTCACATTAAAGGTCTATAATTACACATGTTTATCAATTTCCAGACTTGTTGACAGTTGTAAACCTACTTTTCAGCATAACACTTAAGTTATGAGTAATCTTTTTTTTTTTAATAAGAGTTTTGGGCAGAATGAACAGTGAACCCACTACTTTAAAATCTTGCCTATACAAAACCCAGCAGCTTGCAGCTTTCAATTTAACTAACATCAATATTACCCGATCTGGTAACACTTCAGTTTAGGGAACACATATTCACTATTAACTATGACTTTTCCCTTAATAAACTTCTAATTTACCGCTTATTAAAGGTCCTCTAAGCGATGTCACGCGTTTTTAGGCCAAAACATTTTTTGTCACATACAGCAAACGTCTCCTCACTATCCGCTAGCTGCCTTACCCCCAGTGCATCCAAGATATAGGTGACATTTTTTCTTCAGTCGATCACAAATGATGATTTTTAACTGCAACTGCTGCCCTCTGTCATTCAAATAATTGCAGTAGATGGGAACTTCATCTATAAGAGTGAATAAACCTTGCTTAGACAAATCCAAATGAAACCCTGCGGCTCGTGACGACACATTAATGTCCTAAGACACAAAACGATCGGTTTGTGTGAGAAACCGAAAAGTATTTATATATTTATAGTATTTTTTACCTCTAATACACCACTATGTCCACTCCATTCATGACTCCTTTAGTGATGTCTGATCGCGCTCTGTCAACGGCAGTGATGTCTCGCGCATATACTTCAATGAGTGTCAGACATCACTGCCGTTGACAGAGCGCGATCAGACATCACTAAAGGAGTCATGAACGGAGTGGACATAGTGGTGTATTAGAGGTAAAAAATTATATAAATACTTTTCGGTTTCTCACACAAACCGATCGTTTCGTGTCTTAGGACATTAATGTGTCATCACGAGCCGCAGGGTTTCATTTGGATTTGTCTAAGCAAGGTTTATTCACTCTTATAGATGAAGTTCCCATCTACTGCAATTATTTGAATGACAGAGGGCAGCGGTTGCAGTTAAAAATCATCATTTGTGATCGACTGAAGAAAAAATGTCACCTACATCTTGGATGCACTGGGGGTAAGCAGATAAACATCAAATTTTCATTTTTGGGTGAACTATCCCTTTAAGCAGACACTGTTTTCAACCGGCATAAAAAACAATAAATATCACGTCAATATCAATACATTTCGATTATATACAATAAAATCACATTTTTACTCTAGTTGTGATCAAATAAATGCAGCCTTGGTGAACATAGAGACTTCTTTTTTTACAGAACCCAAACTTTTTAATAGTAGTATTAATTAATTAATGACTCAGTTTTAACTAGTCATAAGGCATCTACAAGCATTACATCATTGTTTTCTGAACAACACATCATGCAAAAAACAAGAGCAGGTTTGGTGATGATATGCATGAAATTGAATGTTGTGCTTTGCTTTTCCTGATTGAGAGTTCAGAACATTAGCATGAATTCATCCAGCACACAAGAATAATGCATGGTTTATATGTGCTCTTACTGAGAGGAACTTTAAGATGCATCTTGCCAAGGTCAGGAACTCCTGCTTTGTGGGCATAACTATTTGGAGAGAGAGAGAGAGAGAGAGAGAGAGAGAGAGAGAAATTAAAACAATAAAACACAATGACTGAAAGCCATATTCTGACATTCTGACAAGGTAAAGTTAAGGTCTACGGGAGAGAGAAGAAAAGGAAAACAGAAGTATGCAACACATTTCCTTCTAAGAGAAAATGATTTGCTGTATTGTCTACACATGCAATGGAAGTGAAGGGCTTGTGATTTGCAGCTATTTTGCAACCCGTCAATGAGCATTTAGCCTGTCGGCACTGACCTTTTCAGACGAGCCCCTGATCAGCCCCCTCATCTGTTTCAGCACAGACCTCCCAGCCAAAGTCCTAACAGCTAACTCTTGTTTGGTGTTGTGCAAATAAAACCCGATTACTTGGGCTGATTGCCACAATTTGACTAGGCAGACTCACCTCAGGCTGAAATAAAAATGAATGCTGCAATATTGTGAACAAAATAAGGGAGAAAGGGAGAGCATGAAAGAGAAAGAAAAATGGAGAGAGAGAAAGAGAGAGAAACAACATTGTGACTTAATTGATTCCATGCAATCTCATCAATTGTGATTAAAATGAAATGCCCCCCTCATGTTTGAAAAGGTTAAAACAAATTGACGGTGGAAATCACAGCTGGTTATCGCAGTGTGTGGAGCAGCAGGACTTTAATGAAGTGAGTGCAATTCCATCCTTCATCCTGCTGTATCAGAAGAGAGAGAGAGAGAAAGAGAGAGAACATTAGCTTCTCATAAGACATCATTGTCCCTGATCTGCCCTCTGATGATATTACATCGACAAAAGCACTCTGTAAGTCACTCTCCGAGTACGTTTACTGACTGACTTGGTTTTGATATACTGCAGCTCAGCACAACAGACGTACATTATAGAAACCACTTAACGCTGAACTTATTTCTCCTTTAACAATCTTCTTTATAATATTCAAAAAAGACAATTATTTCATCCTATGCTGACGAGAAGGCATTGCAGGCATTGTGTTTTTATTTACTGTGTTTTTGCATAAGGATGTACTCCCTCAGGCCCTGTTCCAAATGGCAGTCTGATGGACTTGTAATGGCCGCCACATACATGAGCCCATGAAGTCCGTGAGGAAATAGCTACATGTGTATGATCCCTCCCGCCAGCTAAGGTCACTGAATGAGCAACGTCTTCTTGTTCCTTCACAAGGCAAAAAGTCATTGTCCAAAACTTTCACCCTCTCTGACGGAACGATATTTCCTTGACCCGAACACCAGAGTCCATCATTATTTTTTAAGAAGCAGCTGAAGACATACCCCACACCCTTGAATCAATGCACTTACACAAAACAAAAACAGTTCTTCTCTGCATTTCTAGCTTGCTTCCTAATCTAGTAGTAAAATAATCCTGCCATTGTATATTATAAATATTGTTGCTTTTGATCACTTTGGATGAACATCTTCTAAATGTATAAATGTAAATAGGGGCTGTGTCTGAAAGCTGAAAAATGCTGCCTCCGCAGGCAGTTAGGAAGGCAACAATGCATGTCTAAATGATATGGTTGTGTCACATTCTGTCTACTGAGATATCTTCATCTGATTGATATTTGAAGGAAGAATATATGTATTCTTCACTGTCTATGATATCCCACTGTGCATTAGACTCCATGACAGTAGAGCTAAAAAATAAAATGGTGCCTGAAAGTTGTGGTGCTGGTGGTCACTTAGTTTGCTTAAGACATAATCATCTGGATCAACATGCACATTCCCAAATTTCTATATATCCTAATTATTGTTAATATGTAATTCATTTCTCCAGGAGCTCATTGCTTCTACCTTCAGGTAAACTGTTAACAGTGATTGTAAATTAACTGCCTAAATTATTACATTATTTGCTAACTGCATTCTTTAAATTGTGATGTTGACATGCATTCTCTGTAAAGCTGCTTTGAAACGATATGTATCGTGAAAAGCGCTATACAAATAAATGTGAATTGAATTTAATTAGTTATCACCAAAGATCTATTTTGTTGAAGATAATTAGACTGTTATGCTGCCTGTCTGAAATCAGATTTAGGAGATAGCCTACCTTCATGCGCAAATGCTGCTTGTGAAGTCATTGCCCAATAGGGCAGAGAGGCACCAAGTCAAATGCCTAAAATTTCGGGTGCCGGCGTCAGGGTGTTTCACTTGTCATTTTGATGAAAACTTAAAATTGCAAATAGACTGCAGTGACAAGATCAATGAAGAAATTTGTTCTCTTGTAAACAATTGTGTGCCCTACTAATAGCTGATGGTTGGGCACTTTAGTCATGTACACAACATAGGCTATAGTAGGCTAAATGAGAGTTCGTAAGTGATCAAACATATAGAGTACACATTTAAACCATTAAAAATATGTAGCAAAAGAGGTTACCTTTGTTGAATTAATTTATTTGTGGGAGCCTGTGTCTGTATTTGTGGAACTAATGGTCACTCTTTGATTATGCTTTTTTTTTCATTGGTTGTTGCTTTAAATCTTACCCAGATACAATAATGATATTTTCTGATTGGCTATTGTGTAGCCTCTTTCTTTTTTTTGATTGGCTGATAAGTGGCAGGTTCGAGACGCGCTTTATTCCATACCGGTTCCAGAGAGAGCGGCGCGGCCAGAAATATTTTGGGCACTGCGGCATATGAAATATATGATAAATAGTTTTTCTGCGTGAGAAATACAATGTGTGGCGGGAGTGCGTGACAAAAGACCGAAATGAGTGACTGTCACGCTCAATGCGTGACACTTGAGAGCCCTGAGACTGTAACACGGTTCGTAAATGTGGGAAGAAGGAGGAGGGAACGTTCAAACAATAATTTTTAATAAAATAAACAAAGAACAAAACGAAAGTAATGCCGGCAGACCCTCGCGGACGTCTGCCGGCCACACAAAAATAATAAAACGTAATGTACAGTCCAGGGGCGCGTTTCCCGAAGCGAACTATGGTCGCAAGTTCGGTCGTTACCAATAGAGTTCAATGGGACTTACGACCATGGTTAACCAACGATGCTTTCGGGAAACACACCCCAGGCCTGGTCCTCTCTCGTCCTTCACTGTCGTCGCTCCTTGTTTTATTCTCCCGGAGCTCCTCGGTGAGAGACTCAAGGCCGTTGCGCCTCCCAGTTGATGCTCGTTATCACTTGCGTCACCGCTCTCGCGCCGTTCCCTCACGGCTCTCGCCCGCCCTGGTCGCCACATAGACCTTTTACAGCAAGGGTGCCAAACTCACCTCCAGGAGGGCCACAGTCCTGCAGAGTTTAGTTCTAACCCTGCTCCAGCACACATATCTGTGGTTGTCAAATAACACTAAAGGACTTGATTAGCTGTATCAGGTGGGTTTAAGTTAAACTATGCAGGACTGTGGAACTGAGTTTAGTAGCCCTGCTTTATAGCCACTATACACCCTCAATATGGGTTATGCACAACAAACGTCTGTATTCTGCAAAACAGGTTGCATCGCTTCTGGTCCAGGTATTTTGTACGTGCTTTGTTAAATATTTTACTCAATATGCCTTCAAAAGAGCTACTAAATATGAACATTAGTGACAATATATATTGTGTAGAGTTCACCCAAAACTAAAATTACTGTGTGATAAAAAAAGTCAAGTTTACAGCATTTTAGTGTCAGTATTATAACTGCTATAACTATTAAACTACTATATATAATATTAAATTTAATGTATAATAATGCAATGGGAGAATATCTGAGGGTCCTGATAATGCCAAATGTCTTATGTTATCAGTAAAAAGTGGCCTACATTATTTTAATTATAACTAGTCAGAGACAGAGTGCAAGCATATTCAACAAAAACAATTCTGTATTTTCAGCATCAGAATCATGAATGTTTGTATTCTGGTGTCACTTTTGTCCTGTGCATTGGGTTACCAGCACCAAGTCCCTATTCACTTCCACCCACCAGTGTATAATGCCAAATTTAGCATTATAATCAACAGTACATTTTTTGTTAATCTTTTACCATATGTCTTGGAGTATCACAATAATATCATATCGTGATATTCAAATTGTGACATGAGTGTATCGTTAGATAAGTGATAAGTGTTAAGTGATATTTTATAATCACTTGTGACCATAGAGAAGTAACAAAGGGAATTTCTAATTTTACATTTTTCACACATGCATCCATGTATCCACACTCTCAATGGCATAAAAGCAGGACTATATCCACTATTATGGATGCACATTTACAGTGTTTGCACATTCACTGAAGATTTGGATTTGATTTCTTTAGAAACCAGGAACGATTTATGCAGAGGATCCGCTTATATACTGGGAGTTGCTGTCACCTAGTGGATATTTTCAGTATAAAAAGTATTTGTTAATCAGCAGTTTTTCTTCCATATATCTCCTGATAATTCACAAGAGTGTACAAACTCTAACAAGTTTTCATGCACTCAAACATAAAAGGGACAACAAATACTAGTTAAAATTCAAAGGGTTTTTTAATGGCAAAAAACTAACTTTGCTGTGTTAACAAAATCATAATTGCAACCTGCATTGCTAAATAAGTACCACTGCAGTGGGATAATTTGGAACCAAGCCCTCTGGTGTGTGCTACTGTGGGCGTGTTGTGTTGCCTGTTTGCTCACAAATTGGCCTATTTTCAGTGGATGCAACAGAGTATTAGTCTGAACAAGCAGCAGGGACAGAACGCTAACTCAGCAACATTTCCCCTCAATGGGAATGCAAATAAAAACAAGATGCAAAGCAAAACCTTTGATTAAAACTCAGAAGTCCCTGAGCAGAGAGAAAAGAAAAGAAAATTAAAATAAAATAAACTTTGTATTTGTATAAGAAACTCTTTTGTAATATATTAATTCTAAAAAAAAAAAAAAAAAAAAAAAAAAAAAAAAATCCATTTTACATAAAGTAAGACCTGTGTACAAGTACAGGATCTCCATGAATTGAATCATAAAATCACTTTTTTCTCTCAATTAAATTTAAGCAAATAATATTTATTAATTAGACTTCCTAAAATAAAATAAATGAAAAACTGAGCTGGGAATACAAGCTTCATGTCTAAAAGCTGAGAGGTGAAGAATAATAATTTTTTTTTTTTTTTTTTTTAAAAGGGGGGGTAATCACAGTTTCTGCCAATCTCACGTTAACCTTGAGTACCTATAGAGTAGTATAGCATCCTTCATTTCGCCGAAAATTCTTTAGTTTTATCATATTTATAAAAGATACATGTACCGAGTCTTTCCGAAAACAGCCGAGTACCTGGAGGCATGTCATGCGAGCGGAGATAGAGCGATGAGCTGTCACGAGCACGCGCAGGTTTTGCGTATACATCGGCTTGTTTATATTATATGCACTTAGGCGCCTATTACCAACAAAACAGACATTTGAAGCAGTTTTACTCACCACCTGCGGTTCCGACTCAATAAATATCATTATTGCTGTGACTGCTCCATCTTTCAGTTTCAAACGATCTGTAAATCCAGCATAGAACTGGTCCTGAGGGCTTGAACAGCCACGGAAAAACACGAGATATTCTCCATTCATTTTAACCAATAAAAACGCAATTGCAACTATCAGTTTCTATGGTTATTTTAATAACAAATATCAAGAGCGCATCAATGTAATATGTGAGCACAAAACTCTCAGCTCCACTCAACGCTGGGTTCTTTGGAAAGCAAGGTTATCTTTCCCTCACAACGAAAAACACTTCTTTGGTGACATTGTTGATTTTCTGAAGTCCTATGACCTGTGCAGCGCTACTGACGACTTCTGTAAAGCCGAACGCACGTTGATGGGCGTGCTCTTGCTCTCTCTGGTCGACATGTGCGCGCGCGCCTTTCCGGGAGAAGTGCCCGTACAAGGAATTCCGCCCCCGTTGATGTCACTCAGGCCCGTACTCGGAAAAAAAACCCCCCGAAGTTTATGAGGATTTGGAAGAGTATTTTTGGCACAGAAATAGGCTACTCCGTCATACGTCCAACTCGTGTTTAGCATGATAATCCAAGTCTTTAACAGTGTAAATAGAATGCATATAGCAAAATAGCCCCCCCCCTCCCTTTAAGCTGCAACAGATTAAGAAGTGTTTTAGCATGATTATACATTTTAACATTTTGTAAACAATGAAAGCCTTTAAATAAATCATTTAATAGTTTATGGGATACTTGGTGGTGTAAACAGAAAACTAAATTTGCTGATAGGGCATATGCTTGTGTACAAAAACACTCTACCCAAGCTTAAGGCAAGTGTTCAAATGGCATGGCAAAGTATGACGTCATAGCTGCATGCTTCTTCAACTGTGTCAGTCATCTTTCTTATCAGAGGTACTGTCCTCTTGGTCATCATCATGAGAAGCAGAACAGAAGTAAGCAAAAGAGGAGTCACAGTCTGGCTCCCCACCCTGGAGACCCTGGTATCGCTGTAGCTCGATGTAGGTGGTGAAGAGCTTGGCATACTCTGGGTGTGTGAGAGCGAAGGAACGAAACTCATCTGAGAGAGAAAATGAGATTGGAAAGTTACTACAAATGTGTTTACTCAAAAGGAAACCAAACTAATCAAGTGATGTAACTGATGGGCAGTAATGAAATTATGTATGGTAATTAGCATATTTACATCAGGCACTGTGTAAAAACAAGCCTTAAAGATTTTATTTTATTTTGGACACTCAAGTAGGTACTATCCAACATGATGGCCTGAAATCAACTCCTGTCAAGTAACACAAAAGTAACACAAAAATGACTCCACATTTCAATAGGCAACCAGTCCTTGTTTGGATAAAAACATGTTTCAATAGTTTACGCAAATAACCACAAGCCTTTACTTAAAAGTGCTCAAGATTGCACACAGATATTTTCCAAGGTGTTCACATATACAGCATGGAATCACGTGCTGCTGACTGTGATGCTTTCATGTGCAGAAAAAAGCCTGGGCCTCTGGGTGATGTTCTTTAATTTACGTGGAAACTTTTGTTGGACTATTAAACATTTACTGCAGTACCACAGCATACAGTAATCTGATAGTTCTTGCTTGCTGAATGCATTAAACAAATACAACTTTTACTTCAGACAAGTCAAGAATCTTGACATGAAATGAACTCTGGACTGTGAAAAACCTTGGACTGGTATAATCAAGTTAAATCTTTTTTTTTTTTTTTTTTAAAGCAGCTTCATGGGAAAATACTTCTCTAATATCTATAATATCATAACCCAATCTAATTTCCCAGTAGATTTTGTGAAGTACTCATTGGTCAGTTGTATTTAAATGTTCATTGGAAGAATTATGCCTCAATATATTTTTAAATCAATAAGATCAAGGCCCGGTTTCACAAACAGGGCTTAGACTAAGCCAGGCATTCGTTCAATTAGGGCATTTAAAGGGATAGTTCACCCAAAAATTAAAATTCTGTCATCATTTACTCAACCTCGAGTTGTTCCAAACCTGTATGAATTTCTTTGTTCTGTTGAACACAAAGGAAGATATTTTGAAGAATGTGGGAAACTGAACAGTTCTGGGGCACCATTGACTCCCATAGTATATTTTGTTTTTCCTACTATGGAAGTCAATGGTGCCCCAAAGCAGCCTGGTTACAAACTTTCTTCAAAATATCTTTCTTTGACAAAGAAATGTATACAGATTTGGAACAACTTGAGGGTGAGTAAATTATGACAGAATTTTCATTTTTGGGTAAACTATCCCTTTAAGTAGCTTTTATAATCGTACCCTAGAAAAAAACATTACTGGTGTACATCTTGAGACAAAACAATGGCACTGACATATTTTAAAATACGTCATTGCAAGTTGCTTTCAGTTAAAACAGCTCAATCCTGCATTTTAGTCTGGGACTAGGCTTAAGCCTTGTCTGTGAAATCGGGGATTGTTTATTAAAGATGATGTTAATACAATGCAATTCAGAATTGAGCATTTACTTAACACACCCTAAACTGGCACCCAAATTTAACATTGCCAGTGTTAGGCCTGTGTTCTAATTTCTACAATCTAATTTGCCAAACAAGACAACCACTGTCACAGTGCCTGTGATTTGAGTGTCTATGTACAGATATGATTATGAAAATGCTAAATGGCATGTTGAAAAGCATTTGACCACAGACTATATAACTGAAACTTGAGAGCCCACAAAACCCTTGGTTACAAGTGCAATTATAATGGTAAGTTATTTGTTTGCTAAATTTCATAAAAAAAAAAAAAAAAAAAAAAAAAAAAAGTATTCTCTGAATGATAGCATTTCTAACATCCATGACAGTCTTATCTCACTGAGGTAGTTGCTATACAGTTGGCATACAGACCATAAGTTATGTGTCCTGATCCATCTGCATCAATTTCTGTGAAGAGGCTGTTGACGTCAAGATCACACACTCCAAGAGCAGAACGTATCAAACTGCTAAACTCCTCTTGTGTGATACAGTTGTCCTCATCGATGTCAAACAGCTGCAGAAAGAGTTCACAGACACAACCGGACAATCTACCTCATTTTATACATATACATTCACCAATTTTGACAACAAATCACTTGAGAGTAATCCATCCATACGCTCTGCTGCTGACTTGTTTCTTTTTGTCAAGTAGTTAGAGATTTTTTAAAAGCCACCTCAAGGTGCTAACAACCACTGACACATTGGTGCCTGTATGGTTTACCCTCATAACCACATTACAATGTCTTCTGTAACTATTTACCAGATGAAATCTTAATTTTATTTTTGCACAATTATACAGTAGTTTGAGAATTTATGGATTGCAATTGTCTTCTCATAGTAGTATCAGTGTAATCTGTGATATCATTACCTTAAAAGCAGTCTGAATGACTTCCTCATTATTAGCTGGTCGGCACAGAACAGTGACACCAATGACATACTCTCTGAAATCAATGGTGCCATCCCCATTCTACAAAGAGACACAGAAAACATATGCTTTATCTACTTTATATAGGCCACACTGTGAATAAAATAAAATGCTGTTTTATTCATCCAGTCCCATAGATTTATATTGGTTGTGGAATGAAAATAGAGTAGATTTTAAAGCAGATATCTTGTATTTCATACATTCAGCTTATTGTCTGTATCTTAGTGGGGCTCTTTTCCACATCTTACTCCACATGGTTAGTTATGGACACACTCACTCTGTCAAACAGGGCGAAGAGCTCATGTAGAACTGGGCTGAGAGGTAGTTTGAGGAAGCTGGCAAACTCCTCAACTGTAATCCTCCCACCTTTGCAAGAACAGGCTATGTTGGCAAAACTCTCCAGTTCCTTCTTCACGTTATCCCATTTTAATCTGAATTTACAACAGAGAAACAGAAATTTCAATCTTAAAGTTGGCAATAAAAATACTTTTTATTCTTATTGTGATGTATATCTATCCAAAAGAAACGGTTTCTTGAAATAGAAAAAATGTAAGACTTGATTGGATGGATGTGGTTTGCTATTGCTGTTATCTCATGTGAGTGACGTGAAGTTTTTTGATAAAAAGATTATGATGGCATGTGAGTTTTGAATTAATTTTAAAATAAATACTGCAATCTTACATAAAAGAACAAGAATTTCATGGTGCCTTTAAATGACCTTTTTTCATTTTGTGTAGTCATTTGGGCTACGAGTATCACAATATTTAATGATAACAAGGTTATGCACTTATTTTATATTTTTATAATAATAGTCGTACTCCAATTTCCTGCTGATCTTGGTAAACTCCACGAGACCTGCCTCCATAGGCAGTGTCAGTTCTCCAGCTGCAATCATCAGACGACAATCTTCGTAAGTGTGGTCTGTGACCGGCAGGCCCAGGGACCTAGTAACAGAGTCAGAAATTGTGATACAATTCTTAAGATAGAAATATTGTATTATGCACACATTGTAAATGTCCACCAAATAAAATCTTATAAAGACATGGAAGAATAAATAGCTTACACAGCCATGACAGATCTCACTGACTGAGCAAACTTGATAGGACATTTTTTCTCCATCTCAGTAGGAACTTGAGGGGGCAGAAACTAAAGCACAGACACAATACATATATTCACTGAAATAATCTGTATCTATATAAGATTTTTGAAGATTAGCTAAATGTTTGTTTTAGCATCATTCTTCTCCACAGCTTCTTGATGCTCTTTTGACATATTTCTACATCAAAGGTGCAAAAAGCAGAGAATATTAGCATTAAATATGTAAACATTTCTTACAGACCTCAACCTCCACTGTAGTATAGAGCTGGCAGAGTGTGAGCAGCAGTAATCTGGCCCTATAACAGGAACTGGTGGTGAGGCTCAAACCAACATTTCAGGAAGCATTGCTCTCTATATAAAGTATGCATGACTGTGCAAAAAGGGTCTCAAGACCAAGCTTATCTAAGAAAGTGATCTATAAGACTAGAGAGGAAGAAGATAGCAATTTAGTCATCCTTTTTTATTTGATTATGACATTTAGCTCTATTTTTCTCTTAACTTGCATGCCAATAAACCAATGAAACATCCTTTTTGGCTCACCAGAGTGTTTCTTGCTGCATTCTATACATAATCCTGGCATTTAAATCAGAATTCTGATCACTTTTTTGTTGCAACAGTGATTGGAAGAGGCCTAACTGTAGAAGCATTTTGTCAGTTGTATAAATGCTTTTGGCTTTGTTTAAGTTTAATATTACTTACGATTTTGGACCCTGCCATGTCCATGTGACTGTGTCCTGTAAGTATTAAAAAAAAATACAAAAGTAAGAATTATTCTATTTTAAAATAAAACATTTTTCAAAGACATGAACCCATTACAGCTTGAGCACGACTGACATACATGGAGAGCCTTTAGCCACTGCTTGTAATTTTGACAGGTGGCCTAACCCTTACGAAAAAGAAGTTTACTTCAAGTTCATTTTATCAAGTATACTTAAGTAATGTTAAAGTATATTTTTTAAGTATACTTTATGTAGTAAGTATACTAGTATCAATGTACTAGTAGTAAACTTGTAAGTGTACTATTTTAATACCGCTTGGGACTAAATTGGCCCAACTGAAGTATACGTTTAAGTCTACTATAAGTGTAACAGTAGTAAACTTTAAGTACACAACTAGTTCACAGTTTCGTTTCTCATTTGTACTGCATCTGTACTACAAGTGAACTTAAGTATACTAGTAGTTTACTATTTTAATTCTAGTAGTACATTTTAGTATATAAATTGAAATATACTATCAGTAAACTACTAGTTTAGTGTACTTGTAAGTATACTTGTTAGTTTTCTTTAAGTGAACATAACATCACACTTATAGTTTACTTTTTATATATTATTTGTGGCAATTTAAGTATACTACTAGGTTCCTATTTGGGTATTATATTTTATACTTGAAATACCTTTAACTGTACTTGAACTCTTTCTATTTTAAAAACATTTTATTCTAGCTTCATGAATCCTTTTTTATTAACACTCAAATGTGGGTAAGTTTTTTATCAACACTTAAATGTGGGTAACATTTTAAATAAAAAGCTGAGAAAATTGCATTTTTGTCAAAGACTACGTCTGGATGGGATTCAGAAAGATGATCAAACACAGGTAGAGTAGATAGAGTCCATAAACACCCCCAAAGCTTCATAGTCCTCAAAGTCCACAAAGCGTTTGGCATTGGTTTTGGTTTTTATTTACATGCTGTTTAATGTTTGATGATCACTTTATTTTATATTTGCATGAGTAATTTTCTATTGCTTGTTTAAGCTTCTTCTTTTCCTGTGTTTTGATCTGGAGATTCTGTACTCTTTCAGAAGATGTAAAACAGCGCCCCTTACCATTATATAGCCTGAAAATTCAATCAATGGCGAGGAAAGAGGGAAGTAAATTCCTATGTACACTACCAGTGGACTAGCCTACACAAAACTTCAGATACTCAGAATTAGGAATTTATCTGTTTCTTTATAAATCAATATTTTCCGAACAATGTACTTTTATATTATACTTTTACAAATATACTTTTAAGTATATCTCGATCAAAGACTGAGTCCAAGTATAGGCCAAATATACTTAGACTTTTCTGTCAGTATAAGTCAAGTATACTTAAGTGCAATTTTAAGTATATTTCTCAGAAGTACATAAAGGATATTTCTGAGAAGTAGACTGAAAGTATACTTTCTTGTTTTTAGTCTAAAAGAAGTATGCTAATAGCACACTTGAATAAACTTCTTTTTCGTAAGGGAATGCAATTGCATGCTGTTTTATGTTTGGTCTACTACAGTACTATCTACTTAGTTATTATGGTTATTTATGGATATGTACTTTACATATGTTAGAATTTATTTTGTTACTCCATTGCATCATGAAAACAAGACTTCTGTTGAATTTATACTGACCAACTTATTTGGATATCTGATAAGAACTGGCTGTACCGGGACCCCTGGGACAAAGGCACCTATGGAGGTAAAGAGAGTAGCAAATAAGCACCTTTCATTCATTTTCTTTGTCTTTTTTGTCCTTTTAGCTACATTCATACCTCCTGAAATTTGCTCAGTACCACTGTCCCAACTGTTTTCTTTATGGAGAAATATATTTCAGAATGAACTTAAATCCCTGTCTGACACTACTGATCACACCATGTGCTGCATATCAGGTCACAGCTTTTTACTGATTCTCAAATGGACAATCACTGATTATCAATGAAGCAAAACCTGTCCAACTGATATGACCTGAATGTAGATAAAACCTATAGGTATTACATAATACAACAATAAATCTCACTCTGATCAGCTAACTTAAAGCCTACTGCAAACAGATTTTGTTTTTGAAATATATTTAAATAAATGTCATAGACTCAAATGGATAAAATCTTAGTGGTGTGTGGATAATACCCATTCATAGACACAACACTCACTCTCGTTTATGTGCTGCTGGTTTTGCTGGCCTCAGCAGACATCATTCTAGTTTCTTTAGTACACCAAAACAAACTGTCAGCATTGGAAACCCCTAATTCCATGATAGTTTATCTGCCCTTTTACTTGTATACATTTGCATCAGGTAAATTAGTTTACTGATAACAGACAAGAAGATTTTCATATGGTGCAGTTCATACACAACTTTCATCATCTACCGAGTCTGCTACAGTACAAGATCTTAACTGGATCTTAATATTAAAGGGTTAGTTCACTCAAAAATGAAAATAATGTCATTTATTACTCACCCTCATGCCGTTCCACACCCGTAAGACCTTCGTTAATCTTCGGAACACAAATTAAGATATTTTTGTTGAAATCCGATGGCTCCGTGAGGCCTCCATAGCCAGCAATGACATTTCCTCTCTCAAGATCCATAAAGGTACTAAAAACATATTTAAATCAGTTCATGTGAGTACAGTGGTTCAATATTAATATTGTAAAGCAATGAGAATATTTTTGGTGTGCCAAAAAAAAAAAAAAAAGACGACTTATTTAGTGATGGCCGATTTCAAAATACTGCTTCAGGAAGCTTCGGAGCATAATGAATCAGTGTGTCGAATCATGATTCGGTTTGCGTGTCAAACCGCCAAACTGCTGAAATCACGTGACTTTGGCGCCCCGAACCGCTGATTCATAACCATCACTAAATAAGTCATTATTTTGTTTTTTTTGGCACACCAAAAATATTCTCGTCACTTTATAATATTAATATTGAACCACAGTACTCACATGAACTGATTTAAATATGTTTTTAGTACCTTTATGGATCTTGAGAGAGGAAATGTCATTGCTCCCTATACAGGCCTCACGGAGTCATCGGATTTCAACAAGAATATCTCAATTTGCGTTCCAAAGATTAACGAAGGTCTTACGGGTGTGGAACAGCATGAGGGTAAGTAATAAATGACAGAATTTTCATTTTTGGGTGAACTAACCCTTTAATTCTGCATTATTATGTTGTCCAATATCATAATTAACCTTTCTATATAACAAACAAACAAAAATAAACAGAATCTGCTAACCTTGTTTGAAGGTAATGAGACATGATCTGTTTGTACATGTTCCTTCAGGAAAAACGAGCACCTAAAAAAGAAAATAACACCAGTATTATATTATATATATATATATATATATATATATATATATATATATATATATATATATATATATATATATATATATATATATATAAATAAAAAACAAAAAAAAACAAACAAAAAAAAAAAACCTTTGCAATAATAAAATTAGGAAAACTAATTAAACTATGTTGTAAAATCCACAATGTTGACACAGGTCATTGTTTAGGAACAGGACATCCAGCATTTGAGGAAGTATGGGTCTAAAAGTAATTTCCTGCTTTCAAAAGTTGGAACACACTTAACTTGGTTTCACATTGTGAAATTCAAGTTTAAACGTTCAACTTTGTTTTATTTTTGATAATTTTAAAGTCACACGATAAAATAAAATAGGAGTGGAGGAGCTCACCTGCGGCCAGTGTCCTCCTGACTTTGCTCTCCGCTCAATCTCAAGTATAGTGTTTCTACGAGAGTCTGGATCTTTGCGTGAAACAAGCACTGGCTGCACACAGCGCAAAAACCCTGGGGAACATAAAAATAATAAAACAATATTAAGTAATAAGTGGGTTTTGCAGTAATAGCAAAACTGATCAGCAATATATATATATATATATTGCTGATCAGTTTTGGTAGCTTTCAAGTAGCTTATATATTCAAAAGCTACTTGAGAACATTATCAAAATGTTATGGCATTTCATTTGCTTTTTGTGTTTCTTTTTGTAAATAAACACAATGCTTACTGCCAAAGATTGGTGCTTCCAGGGACTCCGAGCGGGATACGGTAGAGGGTAGACCAGCTTCAATACAGGCGATGGCATCAAAGAAAGAAGAGTGAGGGGCCACAGCTAAAATGGGGGCCTCTACACTGCTAGCCTGCTTCCCCTTCACCACCACCCTGAAACCCATCCCGAAGAAATACATCCGGCCTAGAAAGGTCATCACTCTTTTGTGCAAGAACCTGCCCACAAACACATATACAAGCGTTAAAACATGAGGAATTATACTGGATAATGACTTCGATTTATCAAACATACCGACACATGCACACACAAGCACAAAAAGCTTGCTTTAATGGCTCTGACATGGTGTGCTCATCGCGTGTTAGATCAGCATGTTGTTGCATCAGTTAAGATAATAACCACATCCCTCCAACAGCCGTGCAGCCTCCTTCGCTAAGACTTAATTAATCTGATCAGTGTGGTCAGTATGAGAAGAAACAAGACACAAAATGAGCTGTTTCTCAAGAAACCACATGGCCTGTTTGACAGAGAAGCATGAATTAAACAGACTGGAAGGGCTCTGTAACGCACAACATATTTGCAACGGCTGATATGCAAACCACAAATTTCGCATCACTAACTCACACATCTATTATTAATGCAGGGGAAGCAAACACACCTAACAATACACAGACTCCCTTGCACACAAGACCTAACAAATTACTATTAGCTTGCATTTAACAATCCCTTCTTAGCCTGTAGCAAAAGATACAAATCAGGAACTAAGACAACATCAGAAAATTTTAAGAGGTTTTTTTATCTGTATGGTTAAGATTTAAGGTGCTGTGCTGTCAGGTTTAGTTAGCAGGCCAAGAATATAAGTGTTTTATTATGCTTTAAACAAGCTGTAACCTAAAAAAAAAAGGTGCATTTTAATCTTGTGCTGAAATGTAGGAGGTGGTGTCTAAGTGTGCAACATGAGTGTACAAGAAGTGGTGTTTACCTTCTCCAGCCAGTCATTGGCTCCACCGCTCCTTTCAGAGACTGTTTGAATGTAATCATGACAGAAACCGGCCACATGACCATTAGAACAAGAAGCAAGAAAATGGCACGGAGCGGCACAAGGATGATTCCTTGAAGAAAAAACTAAACACAGACATAAGAGAAAAAACTAGACACAATCACACAATAATGTCAAATAAAGCTACACAATGCAAATTACTTTCTATGTTTCTATTCAAGGCATCTGCAGCGATTCAACCTCAAATATGTTTCTATAAAGGCTTCTTAAGAGCAAGAGCAAGACTGTGATGTAATTGGTTTAAGGGAAAAAATAATTAATGTATAAAACAAACTCTTAAATAACTAATGCTAAATAAAACCCATCAATTCAAGACGGAAACTGAAATCACACTCCCCCCGCACCTCCTCATATAGCTATTAGAGATCTACAGTACTACAGCGCCTTAAAAGTCTGGAATCAGAAAATTGAATTGGTTAATTAATTCAATTAGAAAAAGCATAATAATTACAGCAGAAAGACGAAAAATATTGAATCATATAAGGGGGGTGGGTGCTTCAAATATTGTGTTGGACAACAGGGGGCCTTCAAGTCAAAAACCTAGCATGTCAGAAGTCTTGACCTTTTTGATTGTTTTCAACCATTAAACCATACAATTCCAGAATTTTCCACATAATCTATTGGATTCATATTCAAATTAATTGTATAAACATTTTTATTGACTCATTTTAATGACTGTAAATTCAGAAATGTTAATATTCCCCTATTTACATCACCACATGTTGTGCTTAACTCTTGTTACTTCACTTGTTTTCCCTCATTACAAAAGCTAACATTGCTTACAGTTGTAACATCCAAAAAGTAACATAATTTGGACCCTTTATACAGCACAGATAGCAAGTTTCAATCATTTAGTGATTAAACATTTTCTTAATCTTCAACCCTGTTAACCAAGTTATTGTAAGGCTTGTCAAAACTAAGGGAAGGAAGGAGGAAATAAGGTAGCTTAAAGGGAAACATATTAAACAAATCAAATAAGATGTCGATACATTAATAAGATGAAGAACTGAATGACCTCAGTGAAGAATAATATTGACAGTCAAGTCATAAATTAAGAGTATGGACTCACTTTGATTTTATCGGCTTTGGTTAAATTGAGGTCGTGTAGGAATGGGTTGATGACGGCGGGCAGCAGCAGGGAATGCTGTCTGGGCAGCGCGAACACTCTCTGCGGAGGCATCTTCACTCATCACAGCAGAGCAGAGTCTTCGTGTGTCCAAGCCTCTGAACGAAGCGCTTCCTCGTTATCACACGCGCGACACGCCACCTTGTCTCGAGCCCTAGCGGTCAGCGGATGTGTTTCACAATCAAATGAGCTACCTCCCAACTAGAATCTTTTTTCGGCAAGTTTTCTGCATCCCACAAGTGTGGTGTCAGAGCAGTTTCTATGCATGCACTAGCTGACTCAAAATGCGCATAATGCTGTCTAAATAGGCAGTTGGTTTTGAGACACACCCCACCTCTTACGGAAATAATCCTATTAAGCCCTGTAGTAGTCACTAGGGCTAAAGGTGCCCTCGCTGTTTTTCCTCTATAGGTTAACCGTTTGAACAAGTGGCGTCGCTAGACTGTTTTTTTTTTACCGGGAGACACGCCATAAAATCTTCCTGATAAATCATTATCTAAAGAGGGAGTGTAACGTTACCGAGCTGAGAAACATTTTATTTGACCATATTTCAGCAAATACGTGTGTCAAGTATTTCTGACAGCGGTCTAGAATCGGAAGCAAGCTCGACTCGACAAGGAATCACTCGTTTGAGTCGATTCTTTTAAATGAACCAGTGCAGCTTTACAAGACTCTACTGCAGTAAAGACATTTTCCAACCAAAAGAGCATAAAATAAATAAATAAATAAAGTACTAAAGAAGTACAATTACATTACTATGTTTTACCCATGACTATAAAGAGTAAAATACATGGCACATATACCTGTACAGAGATAGAGAACTTCGCTTATTATACAATGAACTGCTAGATGTCGCTGTTTGTCTAGATATGTGAAACCTCAGTAATCATCAAAAGCATCATCACTAGAATGCAGTACAATGCTTTCCAAAAACTAATGTTAAATCGAATAGTTGAATGATAGAATTCCATTTAAAGAATAATTAATATTTATTTTGAGACAGTGACAAAGTGCACAAAGCATATTGAAAATAATAAAAGTAAAACATTACAAATATAAACATTGTATATGTCAATTAAAAAACTACGAAAAAAAAAATTAAAGAGTACAAATGATTATTAATCAGTATTCTCTTGATACTTGCTTGACATGAGTCCATCATGCAACAAACCCTATACAGTCTTCAGGCAACCCGTGCCGTGAATCTCTCTGTACCACAAGACGAAAGAAACAAGACTAAAAATGATATGCTTTGACAGTTGTTTGGTCTCTGTGTTTGTACACAATTATCATGTTTAAAATGTGTTCTCTTATTAAATGCAGGAATTTTTATTGCATAGTATTTACTACAAAATAAAACAAGAATTAAGTCCTTAATCTTTGCATATCAGTACTAGCAAAATATTACAATTGTGCTTTTCACATACTGCCTGGATGGATTTACTGTATTCTGTGCAATTTTTTTTAAAAAGGAGATACATCTCACTGACACCATTACCACATTTACATGTAAATGGGAAATGTCAGAAGTCCTTTTAAAACTGATGATATACATGTAGGTTATATTAAGGGGTAGGAGCTGCACTAAACCCTTTTTCATAATTAAAAACAAGAAATATCACACGTTATGACAAAACAGCAAAAATTATGGTCTTGTTTGCCTATGTCTGGCATGCAGAAATGGTCCTGGCAGTGAGGCTTACCAGGCCTCTCTGGTTAGCTAAGGATGGGTTATAATCTAAGAGGCTCTGACTAACCAAGAGGGGCAGAATGGTAAATTTGAGTGCTGTCATTTGGCACATTAACACTGGCCTTGTTTATCTAGTGATGAAGGTCATCACAGAGTGCCAGGGGCTGAGTGTTCTGTTGATGTTCAGCAGTGTAGCCAGTCCTTTTTGACCTCCCCAACTTTGACAATTTTCAGAGTGCTGTCATCCATTTTGAGATAGTGGGAGTCTTTGAAGAAGTAGCTGTGACCTGAAAACATTTAATAAGTGTAAATACCAAATGAAAATAAGTTAAATACAAATGTACTCATTTCACTACAACAAAATAAATAAACAAACAAAGTTCAGATGTTCGGGGTTACATTTTTTTTCTAAATATTTTTTTTAAAATATATATGTTATGCTCATCAAGGCTGCATTCATTTGATCAAAAATACAGTAAAGCAGTAATATTGTGAAATATTACAATTTAAAATAACTGTTTTCTGCAGCATGTTCTCTGGTCTTCAGTGTCACATGATCCTTTATAAATCATTCTAATATGCTGATTTGCTGCTTCTTAATATTTTTGTGGAAGCCGTGATACAGTTTTTGTTCAGGTATTTTTGATGAACATAACGATCAAAAGAACAGCATTTATTTGAAATAGATTTATAGATTTTTTTGTTACAACATAAACAACTTTACTGTCACTTTTAATCAATTTAATCTGTCCTTGCTGAATAATAGTGAAGAATAATTAGTGTACATTAAAAACATCATAAGACATCATAACAGAGGTAAATTAAATTGTGTCTGTTTACAGTTTTTTACAGACGCTAGGACACATTTCTCAATACTTAGGTCACTTTTGCAAAACTCTTCACACAGTTCTCCTAACCAACTTTCATCTTGGCAAAGCAGTTCATTTCACATTCAAAATGCACTACAACTACCAAAACACTTACAGTTTTTTACAGACGCTAGGACACATTTCTCAATACTTAGGTCACTTTTGCAAAACTCTTCACACAGTTCTCCTAACCAACTTTCATCTTGGCACAGCAGTTAATTTCACATTCAAAATGCACTAAATCTACCAAAACACTTCATTCATGTCTCAAATCAACTCATTCTTCCAGAACACTAGCAAAGGTTTTCACCAAGCAAACACACTTTGTCAGTCATAAAACATCGACCTTAAAAACACTAACATCAGTTAGCATTATACAATGTTTTCTTTTTTTAAATTTCTTTATAAAACAAGAATGACACTCTCTACTGCTTATAATTCACCGCAGTACATGTTACATGGTCCATGTTTACATTACAGAACAAAATTATGTCTCCTAAGTTTCCCCTTTTGATATGGATGGTAATGAAACTGAAAAACAAATGCTTGTATACACACCATCCACTGATACAGTTTCAATTCCTAATTCCTCTGATAGTATTTGATTTTTTATATTCAGAATATATTTCATTACAATATTACTATAGAAATGCAGCATATTTCTGCCTTATTCAGTTTTGTATGATGTTATTGTTTTGAACATAAGTTTAACAGTTTTGAAAACAGTATGTAAGCATGTGCAAATCGGTCTGTACATACAAAGAGTTTTGGCAGTTGTTGTGTCTGAGTGAGAAAAGAATTCATGAAATTTGAGAGATGTAGTCATTGAATGCATTTTGTGCCAAAGCAATGATAACTGATCCTCAGTTTAGCCCACATAGACTTCTGTTGTGCTCACTGTGTGAAGAGTTTTGCAAAAGTGACCTAAGTATTGAGAAATGTGTCCTAGCGTCTGTAAAAAACTGTAATTCAGGTCTCAAATCAACTCATTCTTCCAGAACACTAGCAAATGTTGACAGCCGACAAACACACTCTGTCACCCACAAAACAATGACCTGAAAAACACTAACAACATGTAGCATTATACAATGTTTTCTTGTGTAAAACAAGGACACATCTCTGTTTATAATTCACTGCAATATATGTTACTGGAATGAATCAGACATGATGCAGAATTTGTCAATATTTTATGTTGTTTATTTATTTTTATATTTTTTTTATAATTCCAAAATACAAGAATTTGTATACACACCATCCACTGATACAGATACAATTCAATTGTTTTTATAGCATTTAATTTTAAGATTTAAAATATATTTCATTAAAATATTACTGTAGGAATGTAGCAAATTGCTGTCTTATTGAGTTGTATTATGTTATTGTTTTGAACATAAGTTTAACAGTTTTGAAAACAGTATGTAAGCATGTGCAAATCGGTCTGTACATACAAAGAGTTTTGGCAGTTGTTGTGTCTGAGTGAGAAAAGAATTCATGAAATTTGAGAGCTGTAGTCATTGAATGCATTTTGTGCCAAAGCAATGATAATTGATCCTCAGTTTAGCCCACATAGACTTCTGTTGTGCTCACTGTGTGAAGAGTTTTGCAAAAGTGACCTAAGTATTGAGAAATGTGTCCTAGCGTCTGTAAAAAACTGTAATACAGCTTGGTTAACCAATGGCTCTATGCAAGTGATCATTTTTTTTCTGTAAAATTTTGGAGTGTGGGGTTGTGTTTTTGCTTGCTTAGCTCCAAACAGCCTAATGAAAAATACACACACAGAGGAACCTTTCAGACACCACACAGGCCTGCTCTGAGAAGTATGTACATGTGTGTGTGTGTGTGTGTGTGTGTGTGTGTATACCTGTATGAGTGTAAATGTGTGTTAGTGACAGCAGAGGAAAAAGTTGGGTGGTTGAAAAAGCATGCACGTTAAGTAAATTCCAGTAAATCTAAATTAAACCAGAGTACCTTGCCTAAAACCATTATAAATCCTGTACCCCTCTGTCTTTTAAGCTTTTCTCTCATTTAAAGTTTTTATGAGCTTTTCAGGCGGTTTCTGGAAAAAACTCCTCATCTTGAGTAGGGGAGAACCATATAGCTGGTTTTTTTTGTTGTTGTTGAAGGCCTAATGCCAGCAGTAATTGGGTTGGAGTTAACTGCCAAGAATTCTCTACTAGACTCCACTTCTCTACCAGACACACACACACACACACACACACACACACACACACACACACACACACACACACACACACACACACACACACACACACACACACACACACACACACACACACACACACACACACACACACACACACACACACACACACACACACACACACACACACAAACAGCAAACGGTTATTAAAACAAATCAGATGTATATGTGAGGGCTAACAGAACGTAGGTTAATTCAGGTTAGAGGTTACGTTTTACTTCTCTGCAGAGGAATACCACAAACAAAGCTGGATCTGAAACCAAGCAACTTTTAGTCTCTTACCATCACTAGTAAGGCTGAGGGCAGCATCTATGTCATCTGGAACAGCACTCCAAGAATCCGCAATAAGTTTAGGGAAGCCTGGATCCATCTTTTTCTTGGCTTCATTGTATCTGAGAAGTCATGGGAAAAAGTGAGCATCTACACTCTTACAATCAACACATTTCTACATTTCTTTAACTTCAAAATTCTCTGACGCTCCTTCAGTATGTGTGTAGTTTTAAATGTGTAAATTCCTGTAAATCTCAAGTATATAACAGTGTGACTTACAGTTGAGAAACAAAAGCTTCACAAGAACTTTGATACAAGTAATATTCACTAAAACTTTGGGAATATTATTCTAAAGTCAGCTTTTTTTTTCAACAATTTTAACATTTGTGTAACTTAGGAAAATAATTGAATAATTCACAACTGCCTGCTTCTACTATAATGTTTTAAAGAACAAGTGTATTTTGTTCATTAATCTTAGTGAACACATGCTTTATATAGCCCACATATGTTGAGATATTGAAAAAAAAAAAAAGAAAAAAAAAAAGGATTACCTCCAGAACTTGTTGCCAGCAAATAAGTAAGTCTTCTTGCTCTTGTGGAACGAGTAGGCAGCATCAATTCTATGCAAATCTGAAGGAAGACCCATGCTGGAGATCTTCTTGGGATAGTCTCTCTCCAGAGTACTGGCAGAATATACCCACATCTCATCATCTAGAAAAACAATTAAAATATTTGTAATACATATTTTGTGTGGACACACAAACAAAGAAAAATGCACACATACCACAAAAAAAAATAAATAAATAAATAAACACAACAACAAAAAACAAACAAAATTACATACCCCAAACTTATAATCCTTGCTGAATAAATGTGTTAAACCCTTCAGACCCTGCACCCATTGGAATGGATATCACATAGTTTGTGGTTTAAACCAATACAATTTTATGTGTTTATAATATGATTAATGACAGTCATGGCTAACCAACCAGACAGGAGGTCCTTTTTGGTCCTTTTTCTTTTTTAGCTTTTTATAAGCTACTTTTTGTCATTTTAGTCTCATCAACTTGTATTATTATAATCTTAATTGTATTAAGTGATAATATTCAAAGTTACTTTGAAGATCTTTCAGAGTTGCATAAGTAAGGAATAATTTACTCCGGTCCGTTGAATTATTAGAAAATAATGCACACCCGAGGCGGTAATGCGCGGAGTGACCATTACACCTCGGTGTGCATTATCAAAACATTTGTCAGGTTTTTGCCCTTAAAATACTTGTATGTGGGACTAATTCCTTACGCATCTCATCCCAAGCCTCTGTTGCTAATTTTCAGAACTAGTAAAGGAGGCCTGAGGCATTGATAGCAGAATAATACAGTTATTAAGGCAGTTATGAGAGAGAGATGGAGAGAGAATAAGCATCTGTGAATTAGCCTACCTGAGTCTGTGCATCTGTCAACAGTGTTCAGCAGCACTGTATCTACTAATAGTGAAACTATAAGTTTATCTATCTCAAGAAGTTATTAGATCGCTGATGAGAAATGTCATGTAGCTTTTAAGTTGCTAAACTATTTTACTAATTAATTCGTCAAGCAGCACGTTTCTGTGCAAGTGTGTGTCCATACTGTATGTGTGTGCATTTGAGTGAGAGAGCAGGAGAAAGAGAGTATGTGCTTTCATGACATAATGAAATGTATTTTGTGGCAAAAAAAAACATGGAAATAATGTTGTTTTTATCATCTTGTTTACTATATTTGCTTGGTCAGTGTCAGTATGGGTTTTGCTTCAATTGCGTTTCCCTGAAAATAATTGCACATCTTAGAACGTTCATCAGCCAATCAGATTCAAGCCTTCAACAGCCCCATAATATAACAATAAAATGTCTAGTAGTTCTCTGCGGGTACATGAGCGCTGAACAATCGCAGATGGTCTGGAGCTCACATATCCGAAAGCGTCTAAACAAATTTTCAAATATGCGCTATATATTCACATATAAATCGCATATCTGGGGTCTGAACATTCTAGCCTAAAAAAAACCTCTTAAAAATACATTCCATTTCAAAATAACAATAATAGTATTATCTATAAAAACATGTTGGGTTTGCTCATCTGCCACGACACTCGCTGTGAAAATGCTTTAAGCGGAGTGATTCAAATGGGCCGGAAAGACCCATCAGCTAATCAGATTCGAGAACCAGTTGTAACTGTCGTACAATATAATATAATATGTAAGGAATAATTGACGACAGGTTGTTGAATTATTAAAAAAATAATGCACACCCGAGGTGGTAATGCCGGAGTCAATTATTCCACTTATACTACGGTTACCACATCTCAAGACACTATTCAGATGTTATATTTCAAGATATTTGTCAGGTTTTTGCCCTTTTTGTCCCACACTTTTGTGTGTTGGACTAATTTCTTCCCAAGCCTCCGTTGCTAATTCCAAAACGTCAATCCAGAACTAGTAATGGAGGCTTGAGCCATTGATATCAGACTAATGGTGCGTTCAAGTCACATTGGAAAGATCATATTTACGAGCTGAATGCACATAAATACAACCACAGTGTCGTAAATACAAGTGGGAAGTTTGGGATTTTCTTTAACCCCTGATCTGTATGAGTTAGGGGCGTGTCAGTGAGAAACACTGCGAAATATTTAGTAAGTATATTTTCAGGCTTTTCTATTTACAATGAAGTAAGTGAATTGCCTGCACAAAATATGATAGCATTATAATATAACAATATGTAAAAAAAAATTTTTACAGTGGCTTCATAAATTAATTAACAACGTAAAAAGCAAAACGCACATGTGCAGTCCTAAGCAAGAGTCTCAGGTTTCTATGGGGACCAGTGCTTCTAACGGCAGCTGCAGTGACGCAATGACTTTGGCTCTTTCACTTAGAAGGCTGGGAGTTTTCCGTATTGCGTGTTGCAGTTTCTCCCATTCACAAGTAATATAGGAGTGCACAGACTTCCTAAATTTATAGTCTTTGCATTGAACTCCCCTGCCCTCATAAACATGACTTCCCACCTCGTAAATATGAACTTCCCAGGAGGAATTGAACACACCAATAATACAGTTATTAACGCAGTTGAGAGAGAGGAAATAAGCATATGTGAATTAGCCTACCTGAGTATGTGCCTCTCTCACGGCAGCAGTGTCTCTACTAATAGCGAAACTTTTAAGTTTATCTATCTATCTATCTGAAGAACTGCAGAGTTATTACCTCGCTGGTGAGAAATGGCATGTAGCTCGTTTTTACCCTATGTTTTTCTATATTTATTTGCTTGGTCGGTGTTGTTGTGGGTTTTGTTTCTTTTGCAATTGTAGGCTGTAAGGACCTTTAGAAATAACAAAAATCATTTGGTGAAATTAAGTGATGTTGAACTGTAAAGCAGTCAAGACCTGCCTAGAACTACTTGCGTTTTCCCTGAAAATAATCGCACACCTTAGAACGTTCGCCAACCAATCAGATTCGAGCATTCAACAGCCCCGTAGTATATAATTATTAATAATAACAACAACAACAATTTATATATATATATATATTATTATTATTATATAGATAGTTAATAATTAAGTCATATGAATTGCTATTAAATTAAATGTTCAAATAAATGTTTAAATCAATTAAATGTACTGTTAAAATGTGCTGGAAATGTAAAAAAATAAATAAATAAAATACTGATACACACACTGAAATCATTTTACCATGTTTTATATTGAAAACCAACAAATAAAATTAGCAGCA
The DNA here is from genome assembly GCF_024489055.1 of Chanodichthys erythropterus. Lineage (NCBI taxonomy): Eukaryota > Metazoa > Chordata > Actinopteri > Cypriniformes > Xenocyprididae > Chanodichthys > Chanodichthys erythropterus. The sequence continues at coordinate 30,264,665 of NC_090231.1, read as the reverse complement.
CTATTGTCATGTCTGATTTTGGTTTGGTTTCACATTCATGTCTTGATCATTCTCCGTATCTTGTTAGTCATCATTAGGTGAGTTCGGCATGCAGCACCATGTCAGAGATGGTCTAATGCTGCATTCACCACACCCCATAATTACAGTAATCTTGAGATGACAACACGTGATGTTATTTTCGGAGCTGTTCACGTCCTTGGACTGGGAATTATGCTTTTCTATGGCACCACTCAACGCCTAAATTAATCTACAGTGGTCAGGTGGTACAATGGCTACGTGGTACACGTGGGAGCTTTCAGAAAACTCCCAGCTCACAAACTAATGAAGAATATACACTAACAAGAAGCGACACTCAACAGAACATTCCATTGCAACACCGGCGCCCAGCAGCGGCCCTGTGTTTCCGCCATTTTACAGTGAAAGCGACTCGCAAGTCCACTAGTTTCTATGGCAATATCAGCTGCTTTGTTAAAAAACAAACAAACAAACAAAAGAAAAAAACATTAAAGCTGAAATCAAACTTGAATGATGACACAGAATAAAATACTATTGGTAATGATAGTAAAAAGTATTTTCGTGTAATCTTAATGATACGGCACTCATTTTTCGAGTGGGTTTGAATGATCACATTCGTTCTAGGATGCCAGAGGGAAAAAATTTCCATTTTCCCTTGCTCAAAACATATACTATGCCTTGATACCATTACGGACATATACTTGGAGAACAGATCAAGTCAAAGAATGATGTTTATTGACAACAGCAGAAGGTGAATACAACGATGCATGCGAGTAAACTGGATGATAGATAACGTAGATGCAATGATGAAGATACTGAAACAGTCTGTGTCTTACAGATGTAGGAGATCAGGGATGGAGGGATGACTGAGGGATGCACACATACACTTAACAGGAGGTAAGTAGTCACACGAAGACACTGCAACACAAAGACGAGGAGAACACGCTGGAGGATCGTAGGAGATATGTACCAGGAGACGTAGGAGAAAATCACAAGGTGAATACATTGGAGAAACAAGGGGTTAGTCCATTTTGTGCAAACGAGACCAGACACTGGAGTGAGGTGAGGTGTGTGCTTAAATGCTGCTTGAGTGATGAGGTGATGACGATCAGGTGTGGGTGATAGCCGAGTGTGAGCAGAAGAAGGGATGATGGGAAATGAAGTTCAAGGAAGGTGAGACAGATGGTGACCGTGACAGTTACTGAACAGTTCCTCATTTACTGTGGGAACTGTGGATGAGAGACCCTTCGTTGCCATCCATGAACTCTCTCTGCTCCATGTCACAGCCACAAACTCTTTCTGCTCCATGTCAAAGCCACAGAGGCTGTCCACAATCTCTCTCTGCTCCATCTCACGGCCACAGAGACCATTCCACAAACTCTTTGTGCGCCTTGTCATGGCCACAGAGGCTGACCATCCCTGCTGTGTCATGGCCATGGAAGTTGTCTATGTCTGCTCTATCACAGCCAGGAGGTCTATCCATGTCTCTGCACCACCTTGGCCTCCTAATCTCTGGTGGTCTTCTGCTATGCTGAGGAACTCCACCTTGGCCTCTGCTCCATGGTCCAAATCAAGATCCAAGCCCCCATATGTTCCATGGTCCAGTTCCACCACCACTGTATAATCCAGGCCACGATCCAGGCCTTCTTCCTCTTCACAGGCCTGGCTCTCCATCCCTCCCCTGGACCTCCTCTGCTCCACCACCTTCCTGGACTTTTTGTTTTTTTTTGTTTTGGATGAGTGTTCTGTTCTGGGTGTAGTCTGGTTTGGTTTCACATTCATGTTTTCATGTCTTTTAATTTGTAATTTGTCATATTCATATTTCCTGTCATGTCATGTGATTCCCTTGCCCATAAGGTGATCTTGTTTTCAGTGATTGTTAAGTGTGTTCAACATCGGCTGTGGCTGGATGCAACTGATCGGCGAGAGTAGCCGTGTGCAGGCGGGGAGGAGCTGAAATTGGAGACGTGAAGTCGGACACTTTCTGCTTCCCGTAGTGATGTTCGTGCTGTGTTTGCATACTTAATCACAGCTGAAGTGAAATAAATGCAATATCTGATTAATCCACAGATGTTTTAGAGACATTTTCATTCAATACTTTATGTGCTGCTTACAGCGTCTGTTTTTACAAGACCAAAGTTCAACATAAGCATATAGTATTTAAATACCAATGTAGTGGGATCTATGTTTTATGTTTTATTTTGATAAACATGACACAATACAACATCGTGACTACAGGAAAACATCTTTAACTGTTATAAAAATACAGATTTGTGAGCATTAGTGGAACTGAAGTTGTGAGAATAAGCATGAAACACGTGTGCCGTTTTCATGCGTTGAATCCGGCCAATCGTGGAACAGCTGTGTCGTCATCAGAGCTTGTGCAGCTGGTCACATGGTGTCGGCGCTGTCTTAAGTTGGACAAAATTTCTTACCGGCATGCACTGCTTCAGGTCAGCCGCCGTCTGTCTGTGCAGCACTGCATGAAGTCGAACAAGCCTATTGTCTTGTCAGGAAATGATCAGTTCTGTTTTGTCATTGGTTCATTGTCCTGATCATTCTCAGGTGTATATTGTAAGTCATTATTACTTGTGTATATATAGCCCTCATGTTTCCATAGCCTTTTGTCTAGCTTTGGGGTCATTCTGTGTCAACAGGGGGTAAAAATGACTTTAAAAAAATAACAGAATTACACAGAGATTGGTTGGTCTGTTAGTTAAATCTGTTTACTTTAGCAATCTTTGTTTCATTATATGCCAACAGTGACAGTTCAAAAATGGGAAAAAGCACTTGTGTTTTTTGGCTCCAAGTCTGCATGCTTGTACCTTAAGTAGTATTAAATATATCTTAATATCCTTTTAGATTCTGGTTCTTAAAAGACTTTTCTTTTCGTATCTTCATTTTAAAGGCCCAATATGACGCAATCCCAGAGATATGGAGCTCTTAATGCAGCTCCATGAGTAAACTGGTCAACTGTACACATTTTTAGTGGTCGAAAACCAAAGTCAGCCCGAACAAACGGGTCCCCGCATGCCAAGACGTAGAGGCCGACTCTCGTAATTGCAGTCGAAACATCCGCAATCTCCTTCCGTGTATTTCCTAGTCCTGCCCATTCTATCATTCCTGCCATAAAGAAATGGACAACAAGGCAGTCGAACACCAAGCTCGAGTCTCGGGCAATGCCGCCTCTTCCCGCGAAGGAACGGGCCTTGTTCCAGCATCAGGCCGCCGCAGCAGGCCTTCAGCAAGCCAGAGCCGCGCCGCAGCGCAGATTCAATCCCAGCCAGCTTAGACTTTCCTCCCCATCGGCTCAACCCCGTAAAAGCACAGTTAAAATCCTTCTCGTTTTCTGTCCCTGAATTAATTTCCACATTATGACATCTGTATCAATGCTGATTGGGGGAATTCACGTTTTAAACTGTTTCTGTAAAGTTTGCCGTTCTAATTAACGTGCCGCTTGTGGTTTAAACACTCTTAAACACAGCCTATGACGTGCACGCACGATCGCATAGATTCATTGAAACTCAGAACTTCTTGTCATCACTGTCCTGCGATTCATCAACAAATCGCTTAGAAACTTAGTCATAATATGTATTTCTGTTTCGAAGTATAACCACAGCTTCACTATTGGAGACGTAGAGACTGGTAGGACAAATTCTGATGCATTTAAATAAATCTTACCATTCCCTTTTCGTCTGTATCTGTTTTATAATGAGCAGAAATCTAAGTAACTTAAACCATAGACAGATAACCAATGAATAAACTAATTACATTACAGTTTGGAAAGTATGAAATTGAGTAACTTCCAGGTCTGGATGGAAAATATAATAAATATAAATAAACAATATTAAACAAGCAGCATGTCCATGGTTAAATGTTAGTGATTGTTGAAAACAATTAAATATATTCAAGGTGCACATTTTTATTATGCAAAGCTCTGTCTTTTACAAATGAGTCTCTTTTGAGCTTCATGAAATGAAGGCACTTGACTCAAACCAGCAACAGTTAAAAGAACAAGGATCATCCAAATCATATTGTAAACACTAGCGATATCCCAATTTGTCAGTCACTACTGACGTACGTCAAATGTGACCGACTGAAAGGGAACAAAATACATTTCTAGTTTGAGTCAGAATGACAAATGATAGATATTTTATCTGCTCCGTGAATAATACAAGATTTGTTATTAGCAGAATTGTTTAGATTTCTAGAATGCACATTAGCTTATTTTTGGTTACAATTTAAACCTTAAATTGCATAAAAATTCGGTCGGATTTTCACATTGGTCTGAACAAAAATGGCAGAAAAGCTGAATAAAGATATAAATTCATTCTCTGAAAGTAGGTGCTGTTTAATACACTACCACTAATACACTAATACAAAGAAGCTTATCAACACTACTTTATTATGCCTTACATGGAGGTAAGATGAAAAGAAATTGCCATTGAACAAAAACTTTCTTTACGCAGCCGGTTCCCTTCAGCTAATTTTGCCTAATGCTGGACAGTATTTAAGAGTTTTTCAAGAAGTTTTTGAAATCATGCAAGTCAAATACAGTTGTGATGATAATTAAAATATGAAATGGAAGTAATCTGGATGTGTTTGAGGAAGATATTTCCCTGTTTCTCCTAGCCCCACTGGTCATGCCCAGTCCTGAGTCTTCCGTTTTCTCACTGGTTCTGCCCAGTCCTGAATCTTCTGTCTTCCTTGCTGGTTCCGCCCAGCCCTGAGTCTCCCGTATCCCTGCTGGATCCGCCCAGCCCCATGTTGTCTGTGCTCCTTGTGATCCCTCCCAGCCTCCCTCTTCCACCTCCTTTACCCAAATTAGCTAGTTCCTCAGCCCCGCCTCCACTGTTTCACTTCAGCCCTGCATCTCCAACACCTTTCTGTGAGGAACTACCTCAGAACTTCAGTTCTCCAGCTCCGACCAGTAAGGATGGTCCTCTGGCTCTGCTTCCAGCCTACAAACCCATCACTCCACCGCGGCCTGTCGACCTATCGGCTGCGCCTTGGCTCCTCCCTCCCTCGCCTCCAACAGAAATCACCATTCTGATGGCTCTACTGGGCTCCCTCATCCCACCGGCTCTACCTTGGTCAGCCTGCACCTTTGGCTCCATCTGGCTCCACCTTCCATCTGACTCCACCTTCATCCTTAGTCCCAACAGCTCCCAACTGAACTATGTTCAGTTGTCAGGGTTATGTTCAGTTGTCATGTCTAAGTTGACCCAGTTTCCTAGTGTGTGTCGGTTTGTTCTTTTTTATTTATGTATTCCGTTCACCTGTTGTCTAATTAATTAAATCATTAGTTCCTGTGTATACTCACTGTTTGGTAAAGTTCCTTTGTCTGGTGTCATTTATGTTATGTGGATGCGTTTACCTGTGTTCCTATGTTTCTCCTGTGTGAATTTATTATAGACTATTATTCCTGATTTCTCCCTAGTTGTGAGCTCTTTATATCAGGCCCCCATGACAGGTTCTGTGCCAACTTTAATTGGTAAAAATGTTTTCTGTGACCTGTTATGGATCAAATTTAAATGATCAACATGTGTTTCATATTTTTCGTAACATATTTTTGGTATCTCTGCTCATGTGTTTTTGTATTCACCACCATTACTTTGCCCCGCTGGTAGCCATAAATATAGCAGATGAGCCGTACAGTCACATGACTGAAACACATGAATATGGTCTTGAGTGCAGGACTTAATGTAGATGGCTAAAATTTAAGTGTCACCTGGTTCTTTTGTTCTGCCCTTACAAAACAAATGGGCATGTCCTGCTTTACCTGCAAAGAAGACAGTCTTCTCCTCAAGAGGATTCTCGTAAGCTGCATCAATCTTCTCCGGAAGTTCACTCCAGAATGTAGCCACCAGCATAGGGCCTGTCGGCTTCCTTCTGACATCAGCAGTTCTGAAAAGGAACCTGTAAAAAAAGAGTTTAGAGTTAGACAAACAAGAGGCAGAAAAAGAAAAATGGCAACACTATATTTGTGCACATAAAAAAGAGAAAGAGCAAATGAGAGAGAGAAGGGAGAAGAGATGAGAAAGAGATAAGCAAGATGGAAAGAAGAGTCTGTACCGCATTCTAGCTACAATGAGGTGATTCACTGAGCAGATGTTTCTTATTATGGTTGAGGAGTGAGTTAAGAGGCAGTTGGACATGTCCAAACTTGCCTGCTGCCCCAGAATTAACCACAAAAACAATACCAACCACCCCAGAACTCTTTCCACTGACCTATTTTTCAAAAGGCCAAAACGTTTCAGCTTAAGAAGAGAAGACAGAGAACTCAGAACTCAGGACTTTCAAGTGGCTACAGCTCACTGGAGTGAAGTAAAGCTTCTGTGAGCAGCAAACAAGCTCTGTCAGCAGTTATTTCACCATATGTTAAACTTAAAAGGTACACTATGTAACTTTTGTCCCTCTAGTGGTTAAAAAACAAAACTGAATGCATTTTGTGGAAGAACTTTGTTTTGGTTGTGCGGATAATAATAGCTATTCTTACAGCTCATAAAATTTCACTACTTTTCACTACTAGGCTCCAGTGTTTAGATGTAAAGAATCTCAAGCTGACTAGCTAAAGACTTTACTATGGCTTAACTCATTAATGGACACGGTACTTCCTTCAAAATAAAATCCAGCACAGCGCAACAACAACCATAATGCAATGACCCCTCACAATACATAATGCTTTACAATGAACTCTGTTGGAGAGCTACATATGGCAATTTATCTGGTCAATAAAATAACATAATCACCTGATAAGTAATAAAAGCTCTTTTATAACATTTCATAATCTCGTTACCTCTGAAAAGCCAAGCCACTGTTTTCTCGTTTTATTATGAGCTCTGTCACATTCTCTTTTTGTCAGCGGACTCTCCTCTGATTGGCGGTTTTTAAGTCAGGTAATTCCCCGGGGGTTCAAGATTTAGCAGTTCCCTGTCAAACTTTCTCGCTCATTTTGACATCAAACCTATAACACTCCCAAAGTAGCCAGAGCTGGAGCTGCACTCCCAAAGTAGCCAGGACGAGACCTGCACAGACAAGTGATGCAAGTAAGCAAATTCATGTGGAAATGATCCTGTTCGGTCTAAAATAAAAAACATTTAACGGGCTTACAATAGTGAATCAGGGTAACACGGTGTCTAAACTAAACGTGACTTATTTCGCGGCGCGGCGCAACAGCTAAAAGCCGTCTACACTGAACGCGACAAACCAACTGTTGCAAAGCACTTGGACTATGCCGGAAATAGAACTGGGAATCCGTTTACTGTCGGGAATTTGTTGTGCATCGTCGCGCCACATCCAGTGTAGACAGTATCACTGATTATAGCAGGTTCTGTTATCTTTTGACGCGTCGCGCCGCTCGCATCCAGTGTAGACACGATGTAAGACAAAAACATGTTTTGGAAATATATTGACTTATGTAAATTTTGTTAAAAAAAAGTTACAAAGTGCACCATTAAGATCACAGCATTAGGTAAGAGTTAAACTGTAATCAAACATTTTGCCCCAAATCTTCACTTCTTCAGCTGTGCAAACACTTCTGAAGATCCCTCACTTCTCTGTCTATGCAATTAAACGTGTTATAACAGAACACTCTTGTAGTTAAAACACTAGTTGAGTTCTCAGTTCAGCTCTTTTTTTGCAGCTGTCCTATGAACAAAACGATACAAGACAGATGAAGAATTCATTTTACCAAATGCCTCAGATGTGGCTTATAAATCTGAGCCAAAGATTAGATAAAATAAAGACTTTCTGTTGCAGCTGAATAAATAAAACATTGGTGAACCTTTTGGGGGTGCACTCTCTGGCCTAACTCTCTTCTCTCTATTCCTCCCTCTTTCTCTGTGGAATGGCTTAAACAGCTGTCACATTTATCCAGCTGGGTGAATATCTGAGATCTCAAGTCATCTTCTCCACAAAGTAAAGTGAGCTTTCAGCTCCAGGGATCCTCAGATTCACAGAATTACACTGTAATTTGATCATAACTCTTATGATAATGACATTTCCACTGCTGAACTGTTTGACTGCAAGCCTGCACAGACAAATAGTATTCATCATTGAAAAAATGGAGAGGTTCAGACACTTGGAGAAGATTGATTTTTCGGTCAAACTACCATAGGCAGGAACTGTCAGAAATCCCACAATACAATATTATATCAATAATTGGATTGTTTATTTTACTGTGAATTAGAATTTTTTTGTAGCATTTAGCATTTTTTTGTCATAAATCCAGAAGACTTGAAATTGAAATAATTCATATTACAATACTTTCTAACATTTAGATATTATTTATTAAAATAAATGGTAACACTTTACAATAAGATTCATTAGTTAAACATTAGTTAATGTATTAACTACCATTTACTTACCATGAAAAATTCATTTGTTACTGTGTTTACTAATCTTCATTAATGTTATTTAATGAAAATACAGTTGTTCATTGTTTGATCATGTTAGTTTACAGTGCATTAACTAATGTTATTGAGATTTTGAGAATGTATTAATAAATGTTGAAATTAACAAAGATTAATCAAGCCAAGTCAAGTCACCTTTATTTGTATAGCGCTTTTTACAACGCAGATTGTGTCAAAGCAGCTTTAGTGTGATAACTGGTATATAATTTTGGCTGCACAGCAGCTCTTAAAGTCTCCCCGTAATCAATTACTTTATCCCTTAAAACTCATCTTTGATCACCAAAATGACATATTTAAAAAAAAAAAATTCAAGTGAAAAGAATTTCTTCATGCCTTAAAATAGCTTGAATGTAACTCTACAGCTTTGCCTCATTTAATATACACGGATCAATGAATATGCAAATTAGCCCCGCCTCCACTCACTCACGCCGGCCTGGAGAGTCTACCATTGCAGTAGTGATGAGCAATTTGTTGTTTGTGTTGTTGATATTTAATTTCTGACACTTAAATTGTGTTTTAAATTATGAATTGGTAAAACTCCTTTGCAAAACGGTCTGAATCCACTTGCATTTCTTTGGACTGCTCTCTCACTGAATCACCTGAAGCGATTTCTCAGTAAAACAGACAGTATCGAGAGAACAAGCAGCCGTTTCCCCTTTGTGAACGTGCTAAATGGATGTTTGATAATTTCGTTGATTTTTGGAGTTCAGATTAAAAAAACAAAAAAAAAAACATTCAGATGAAATCCTGCAGGCGCCTGTGCCTTCTCCGTACATAAATGCACATCCTTGAATGAGCACAGATTTCCAGCGTATTTACTTGAACTTATCAGGTAGGCTAATATCTATGGTTTTGATCCATTCCAGAGCTCTCTCAGAACTTGCCATGCGATTCCACACTGAATGCACATGAATCATGGTCACATGCACACGCACACGCTCAGAGCAATATTGTTTTAGCTATGTTTTATAGTATTAAAATATTACGAAGGACAAAAACATGAACTTTATTGGCTTTACTTCAAGCCAGCTGTCACTTTACTTTGGCGCAAGACCCTATCTGCTCGGACACTTGGCACAGCCCTTGCTACTGTCACAGACACGTCAGGCTCCACCTCCCGTCAATACCCACGCACTCAATCACCGGAATTCTAATCATCGCCACCTGCACTTCATCAGCCATTTATCACCAGCACTATTTAACCCACACTCACACACACACACACACCAGTTGTCCAGTCTCGTTTGTAGTACAGACTTATGTATGCGAACCTCAAGGACTCTACCTGCTACTTACCTGCTACTTACCTGCTACCAGCGATCCCTATCGCCCCGTCGTCTCCAGTTCCCCTCCTGTGTTCCTCCTTCCGTGTGTGTGAGTGTTCCTCGTCAGCCATTCTCCATCACCTCGACTACTACCTCCATCTGCAATCACAAGGACAGTATCAAACCTCTATCATCTCATTTGAACTCTCCATCTTCCATTTACTCACCTGCTCATTGCTGTTTCTCAAATAAACCACCATACTTGCTTTTAAATCTGCCTCCGTGCTGTCTGTATCATAACAGAAGACCGGACCAGAAAAACACGGCTAGAGATCAGCATGAGTCAACAAGACCCGTTCCAGGAGCTCGTGAGCGTGCTGCGCCGAGCACTCACTCCACCACAACCACCGTCACCAGCACCTGCCGCCGCTTCCCCAGTCACTTCTTCATTGCACTTTCCAACCCTGCACGCCAGTCCCATGGCCAGGCCGGCGCCCTACTCAGGATCGGCGGAGGATTGCAGCGGATTCCTCCTGCAATGTGAGCTGGTCCTGGAGATGCAATCGCAACTTTACCCTACTGACACCTCTAAAGTCGCATTTATCATCTCGCAGCTACAAGGTAAAGCTCTCCGTTGGGCAGACGCACTCTGGATTCAAAGGAACCCCTTGGTGAAATCCTATTCAGCCTTCGTCTCTCACTTCCGCAAAGTCTTTGGAAAACCCCTTTCGGATTCATCTGTCGGTGAGAAACTCTATAAATTAAAGCAAGGATCTAACGCTTTGAGTGACTATGCTTTGCAGTTCCGTACCCTGGCTTCCAGTAGCGGATGAAATGAACAAGCCCTCATCACTTCCTTCCGCCAGGGGTTAGAACCAAAGTTGCGATTGCATCTCGCTGCATACGAGGATAACATCGGCCTCGAACGCTTCATCCAACTCGCCATACGTGTGGGCACTCGTATGCAGTCGTGTCTTGAAGAGCACCAGGGCCAGCCACCTCTTCAACCTCTCCTCCGTCGGTCCGAACCCGTCAGCTCCCCAGAACCAGCCAGCGAACCTATGCAAGTTGAAAACTCCCGACTCACCCCTGCAGAACGACAACGCCGGCTGACCCTGAACTTATGCCTCTACTGCGCCTCTCCCGGGCATGTACTCTCCGCATGCCCAACACGCCCTCCAAGACCTCTGGTGAGTGCCATCCTTCCCTCTTTAATCCAGATGAAACCACTCACCACCGTTGTAACCCTTACTGCTGCCAATATGTCTGTTCCAGTTGTTGCGCTCCTCGATTCAGGGTCAGCCGGGAACTTCATCTCCAGGTCCCTCTGCCGTCAACTCAAGTTCAAAACCTCGCCTTCGCCTAGTATCTATCAAGCCCACTCCATTACCGGAAAACCCCTAGGCCGCAAAAAGATCACCCCATGTGCTGGTCCTCTACAACTCCGCATAGGCCTCCATGTCGAGGATATCCATCTGCTGGTTCTGGAGGAATCCACCGCTGACGTGGTTCTAGGGCGCCCGTGGCTCGAACTCCACAGCCCAACCATCTCCTGGCGCACAGGTGAGATCCTGAAGTGGGGCGAACACTGTTTCTCGACCTGCCTCTCCGGGTTTCCTGTTCCTCCATCTCCACGTTCCAAAGAAATCTCCATCTGTGCCACTTCCATTGAAAGCCCCATCGAGAAACGATCCATCGACATCCCAGCCTGTTACGCCCCCTTCAGCGATGTCTTTTGCCCACAACGAGCCTCCAAGTTACCTCCACACCGGCCATGGGACTGCGCCATAGATCTGCTACCGGGTGAACCAGTGCCACGGGGAAGGATCTACCCCCTATCCGTGCCGGAGGAGAAGGCCATGGAGGACTACATCGACGAGGCCCTCAAGCAAGGATACATCCGTCCGTCTACTTCCCCTGCTGCTTCCAGCTTCTTCTTCGTGGCCAAAAAGGATGGAGGCTTGCGGCCCTGTATTGATTACCACTCACTCAACAAGATCACCATAAAGTTCCGTTACCAACTTCCCCTCGTCCCAGCGGCCCTGGAACATCTCCGTGGTGCCACTGTGTTCACTAAACTGGACCTCTGCAGCGCGTACAACCTCATCCGGATACGCGAGGGGGACGAGTGGAAGACCGCCTTTGTCACGCCCACTGGCCATTATGAATACCTGGTCATACCCTATGGACTAGTCAACGCCCCCTCCGTATTCCAGGATTTCATTCATGAGGTGCTCCGGGAGTTTCTCCATAAGTTTGTGCTGGTATACATCGATGATATCCTCATCTACTCCCGGAGCCTGGCCGAACATCGCCACCACGTTGCGGAGGTCCTCAAACGCTTACGGCAGTTCCAGCTGTTCCTCAAGGCGGAAAAATGCTCCTTCCATCAGTCGTCCGTCCACTTCCTTGGATATTACATTGACCACAGTGGCATCCGGATGGATGAGGGGAAGGTGGACGCCATCCGGTCCTGGCCCACTCCGACTTCCATAAAAGAATTCCAACGCTTCTTAGGCTTCTCCAACTTCTACCGCCGTTTCATCAAGGGCTACAGTTCCATCGTCTACCCACTCACCAACCTTCTACGCCATCAGCCCAAGTCTCTGTCCTGGTCCGAAGAAGCCACACAAGCCTTTGAAGCCCTTAAGGAAGCCTTCACCACCGCTCCCCTCCTCGTCCACCCTGATCCCAACTGGCCATTCATCGTAGAGGTAGCAAAGGAGTGGGAGCGGTACTTTCATAGCAGCAGGGGCAACCAAGTAGACTCCATGCATGCGCCTTCTCCCGCAAGCTCAACCCGGCGGAGGTCAACTATGATATCATGACTTTCAATCTTTCATTTGAAAGTCATGTTTCTAGTATCTGTAAAACCGCCTTCTTCCATCTAAAAAATATATCTAAATTACGACATATGCTCTCAATGACAAATGCGGAACAGTTGGTTCATGCATTCATGACCTCAAGACTAGATTATTGTAACGCTCTACTGGGTGGTTGTTCTGCTCGGCTTTTAAACAGACTACAGTTGGTCCAAAATGCGGCAGCTAGAGTTCTTACTAGAACCAGAAAGTATGACCATATTAGCCCAGTTCTGTCAACATTACATTGGCTCCCTTTTAAACATCGTATAGATTTTAAAATCTTGCTACTTGCTTATAAAACTCTAAATGGTTTAGCTCCCCAGTACCTAAGTGAGCTCTTAATGCATTATAGTCCTTCACGTTTATTGCGATCTCAGAATTCAGGCCAGTTGATAATACCCAGAATATCAAAATCAACTGAAGGCGGCAGATCCTTTTCCTAGTTAGCACCTAAACTCTGGAACAATCTTCCTAGCATTGTTCGGGAAGCAGACACACTCTGTCAGTTTAAATCTAGACTAAAAACACATCTCTTTGCTCTTGCATACACATAACACATTATCAATACATTAACATTTTTCAAATCCGTTAAAGGATTGTTACGCTGCAATAATTAGGTCGGCCGGAACCGAGAACATTTCCTATAACACTAGATATACCTGTACTTCAGAATAAGAATGGCATCTTCGCTAATATCTGTCTCTCTGCTTATCCTGAGGTTTGCCGGGTGCTGGATCCAGGCCGTATTCAGATCAGATGGAGAACCCGTGTCTGGACCTGACTACAACGTAGCCCAGGAGACAATGGGCCTACAGATCCAGTTCTGGCTGCATCTATAATTCAGATTTTTAATCCCCGTATCCGCTTACATATATTTATATATAATCTATTTTTAATCTCTATAATAAAAATGTATAATTCAGATTTTGATCTCCATATCCATTTACATATATTATATATATCTTCCAAGGGGTTTTTTCCCTCCTAGGACTTTTTTCCCAGTGCTAGCACGCTGGGTTTTTCTCCTAGGGGTTTTTTTCCACCCCTGGGAGTCAGCCGACATTGGCTTAATGTAGCACCACCTTGTATATGTTACATATTACCACGCTTGTTTGTACAGCTTATTTTTAACCACTTCCCTTTTTTCTGTGCTTCTAATATGTAAAGCTGCTTTGAAACAATTACCAATTGTAAAAGCGCTATATAAATAAATTTGACTTGACTTGACTTGACTTGACTGCGAACTCCTGGCCGTCAAGCTAGCGTTGGAGGAATGGAGGCATCGGCTGGAGGGAGCCAAACACCCCTTCCAAGTTTTAACCGACCATAAAAACCTGGAGTATCTTAAAGCTGCTAAAAGATTAAACCCCCGACAAGCCCGCTGGGCCATGTTCTTTTCAAGATTCGATTTCACCATCTCCTATCGTCCCGGCTCCAAGAACCTCAAGGCTGACGCCTTATCCCGTCTACATGCTCCTGATGAGAAGTCTGAAGCTCTTGAAACCATTCTCCCAGAAACCATCTTTGTGAATCCCATCCAATGGTCTGAAGAGACTCTGCCCTCCTCCAATGCCTCCTCCAACACTCCGCTGGGTTGCCCTCAAGGTCTCCAGTACATCACCCGAGCACAACGCACTCAACTCATCCACACAGCTCACTCATCACTTGGCACTGGTCACCCGGGGGTCAATGGAACCCTCTCGCTGCTTAAAGCACGCTTCTGGTGGCCCAACTTGGCCAGGGATGTCAGAAGGTACGTGCAGGGCAGCAGGGAGTGCGCCATCTCGAAGAACTCTCGTCATCTGCCGGCCGGCAAGCTCCATCCTCTGCCCGTTCCTGAGCGACCATGGTCACACCTGGGAGTTGACTTTGTTACGGATCTCCCACCTTCTGATGGTCATACCTGCATACTCGTGGTTGTGGATAGATTCTCCAAGGCCTGCCGACTGATCCCTCTCCAAGGTCTACCTACCGCTCTCACTACTGCTGAATTAATGTTCAACCACATCTTCCGCTACTATGGAATCCCCGAGGACATTGTATCTGACAGGGGCCCCCAGTTCATCTCCCGAGTCTGGAAGGCCTTTTTGTCGCTCCTAGGTGTGACCGTCAGCCTATCGTTCCAAGAGATCGGCCGCTTCCTGCGTACCTTCTGTCACGGCAACCAGGACTCCTGGAACCAGTACCTGGGTTGGGCCGAGTACGCCCAGAACTCTCTCCGTCAACCTTCCACCGGATTAACACCTTGTCAATGCGTACTCTGCTACCAACCCCCATTATTCCCCTGGGACGGGGAACCCTCCAACGTTCCTGCCGCCGACTACTGGTTCCGGGAGAGCGAGAGGGTGTGGGACTCAGCCCACCATCAGTTGCAGAGGGCCCTGCGCAGACGCAGGATGACAGCCGACCTTCGTCGCTCCAACGCTCCCAACTACCAACCTGGGCAGAAGGTCTGGCTGTTGACAAGGGACATCAGACTGCGTCTGCCATGCAAGAAGCTGAGTCCCCGCTTCATTGGCCCGTTCACCATCCTTCAGCAGATCAACCCCATCACGTATCGTCTTCAGCTTCCTCCTGAATATATGATTCATCCCACTTTCCACGTGTCTCTACTCAAACCTCACATCCCTTCTCTCTCTCCTTCCACAGAGCCTGACGTAACAGCCGCCGAGCCCCCCCTTCCACTTCTTCTGGAGGATGGGACTGCTTATGAGGTTCGGGAAATTCTGGACTCCCGGCGCCGTGGTGGTCTCCTGGAATACCTCGTCGACTGGGAGGGCTACGGGCCAGAGGAGCGGTCGTGGGTCCCGCGGAACGACATCCTTGATCCCAACCTGCGACAAGCCTTCCACTCCAGCCACCCGGACAGACCTGCCCCACGCCCTCGAGGTCGGCCACCACGACGTCGGGGTCCTCGGCCCTCAGGAGCGGGCCGTGGGAGGGGGGGTACTGTCACAGACACGTCAGGCTCCACCTCCCGTCAATACCCACGCACTCAATCACCGGAATTCTAATCATCGCCACCTGCACTTCATCAGCCACTTTATCACCAGCATTATTTAACCCACACTCACACACACACCAGTTGTCCGGTCTCGTTTGTAGTACAGACTCATGTATGCGAACCTCAAGGACTCTACCTGCTACATACCTGCTACTTACCTGCTACCAGCGATCCCTATCGCCCCGTCGTCTCCAGTTCCCCTCCTGTGTTCCTCCTTCCGTGTGTGAGAGTGTTCCTCGTCAGCCATTCTTCATCTCCTCGACTACTACCTCCATCTGCAATCACAAGGACAGTATCAAACCTCTATCATCTCATTTGAACTCTCCATCTTCCATTTACTCACCTGCTCATTGCTGTTTCTCAAATAAACCACCATACTTGCTTTTACCTCTGCCTCCATGCCGTCTGTATCATAACAGCTACAGTTCTGTCATTAATTAATATGAATTAATATAATTAGCCTTTTACTTGACTACGTTATCAAACAGCTAATAATGTGTTGCTAATGTTACACACACCGTTCCTGTTCTTCATCTCAGAGTTAGACAGCTGGCTTCTAACAATCAGTATCCTTACAAATGCTTTGAACAACTCAGAACGACAGTGGAGAAAGGCTTATAGTTCATCATAACATCGTAATAGACTCGCTATATTGATAAATCTACACAATTTTTCATGTCAACAGAAAAATTACCGGGATAACCTGGCTTCTCTCGAGACTTTCCTGCTTCAGAGCAGTCATAGTTAATGATATGCTAAAGCCTGCCGGCACATTGTTGTGATTGGTCACAAACACCCGCGATTTCAAACCGCAGGTTTTAGTCTTTGGTTTACTGCAGTTTCAAACATAAAATACTCAGCAATGGTGCTGACTTATGAATTTACACATGGTTTGTCTTGAAGCATATTAAAAACACAACATAAGCATATAAACAACATTAAAAACTTGATTTTCACCACAGGGGGTCTTTGGAGAAAATGGTGGCTGCGTTCGAAAACCTAGATAGCTGTCTTGCTGCCTCGCTATCAAGCATTTGTGCATGAAGTTTACCTCACGAAATTGATTTCGGACAGACTTCTGAGGCAGCGTAACAGTTTAATGATCTACAGCAATATAGCGCGAGCTTTGGTGAGAACAAATATTTAATTTCTACAGTAGTAAGTTCTCGATAGAAATGATATCAAAATTGAAATATGTTGATCAAAATCATACATTTGTACAAAAACTGAGCAGCAAACGCAACTTTCAGACGCCATCTTTATTTTTCTAGCTCAACTGTCACAGAATGGAAAGCACAGGATTGTGGGATATCAAAGGCAGCTAAGGATACATCTATGCTTCCTTCAAAAATCGATCAGATGAAGGTATCTCATGAGAGAGGAAGTGAAGCTAACATTGGATTCGGACGTGCCTTTATGACTTACTACCTTGAAATGTGTCCTCGTAAGGCAGCATTTTCCAGTTTTCGGATGCAGCCCATGTCAGTATCCATCTTACGGAAATTCAGTATTGATTCATTCCAATGTAAGAATCAATAGTTATTAATTTAGTTAATTTATCAGTATCAGCACTGGAGTAAACAGTGATGTCATCATCCAGCTCAGTTCAGTTCGCATACAATGGTGTCAATGCAGGCAGATCAAAACACTGTTGAATAGCAAATGTCAAGTCAAGTCAAATTAATAAATGCTGTAGAAGTGCAGTTCATTATTAGTTTATGTTAACATTAGTTAACTACATTAGTTAACTAATGAACCTTATTGTAACGTGTTACCAAATAAAATAAAAATACCTTTGGATAAAAGCATTTGGTAAAATGAATAAATGTAAACATTGTGAAATGAGGAAAAAAATAAGAATAACATTTCCCCTCATCTCCAATTACTGCCTTAGAGAGAAATATCACTGTAAAGATAACGGAAATGCAAAAACAAGCACTGACTTATTTGTGTGTAAATAATGTAAAAATGCATAATGTTTTCTGTGATGGAGTAGGGGTAGTGTAGGGGGATAGAATGTACAGTTTGTACAGAATAAAAACCATTACGTCTATGGAATGCCCTCACTTTGATAGCAAAACAAACCTGTGTGTGTAAATAATATATATATATATATATATATATATATATATATATATATATATATATATATATATATATATATATATATATATATTATATAATATATAAATACACACACACACACACACACACACACACACAAACAGTACTATGCAAAATTCTTAGGCCACCATTAGATGTTGTTTTGGCTATGATATAATGACTATATATAATTATTTCTCAGTGTCTTTATTAGAATTAGAACTAGACAATACAGTAAATCTGAATGCAGTATTCAAAAACAAAAACAAAAAACACTTTAGTGACCTCCCTTTACACTTGAGCAATAGCAGGGACCGGCTCTCTTAAACCTAAATGGAATGGAAAAGGACTGGAAGGCCAAGAAAACTTTAAAAATATGATGAGAATTTTCTCAGAGTTTCTTCTTTGAGAAACTGGAAGAAGTCCAGGAAGTCACACTAAATACTGATTTTTGTCTAAAGAAGCCATTTTGTCCAATTTTTTTTTTTACATTTTGTGCACATATATTTTCTCTTGATATCGTAATAAAGAGACTGAAAAATAAATATGGATGGTCATTAGAACTCTGCAAAACAACAAAGCTAGTGGTGGCCTAAGACTTCGTCAACATACTATATATAGTATTATTGTATATTATATGTGTTGTTTTATGCATGGAAAATACATAAAACATAAAGGGTTCTATAATGCATTTAAATGATCAAATGAAACCGCTTTATTTAAATTTATGGAATAAACATGATCTGTATCCTTTGGATTAGTTTTTCAGGATATTTCTTATAAGAGCCGAATGAGTGCTATACAGACGTATGCTCATACTCGGCATACACTCTTTGTGTGTGGTCCTGTGATCTCTGTGACTGCATAGCAGTCAGCTTTAAAACTGGAGGTGTGTGTAGGTCAGTGGGTGAATATTTTTCGTTCCAGAGCTCCTGATCCATGAGCATGTTGGTGAAAATCTATGACAGCACTCTTTATATTCTTAGATTTGCTTTGGACACTCTTTCAAAATGTTAAAATTTATGAAGCTTACCTCTGATTATCTGAGTAGTAAGTGTAGATCATAAATTGAAATTAGCTTTAAAGCAAATCAAACATTAAATGATTTTTAAATGCATGCAATACATGTGTATGGATTTATTTTTAGTTTCTTAGGCACCTACACAATTAGAGGGTTAACACAAGCAACTTAAATACTTTAGCAGAGGTACCTGAACAGTACTGTAAGAGAGGGCAGAGTTTCTTGACTAGATGACACTTTTTAGATAAAGTCAACTTTTTAGTCAGCGATATGGAAACTGTCATGATCATGTAATACATTAAAGCAGTCAGCAATTTTAGGCTCCCACTAAATCTTCCAAGTAAAATTTATTTAGACAATAACAATGTGCTCAAAGGAATAAAACTGCCCCTGATATGGTAATGTTTGTGCTGAGGTATTTTGATTTTAGGATGTGGGATCAGATTTTTGGACTTTCCCTTCTGTACCCAGTCTCGCCACCACCACCACGCTTACTTATATTTGAATTCTGAAATAACAATGTGGCTAAAGCATCAGCATGATTCTTCTCCTACTTAAATCGTCATTCTGTTATTCCAACCACTATAAAGCAATTACTCCCATCCATAATGATTTTAAAAAGATATGCTGAAGTTTTTTTAATAGGCAGATAAACTGGGTCATGAAGTTTTCCCCAGATGGCCATGGGGCCATTTCCTGTGCACGCAAGTACAAAGATTTTGAAACCACTGAAAACAGATGAATTGGGCATTCCCGGCCAAATGAAATAACTGCTACCCACAGTTGTGTGCCTGGTATTTGCTGCTGTGAATCATGGTGATCTCTTTGACTGGTCAGATTATTGCATAGATGTTTTGTGGATAAAAAGGCAAAAGCAAGCAGTATTGTGATCCAGCCTGAATATTCCAAAAGTTACTTTCCCTGTTGTATTCTATTCACCTTCGGAATAATGGTAATGTGAAAATTTCATTCAACAGTTTCTTTTCTTTCTTTTTGAATTACCTGTCCTTAAAGAAGAAGATCTCTCCTCTGATCTGGGCTACAGCATCAAATATAATGTTTTCATTACATACATCCATTGGCGTGACCGGTGGGACATTAGGGGGTAATGGTTTGTCTGTTGCCACACCTGTGCAGAGAGATGTGATAAGATAAATAAAGAAGACTACGATAATCTTTTAAATATGATAATAACTTTTACAACATCAGAACAAAAGATATTATGAACATTATGCAACTACTAAAATGCATTAAACAAATGATTAGTTGAATCTTCGACACTCACCATACAGCTCCTGGATGCCTTTAATGTCATCATCAGACAACCTTAAAGTTTTGGTGAATGTGTAGATAGGAGCCATAAGAGCTCCAGGGTCCTCAGAGTGCTCTAAACCCAGGGCATGACCAAACTCATGGGCCGCCACCAGGAATAGACTGTAGCCTGAGGGAAAAAAAAAGAAAAAAAAAAAGAGACAGAAGTATATTCATTTAATCTGACCATTTACATAAAAGTATAGCATCACAACATGACTTAGTAAGCCAGAGAAAAGAGAGAGACAGAGGCAGGAATTGACTGGGTGAGAAAGCAAAAAAGTAAAGATTTCTTTGTGCCATCACAAGAACAGAATATTTTTGGTGAGCAACACATTACACAAAAAATGACACACAAAGATCAAAAATATCTCTATGCCACCTTGGTCAGGACAGAAACCCCACTTGCGGTCGTCATCAAAGCTTTTGGTGACGGCGCACCACATCTTTCCATCACTGCGTCCTGATATGGTGCAGGAGTCATATGTGTTGCCCAGAAATTTAAAGGGGAAGACACAGGGTGCACCATCTGAATTTCCTCCGACCGTTGACATTGCTGCATCATTTAAAATAAATAAATACAAAATGGAGGGTTTAAAAAATGATTAACAGTTGATTCTAAACATTCTAGATAAAAAAATGAAATAACAACAGTGCCTAACAACAACTGAGACAACAAGAGAGGCAAAATAAGTAAAGATATGGATCTGTTGCCATTAAGTGTGTATCTGTTTTTCAAATATGATGTCAAGCTATAATACAAACTGCAATTAGTGGTAAACCCACATATCAGATCACAGCTTTTGAACCTAAAGATAAACTACAGGACTGGAGCTGAGAGAATCATCAGGGAGGAGCTGTTCTCAATTACACAGACTCAACAGTCTGAATCACACTGACTCAACAGGCTCAAAATGAAGGTCACACTAGTTTCATGGCATAAACAGAGCTGTGTTTTGTTCAAGTTCAGCTAAAGTATGGGATTGTGGTCCAAAGCTCCAATTTAAAATGATGGCTTGCATCACACTGGACTGTTTTTCTGACTCTTTTATTCAGCACATACACACATTCACAAATAGGAAAAGAGGGCTGCATTCCCAGGGAATTACAACCAGATGAGAATTTCTGTGCTTCTGGCTTGCTTATGCCAGTATCCCATGATAAGAAGAGAAACTTTTAGTCTGCTGGAAACTGAAGAGCGAATGTACACTGCTGACTGACTTTAAAAACCAAATACATAAACAGATTCATCACTGAAACATCTGCTGTTTTACATCAGGGTTTTTCCTTGTCTCTGTCCCATTTGGCTTGCTTATTGCGAAGTTTATAAGGTTCTATTCTTTGTCAAGCTGTTTGGAAATGTATTCATTATGAAATTTCATTGTACAATACAATTTTTTTTTTTTTCAAAAGAAACAAACAACCTGACTAGAACATATGACAGGCAAAAATATCTCTTCACACATATACAGTGTCGCCTACTTTACTGACATAACATACACTACCGTTCAGTAAGATTTTTTTTTTAAACGTTTTTGAACCAAGTTCGCATTTATTTGATCATCCATACAATAAAACCAATAATACTGTGAAATATTAATACAATTTAAAGTATCCATTTTATTTTAATGTAATTTATTCCTGTGATTAAAAAGCTCAATTTTCAGCAGCCTTTACTCCAGTCTTCACTGTCACATGATCTGTCAGAAATTATTCTAATATGGTGATTTCATTTTCAAGAAACATTTATTAATATTATCAATGTTGAAAACAACTGTTCTGCTTAATTTTTTTCTGGAAACAATGATATTAAGAATTTCAGGATTCTGATTAATTGATTAATATAAATTCCAAAAGAACTGCAATTGAAATGTATTTTTGTAACAGCACCCTTGCTGAATAAAAGTATTAATTTCCTTCAGTTTTTATTTTTTTATTTTTTACAGACCCCAAAACTTTTAAACGGTAGTGTAAGTTAGATTTATTTATTTATTTTTTCAAGGAAGTGAAAATAAATAACTAAATATTTCTCTGGATTGGAGACTTATAGACTGACCTGTCTCAGGACAGAATCCATAGGTCTTGTCACGGTCATAATCTTCAGTGGTGGCACACCAACGGTACCCGTCATCCCTTCCTGAGGTGGTGCAACTATCATATTTATCTCCCTGGAAAGTGAAGGGGAACTTACAAGGTGCTCCATCAGCATTTCCACCCAATGTGAACAGGACTGCAACACAGGAAGGAAGACAATGAGTCATTGATTATGACATACAGTATTACAGTCATGACATGTGCCATTTCTTCCCCAGATTACATCTGAGGAGTAACTGCCTGAACTTTGCATCACTTTGGATGGGAACAGTCTCAAATTCTACTGTACTATAAAACTCAGCACAAAAGCTACTCACGCTCATGAGGACAGAAGCCATACTTTCCATCTTCATCAAAGTTGTATGTGGTAGAGCACCAAAGAAACCCATCATCTCGACCCTGAGTGGTGCAGCTGGTGTACTCTTTACCCATGAACAAGAATGGAAACTTACAAAACTCCCCCTCAGCATTTCCATACTTCACCTTTACCACTACATCAAAAGGGAGAGAGAAAAGAGCTCATTATAATTATGACATTTGATGAACAAATTCAGTATATTTCTTTCAATTGAGATACCTTGCCCTTCTCCCAATGTCCACAGCTCATCATCATCAAAGTGAGAATCTCCTCCAATACCAGGTCCAGGGGCAAAGGCATGAGCCAGCAGACCATCCTTTCCATCAAATGGGTAACCATCACCATGTTCTACAAAAAAAATGCAACACATTTAAAAGGTTGGTTTATACTAAAAGGTTGTGTTTTAAACTAAAGATTTCCCAGAGTGACTGTGGTTAGTATAAGACTTAGTATTTTAACAAAAATTAAGAGCTTTCAATCCTGTGATAAATAAATAAACTGAGGTTTGTAAATTTACACCACATTAATTTAGAAGCTTTTGTACAGAAACTTTCTGGAATACCATTTCGGCCAAAATTAATCATGATGTCAGCTTCTCCATCCATGATCCTGGTGAAGTTCAGAGGTGTGACATCACTCCAGACTTTAAATGCACGGTAGAACGCATCATCAATTGTTTCTTCATCCAGATCTGGGGTGTGCCCTAAGATCCTGTGGAAGAAGAAAACGTCTTTTTAAACTATACTTCCCAATTGATTATCCCATATTCCTCTGGAAATGCAGACACATTTATTAATCTATGGCCTAGTTTCATAGACAGGGCTTAGTCTAAGCCAAGATTAGCCCTTAGTTCAATTAGGATATTTAAGTGGCTTTTATAAACGTACACTAGAAAAAACATTACTGGTGTGCACCTTGAGACAAAACTATGACACTGATATATTTTAAGATATGTCAGTACAAGTTTCTTTATGTTAAAACAGCTCAAACATGCATTTTAGTCCGGGACTAGCTTAAGCCTTGTCTGTGAAACCGGGGGTATAGGCATTTATCATTGCTCATTTATGTAAATTTTAAAATTTTAAGTTATTAATTTTTACAGAACTAGTTATATTAGTATTATTATTTTTATAGTAGGTCGGCAGGTAGTGCATTTGCCTTTTGTCTTTAGAGTGGCTCAAGTATGCATCAGGTTAGGATTATAAGACCAGACAAAAACAGAAGTCATGTCATGTCCCACAATGACATCGTCAAGCCTTTGGATGCATGGCGAGAAATGCTTATGCTATGCTATGCTTATTTTTTCTCCCATTATTAAATAGACAAAAATGGTGTGCCACAATCTCTTTCTTCATCACAAAGAGACATGAGGATGCTGAGGGTCCAACCATTAGAGCCAGCTCAATCCAATAATCATCAAGCTATTACAGATCACTCACACACAGCGATCAGAGGACAGCTGGTTACACTGATCACCTGCTGCTTTGCAGCATGGTCTGGTTTCTTTCTCTTAAGGAGGGAGCTCCGCTTCAAACCAAAACCAGGACTGTCAAATCCAAACCTGTTCTGGCATTACAAGGCAGCTTGAAATGGTCCCTACAGAAAAATGGAGCAACATTAAACAAATCTGGAAAATGCAAAAAAAAAAAAAAATCAGTAAAAGATCAAAAGCTCTCCAATAGTCCCAGAACAGTATGGGGTGAAACACTGTTATGCTGACCACCCTGGAAGACGCTGGTCATAGTACTAACTGACAAAAGAAAGCCATTTATATTGTACAATGACAAGGAACCTTGCAGGCAGCCTTTATCACAAAAAAAAGAAAAGAAAAAAAAATCTACAAGAACACAAGGATGAATGATCAACAGAACTCTTGCCATAGTTTGGCAGCCTATGTTGTATATTTAAATGAAAGAACTTTATGAAACAATTGGAGGTGCACACATATCAAAGCATCTAGCAAATGCTAACTGTGCTTGTAGCAATTTTCTCAGACATATTCAATAAAAGTTATCCTATTTTCTAGTGCCAAACCACAGCACAATCTATAAAGACATTACAGCAACTGGAAAAATAGTGCGGCTATGGACCTAAGTCAGAGTAGGCCTAATTTAATTTTATATGAATGAAAAGGAAGCTGTGAGAGATAGTACAGTCTGTTCAGTTGATGAAACACTGAAAATATGTTTTTCCCCAAAATTCCAGTGGATGTTGAAAACAAACTCTGGAATACATGAGATGTGAAAGATAGATGTGACCTTAATACAGCACAATATGTTGAACATTGACATACTGAAGGGAACATCCTGAGTTTTGAAACTGAAAAGAAACTGTGACAGAGAACAGCACACCATTCAGCAATGATTAGATTTCTGTGATGCAGTTTTTATTACAATTATTAGGGCCCGAGCACCGATGGTGCGAGGTCCCTATTGTAATTGCTCAGTCAATTCTTCTCCGAAATGAATCACATTTTTTAGGGCCTAAACATGCTCGAAAACTCTGCACACTGCGTCAGAAGTGGTGAAAATTTATGTCAGAAATGGGTTTCTGAATTAGGTGTGGCAAAATGGCTCGATAGCGCCACCTACAAAATTTCAATTAAGTGCCCTTCACGCTGTGTTTCACGTACAGGTATGAAATTTGGTATACACATATAACAGCCCAATACCTATAAAAGGTCTGTGGGTGCAAAATCTGAAAACCCAACAGGAAGTGAGATATTTTGAATTTTCTCTGCAACATTTTTGCAGTTTTTGCCAATTCCAGACATTTTACTTTAACAAACTCCTCCTAGAGCTTTAACTCCCTCAGGTCGGCGGTCACGCCGGCGTGATCACCGCGTTTTTTTTCTAACCAGTGTGAAAGAGACTCAAAATACTGTGGAATATCTTCTTTTATTTGTGTACACTCGAATCAACAAAATGTTGTGCTTTTTGTAAAATAAAGAAAACTAACATGATGCGTGATCCCTCGTCTCCCTCTAAACAAAGTCCAATCTGATAGTTCTCAGAAAATGAACTGTAACTTATGAATACTAATGACAAAAAAAATGACACATATGTCTAAAGAAACGTTGAAATGTCAGGTTTTAAATCGTGCAAGTCAAATCGAAAAAAAAAAAAAAAACATTTTGTGTTTATGTAATCTGTATGAAAAGAGAGCCATGTCAGAAGTCCTTGATTCAGCTCATTATTCACTAATGCGGCCACGCCCACGGAGCCAGCGCTATTCAGAGGCAAATTCAGTCAATACATGCATACATCGTCTCAATCGTGTATATATTGTCTTGAAAAGTTTTTGAATAGCCATAGTTAGCGATCTCTGGCCTCTGTTAGTTCAGTTATTTCCTTGATTGCCTATTCTTCTTTAGCACTGGCATTTGTGGACTAAAAGTGCACAGAGTGCCCTCCGGCTGCAAGTATGAATTGAAAACAGTATCCAGCGTTCATAGAGATAACAATAAATATTGAATAAATATTACTCCTCTGTATAGAAAATTGACATAAACATGAGAATCCATCAATATTTCTCCAAATGTGCATGCTTTTAAGCTAAAAGCCTATATGAAATGCCATAGAGGTAGCGTAACTGTTCAGACACTTTGTATCATAGAAATGCATTATATTTTAATAATAGAATACCATTATTTTAAATTGTAATAACATTTCACACTATTGCTGTTTTTTTCTGTATGTTTGATTTACATTATGATGAGCTTGAGACAAGATCAACAGAGGGTTTTTTCACAGCCTACCTGACTGAAAGAGCTCATTATTTATGCAGCTCATTAGAGCTCTTTATGTGATTCTTTTGTCTTCTCAGGTGAGAATCATCCATTATTCATGATTATTCACGCCTCCACGCATATTGTTTCTTGACCAAAGATGTTTTAGAAAATTTAAATCTCTCTCTTGTTTTATATGAATGAGTAGGAATGATAATTTTTTACATAATTTTGAAGCAAAAACTCTAGTTTACAACCTCAAATACCCAGAAGTCTTGTGAACACAGATTTAATATATATTTTTTGGCCTTATTTCAGTGACTTAAGTTTTTTGTTTTTTCAATAACCATGCATAAACGTTTCATCCTTCAAAAAATACAAACATGTACATACATGTTCCTTAGATATTATTGTAGCCTAGTTTGTGCTGAATACAGTGTAATAACACTTTTTCCATTAATATGTTTATGAACAACTGAAAAAAATGTCAGGGCATGTCAAAACTTCTACAGGCCCCAAATCAGCCTCAGACCCCTGAGGGTTAATCAGATCAAGGTCATATTTGGTCAGTCTAATCTAAAGGCCTTTGAGACGTTAAATTGCGAAGATCTTGAGTTTTCGCTGAAGGGTGTGTTCATGCCGGCCTGACAAATTTTGATGTTTCGCCATGAAACAGGCATGTAGTGTCCGATCTGCCACAAACTTCATGTTTTATTAGAGTCCTGACCTGAAGACATTTACATGGCAATATTCAGTTACAGTCATAGCACCACCTGTGGGCAACAGGAAATTACATGTTTTACACTGTGATTAACTCCTCATAGAGATTTAACTAGATCAAAATCATATTTGGTCAGTCTAATCTTCAGGCATACAATGTTCGAGCTGCTCCAAACTTCACATGTTTGATAATAGTCCTGGCCTGAACACATCTACTTGGCAATATTCAGTAATAGTCAAAGCACCACCTACTGGCAGGAATTGTGGTGCATCAAAATGACATATTTCTCCTCTATTTATCCACTTAAATGAATATTGCCCACTGTTCAGTTTTCCTAAGGCCACCGAGTGGCAGTGAGCCTGAGTGTGGGGGCCCTTTCATCGCTGCTTGCAACTTTAATGATTGACATTGTGTTGCTTATTATTAATTATTGTTTATATTAAGCCTAGTCCCTAAATACATTTCTTTAATGAATCTTAATAAGATGATGACAAAAAACTAAATCTAAATATCTGTTAAATTAGGAAAGCTGATGTTGGCAGAAAATCTAAAGCTGAGCCATTTCTTCCATAAATCTGCATAGGGGCCCTGCAAACTTTTATACTGGTAAAACAACATAGTTGTGGTCATGACTCATTAAACAGAACCACTCTCAGGTCTAGTAGCCCAGTAAATATCCTCAGGATCCCGACTCAGTCCTTCTTTTTGTTACAATGGACAGTTAACTACTTGTATTATGTTTGATTACTGGCCAATTTCTTTACTGATAGCAAGTAATCAAAGGCCAAACTTTTCTTGCATTTCCTGTAGTCAGCACAACTTTATAATCAAATAAATATATATATGTTGTTCCATCTCC
Source organism: Chanodichthys erythropterus (assembly GCF_024489055.1). NCBI lineage: Eukaryota > Metazoa > Chordata > Actinopteri > Cypriniformes > Xenocyprididae > Chanodichthys > Chanodichthys erythropterus. The sequence continues at coordinate 30,236,909 of NC_090231.1, read as the reverse complement.
AACATAGACACAAAGTTCCCCGCACATTAAATAAAAATTTTTGAAAGATATGCTTATTTTCTTTTCTGTATTTCTGACTGGCTTACTGACTCACAAAAAAATGCTCTGTACTGTACAAATTGGATTTCATTTTTAATCTTCATTTAAATCAACATTTTATATATATATATATATATATATATATATATATATATTTTTTTTTTTTGTCTAGTAAGCAGTCTCACACTTACTCTCAAGCTAATAAAAGTAATGTTTTTAATATTAAATAACTGGTCTTGAAAGAATTGTGAAATATGTTTAAAAGGGTTGAGTGACTGACAAACAGTGGGGAGCATTCGCTCTGCACTGTCTGAAGTAAACACACCTGTATGTAATGTTTTTCTGTCCCCACTTGGGCTTCCTGTGAAAGAAATTGTAATTGGCCACATCAGGAACTCCACAACGTGGTTTCTTCATGATCTCTACGGTCTTCTGATCAATCTCCCCTGTCTCCGGTAAAGCAAAAAACTTCTGCATCTTCTTCAGTGTGTCCTTTAACACCATCAGATTACACCTGTCTTTTGGGCAACCATAGAACTTATTTAAGTAGTGCTGTGAAAAAGAATAATACAATGAAGGAGAGAGAGAGAGAGAGAGAGAGAGAGAGAGACAGAGAGAGAGAGAGAGAGACAGAGAGAGAGATAACTTAACTGGAACTGTTTACCACATTCCACATCCATCATATGTTATTGTGTTTTAAATTTTCCATGTATTCCAACCGTGAACAAAGGCTAACATTTAAATACTGTACAAATACTTCAAATAATATTTCCAATGTACATATACATTTTATAGGCCTATCCATGACAAATAATAAACTTAAGAAGTCACTTCTAACGAAATTATAACTGCTTTAATTCTTGCAGTTAAATAAAAGTACACTCACCAGGGCCACTTCTTTGTCTGTGTGAGAAGTATCATCGCCTGGGAACTTTATGATGGGTGAGGGCGCAGCAAAAGTTTGCAGGGAAGCAAGAAACTGCACAAGGAAAACTTTAAGGACAAAATGCCTACAGCTGAAAATCTTAAAGCACGTCATTTTGGTCCGGTTCCTTGATGTCCTTGTGTTGAAAATAAGGTGGCGAACAGGCCTTTACGACGTGTTCTCCAAGCTCTAAGTTTCTCCGACTGCACTGCAATTTTTCTTTCTTTTCCTTAGCGACACATCCTGCTTTCGTGGTCAGTGGAAAAGGTTTCTGCTTGCACACGCACTTTTCTGATGCTGGGGCTTGAGCTGTGACTGCGCAGCCTCCAGATCCAAGAATTTGGGAAAGCAGTGAAATTGGAGACGCTAGTAGCGGGAACGAGCGGGCAGAGTGTGTGCGCGCGCACCATGGAAACATTCACAGAGAGGTTTGAAGTTGAAGATTTAAGTTTAAGATTGTGCATTGGGTTTTAAACACTTTAAATTGGGTCCTTAACCATGAAATACACTGTTCACATTTTACCCTAGGTTAATAATTCAGCCTTTTGTCATTCTCAAGAGCCAGTTCTTAATCGTTAAAAGGGGCGTTCATACCGAACGCGATTTATGGCGCTGCGCAAGACTGATCGGCGTATGACATCAAAGAAGGCCTACAGCGAAAGGGATTGGAGAGCATACGATTCCTTAAAGGGTTAGTTCACCCCAAAATGAAAGTTCTAATGAATTACTCACCCTGATGTCGTTTAACACCTGCAAGACCTTCGTTCATCTCCGGAAAACAAATTGAGATATTTTTAATACGAGAGTTTATTTATTTATTTATTTATTTTTTAATCTCCCATAGAAAGCAACGTACATATTACCATAATTCAAGGTCCAGAAAAGTAGAAAATCTCGTTAAAATAGTCAATGTGACTACAGTGCTTCAACCTTACGACTTAATTCAACAATAACTATTCTCTCCCCTGTCTTTCTGCTACGCTGCTTAAAGGTGCTCTAAGTGATGTCATGCGTTTTTAGGCCAAAACATTTTTTGTCACATACAGCAAGCATCTCTTCACTATCCGCTAGCTGCCTGTCCCCTGAACACACTGTAAAAACGCGGTCTCTGTAGTTGCCACAAGCTCCTAAAACGGCAATAAAAACAAACTGCAGCCTGGACCACGAATCATAATAAACACGCTCCAGCCAATAACCGACAAGAATGATTTTAAATGCGTGTTCATGACAGTGCCCAAGGAAGTCGACCGGAAGTTGAAGTCGGCCGCGTGCTGCCATCTTTACATCTGGGGCGTTTAAAGACTCCATTTGTCCATTATTTATTTCCAAAGATACACGACAATGTATAAAGGGCTCCATTACCTTCTATGTTACATTATGGCCCCGTAGAAACAGTTTTTGTAAAAATAAGTGAACGATTGCGTCATAACCACTCGACTCTCTGTCCTACAGTAGAGAAATTACCGTACAGACAGGAGAAGCTCGCAGGCAATCGTATGCATTAACTTAATATGGCGTACTGGTGTTACATTTTAAAATACTATACAAACTAATTAATCAGAATACTTACTCCTGCTCACTCACGCCAAAGAACTTCCCGCTCAAGCTCGCCGTCTCTGCAAGATTAACGATGGCAGTTCGCACGCACAGCTACTAGAAGATTTACATCTGTCAGACAGGTTGCTGACGTCATCAAGCTTAGTGTGAGTCTGCGCGTCAGTAACGGAAGTGCTAAAAATCGCTAAAAATGGGCTTCACTTGACTCCTTCCAATGGGGTCGCTGTGTCCATTTCTTTTACTGTCTATGGTTCATGACTGAGGGGAGGGGAGGGGAGGAGGAGGAGGAGGAGGAGGAGGGAGGGTCTAGCTAGCCTCTAGTTGCGTCCCAAATGACACACTATACACTATGCACTTATACCAGGGGCGGAGCCAGACATTGTAAACATCCGGGGCTTAGCCCAAATCAATATTTGTCCAATGACATTTTAATTTTCTGTTAACAGCTTTACTGACATGAAAGGAGCTTGTATTGTAGTATTGTTGTTCAGAAAATATACATTATTTGGCACTGTATTTTGTAAAAGTTTGTTGGGTGTACCTCCTCTAGGGTGGTCCGGGGGCATGCCCCCCCGGAAATTTTTTTTGTACATTTTAAGGTTAAATGCATCAATCTGGTGCACTTTGAGAGCTCAAAAACTTAAAAGCTTAAGCCATACAGTGTGCACATTGAACAAAGAAACAGCATTGACTTGTACCTGGACATTAAAGAGGGCTCAAACATCTTTATAGTTGTGATATAAAGTCTCAGTCTACATTGTTTTTGGATGCCAAATAATTCTTAATAAAATAATAATATAATAATGTTTTAATATATAATTATTCATGACAGCAATTTCCATATCTATTGTAACACATGCACTCTAAAATAAATGACAATTTTATTAGTTACTAACTTTACAAAACAGTATAGGGAAATTACAACACTTTTGTACTAATTTCTTTTTAAAAGATAAATCCTTGAGATTTTATTTTGATCACCAGCTGATCGCGTGCGCAAATTTTGCTGTTTTATAAAGGCACAAAGCCATATCATGGTTTCGATTTTAGTTTGTTGGTAAAATACAACGTAGAGACCATTTAAGCTTTGTATGTTTTAAATTTTCAGTTTATAATGAAACTGTGGCGGCGGCCCCTGACTTATACACTTATGTACTTGTGCACTATGCACTCATCCATGTAGTGCGTGAATTGTATAAGGTTATTTTGTCATTTAACAACGGAGTCTGATCCTCCCTTCCCCTCCGCTACGTAAATAAAGCTACGACAGTTGAGTGCACGAAGTGTCCAACATTCCACACTTTGTTTTTTCCGTTAATTTAGTGCATCATCCGGGTATTTAAAGTGTACTTTTTCTTTTTGGAACTTTCAGTGTGAATGCACTACTCGCACTATTTATACTTAAAAACGTCATAGATAGTGCATAAGTACGCGAATTGGAACGCACCTTCTGTTTTGTTTGACAACACTTCGAATGTCATCAGGAAGTTGCATCCACCCAGGATTTCTTAGAAAACCTTTAATTTCAGCGCTTCCAGGTTCAGCGTCAGAAAGCCGACATAGTATCCACCTTATTTTTGTAAATTTATGTCTTCCGGTGTCATTCGCTTCCAGTCATTTTTAGCTGTACAAAATTATTACCATATTATTTTAATGTATTTTCTTAATTATAAACACGCTGGTTTGTAGCGCAACCAGTTTTGCAGTTTACAACACTTTAAAATTCTTCTTGTTATTTCCCTATAGCGGCTAATAAATTGGAAGTGTCACACATTTAGAGAAAACACCTTACTGCCGAGTTGAAAAATAAGGTGGATTCGAGAAGAGAGAGCTGTCTTCTCTGACATCACACTTTCACACATCACAGTAGTTTCGGACATAGCCTACTACTCTTTTTATGTTTTCACCCACTATATAGTAGGCTATATAATATTCAGACGCAACTTAAGTATACGCACTTCCGAATATTGCGAGAATTACATCACTCGGGTAATTCTCGCCTACTCTTTTATGAATACTTAGGATTCGGACATATTTGTTTGTTCGTCTACTGTTTTTTGCCTACCATATAGTAGGGAAGTATGTGGTTTTTCACTGCGTCCCTTACTGCAGTAGCCTACTCTTGCCTACATGTCAGGACAGGCGCATCTCAAACAACCCTAATAACAAGGCTTGTTCGAGATGCATCGGCGCTGCGCAGACCGATTGAATTATGACATCAAAGTACTGCGAGAGTGATTGGAGAGCATATGACTCCTTATGCTTTTGAATTGCTCTCGTAGTACTTTGATGTCATGGCGCCTCCTTGATTGTCTTGTTAATTAAGATGACGCTGAAGTGTTCATCACCCATCATCACTTAGAAGCTCTCACTCCGGAGGGTAAACCCTTAGAAGTGATTAGGGCATAGGGATGACGAGCCTTTCTGAATGGAACACAAGCTGTGTCTCATTTAGAAGGTTGCATCCTCCTGGGGTCGCATTCGAAGGTTTCATACATCGTTGAGGCTGTATTGTTTCAGAAAAGTAAGTAGGACTCTCCAAATGTGACCTTGGAATGCGTCCTTCTTTCACAGGAATTCGGAGGATGCATGAGGTGTATCCTTTGCTGCTGCAGATAACAGCAACGCATAGAATTGTGGGCTAACAACCATCATTTATTTGAAAAAAAAATAATAAAAAAAAAATAAATAAATGGCGGAATCATCAAATGTACATACAAGCGAAGATGTGTTTAAATGTAAGTAGTTTCATGCTTGTTTTTGTGTTCTTCCTAATATCCTCTTTTGTCTCTGTAACATATATGTTGTACATAAGCCAGCTCCTCAAACATTAACCAAAATGAAACAAGTAAATACATTTTATTTTCAAATTACATACAAATTTATTAATAATTTTCATTCATTTGCTGAGAGCGCAACGAGGCTGCCGTGAACGCGTTGGCATAGCAACGATATTCTTCCTGTTTCTTTTCCTGCCTGTGTGTCCTACGAAGGATGTCTCATTTAATAATGGCTAAGGACACTCCATATACCGCATCCTAGGATTCGTCCTCTTGAGTCTGCAGTTTTGTGTTCCCATTTGCTCAAATAGCAAAAGAAAAACTCCACAGTAGTATTTTCACAACTTTTAAAAGAGCAAAAAAATAGAGAGCGATTGATAACAGCAGTCAGAAGAGAGAAAGATGTCAATTTGACTGTCACTCCCACAGCCGCCTCACAAGCACCCTCACAGAAGTGTTAACAAGTTTTTTTTTTAGATTTGATGCAAAGCTAATATAATACAAAGCATAATGTTATAAATGTACATACAATTTTTTAAAAATGAAAAAAAAAAAAAAAAAAAAAAAAAAAAATATATATATATATATATATATATATATATATATATATATATATATATATATATATATATATATATATATATATGATGCATGTTTGAGTGTTTGAAAAAGGCCTATGGGAATACAGAAAGTGATACTGCCTGATACCGCAGCAGCTAGAAAACAAACTACAACGACTTCCAGCGACTCATGCTGCGTTCCAGACAGCTCGGAATTAGGATTTTTTAGTGAGGGGAAACCAGGCTTTCTGAAGCGTTTGAGGCTTTTATCAAATTGTGCCGAAAAATGGTTCATTACTCGAAGGTTTTAACCTTAACACAGTGCGCATTAGCGACACCTGGTGGTCAGACTTATTGTTTTCTGCACCATATCTAAAGGCTTGTTCGACTTGATGCAGCGCCGCACAGACCGATCGGCGGCTGACTTAAAGCAGTGCATGCCGGTTAGAAATTTTGTCCGACTTGAGACAGCGCCGACCCCATGTGACTGTGACGTATGGCTTCAAAGTACCGCGAGAGCGATTCGAGATCAGCCGCCCGAGGCAGCCAGCGCAGTTTCTCAAGAGGAGCTGCACGAGCGCTGATGACGACACAGCTGTTTCATGATTGGCCGGATTCACCGCATGACAACGATCACGTGTGTTTCGTGTTTATTGTCACGTCTTCAGCTCCACTAATGCTCAAAAATCTGTTTTTATAACAGTTAAAGCTCTTTTCATGTAGTCGCGATGTTGTATTGTGTCATGTTTATCAAAATAAAACGGATAAAAAACAAAGACCCCACTACATTGTTATTTAAATAACATATGCTTATGTTGAACTTTATTCTTGTAAAAACAGACGCTGTAAGCAGTACATAAAGTTTTGAATGAAAAGGTCTCTGAAACATCAGTGTATTAGTCAAATATTGCATTTATTTCACTTCAGCTGTGATAAAGTATGCAAACGCAGCGTGAGCGTCATTACGAGAAGCAGAAAGTGTCCGACTTCACGTCTCCGTTTTCAGCTCCTCCCCGCCTGCACGCGGCTACTCTCGCCGATCGGTTGCATCCAGCCGCAGCCGATGTCGAACACACCTAATATCATCGCGGAAGAGATCTACGGTTTGAAAAAGCCATAGAAAAAGCAACCAAACAAGCGTCGGAAGTCCGTGACGACATCTGGGCTGCGCCCGAAAACCTAGCTGTCATGACTTGTACAGCAGCGTTTGTGCATGAAGGTAACGTTACCTCACGAAATTGATTTCGGACAAACTTTAGTGATGGGCAGAGCGAGGCTTCGTGAAACACTGAAGCAGTTGAATCAAATGTGCCGTGATGATTCGAGGCTTCGAAACAATCTGACACTTGACTCCACGGTGACCCCTAGTGGTCAAAAGAGTGTAAATGCAACAAAACTCAAACTAAACATGCAGTAAAAACACCTTTTACAAATATATTGCAAATGTTTTATTGAAAGTAAAATCTATTAAATGCAATTAACTAATTCTCTAATAAGATCAGGCTACATATAGAGTGACTGTATATCTGTTTTTTTTATCAATTTTCAAGGCTTGTTTCTCTGTTCCATGGCTCAAGCTAAACAGGCCAATAAGGGATTAATAACTACCATTATTCATTTTAATTATTCTAATGTCTAATTAAAACATCTACAAATTTATAAAACTGATCAGAGATCAGGTAAAACCCATAGACACGTTTTCAATGCTTCTCAGTGAATCTGCATGATTCATGGTTTAACTTTATCATCGCCCTCTACCGGTGAACCACTGAAATGTCGAACTGTTTTGAAATGTTTCGAAACAGTGAGGACGTAATGAAGCCTCGTTTACTAAAATCACGTGACTTTGGCAGTTTGATACACGCTCCGAATCACTGATTCGAAACAAATGATTCATGAAGCTTCGGAGCTTCATGAAGCATGTGTTTCGAAATCAGCCATCACTAACAAACTTCTGAGGCAGCCTAACAATTTAATGATCTAACCTACAGCAATATAGCGCGAGCTTTGGTGAGAACTAAAGCAGCTAAGGATACATCTATGCTTCCTTCAAAAATCGATCAGAGGAAGGTATCTCATGAGAGAGGAAGTGAAGCTAACATTGGATTCGGACGTGTCTTGATGCCTTACTACCTTGAACTGGTCCTCAGAAGGCAGCATTTTCCAGTTTTCGTGTAAGTGTCATAACCCTTTGTTAAACACAGAGCTTATTTTCTGCGATTTTCCAAAGGTCTATGGGAAAAATGAATAGGCTTTCAGTCGAGGGACCCCGTGCGCCGCTAACTTCCGGGTTGGCCTACAAAAACGCGTCATTCAAACGTCATCAATCACGTGGTATTGTCATTTCCATACAAGCATCGGTTACGTTACAGTGTTTTTTTTTATAGTCTATGGTGAAAACTGCGTCGGAATATCAGATTCCCAGTATCAACCGTCCCACCACTGGGATTTTTCTTTGTTCTTGGAAATAACGTCTGGAACGCCATTCAAAGTAGATAATCGATCGATCAAACCTAACATCAACGAGACGTGTTGACATCACTTCCAGAAAGAAACCAAACAAAAACGTAAAAACAAACTGTAACAGACATTAGGTTTAGATAATAATAGGCTACCTTCGTTTTTGTCAGCTGTTTTCAAAGCGATTTTATGTTTTATTCTGTTTTTGCCATAATTGACGTTGTGTCGTGGCGACATATGGTCAACGTGAACGTCTGATTGCTCACTGAGGTCTGAAGTGGGACATTTAATTTGGGATATTCCCACGTCAAACCTGTATGGAACAATGCATACATACTAAACAAAACCAAAGGCCTAGTGTCTATTGATTCCAGTTAAAGGAACACTCCACTTTTTTTGAAAATAGGCTCATTTTCCAACTCCCCTAGAGTTAAACAGTTGAGTTTTACCGTTTTCGAATCCATTCAGCCGATCTCCGGTTCTGGCGGTACCACTTTTAGCATAGCTTAGCATAGTTCATTGCATCTGATTAGACCGTTAGCATCACGCTTAAAAATGACCAAAGAGTTTTGATATTTTTCCTATTTAAAACTTGACTCTTCTGTAGTTAAATCATGTACTAAGACCGACGGAAAATAAAAAGTTGCGATTTTCTAGGCTGATATGGCTAGGAACTATACTCTCATTCAGGCGTAATAATCAAGGAACTTTGCTGCCGTATCATGGCTGCAGCAGTGCAATGATATTACACAGCGCCCGTGAGCCCCTGCTTGCACAGGGAACGTGCCTTGCAACCATGGAGACGTTTGTGAGAGATGCTGCGTAATATCATTGCACTGCTGCAGCCATGATACGGCAGCAAAGTTCCTTGATTATTACGCCTGAATGAGAGTATAGTTCCTAGCCATATCAGCCTAGAAAATCACAACTTTTCATTTTCCGCCGGTCTTAGTACACGATTTAACTACAGAAGAGTCAAGTTTTAAATAGGAAAAATATCAAAACTCTTTGGTAATTTTTAAGCGCGATGCTAACGGTCTAATCAGATTCAATGAACTATGCCAAGCTATGCTAAAAATGGTACCGCCAGAACCGGAGATCGGCTGAATGGATTCGAAAACGGTAAAACTCAACTGTTTAACTCTAGGGGAGTTGGAAAATGAGCCTATTTTCAAAAAAAGTGGAGTGTTCCTTTAACGCGTTTTCCCTCACTGTTGATCTTTTTTTCTTTCTTCTTTTTTTCTGTCAGATGCTAAACCCAGCTAAACCGCGTAGAAGTTCCCCTGATTGTACAAAGCACAATATGAGGTAAGATTTTGTTATGGTTGTCTGATGCTCAAGAACTGGGCTGTAACATTACCTTAAAGGGTTAGTTATAATATTATAAAGCGACAAGAATATTTTTAGTGTGCCAAAAAAAAAACAAAATAACAACTTATGAAGTGATGGCCGATTTCAAAACACTGCTTCAGGAAGCATCCGAGCACAAATTAATCAGTGTATCGAATCTGCTGTTCGGAGTGCCAGAGTCACGTGATTTCAGCCGTTGGCAGTTTGACATGCGATCTGAATCATGATTCGATACACTGATTCATTATGCTCCGAAGCTTCCTGAAGCAGTGTTTTGAAATCAGCCATCAGTAAATAAGTCGTTATTTAGTTTTTTTGGCGCTCCAAAAATATTCTTGTCACTTTATAATATAAATATTGAACCACTGTACTCACATGAACCAATTTAAATATGTTTTTAGTACATTAATGGATCTTGAGAGAGGAAATGTCATTGCTGGCTATGCAGGCCTCACGGAGCCATCGGATTTCAACAAAAATATCTTAATTTGGGTTTGAGGATTAACGAAGGTTTTAAGGGTGTGGAATGGCATGAGGGTAATAAATTATAGAATTTAAATTTTTGGCTGAACTAACCCTTTAACAGCGAAACATTTTTAGAAAGTCATATTTTTATGTCCATTTTACTTTTATTTTAGCCTAGAGGTCAAATTAAGTAAAAAATGGCACTGCTCTCCCTTGTATGCAAGTAAATTTTGTTTTTGTTTGCTATATGGGAATGACACAAATGCTTAGGTTTTTATGTCTTTTTTTGTCTTTATTATTATTATTATTATTATTTTTTAAGTAAACTGCAACTTTAATGTAGTAGTCTTGTGTACTTCAATGTCATGATTTTGACAGTCTAATGACTCAAAGAAAAGGAAAAGTGTTCCCTCTAGTGGTGTAGTCATGGAAATACATGATGAAATTAAAAGTTTCACAACACTTTTCTGAAATGGTCTACATTTTACAACTTTTATTTCATTTTTTAAGAATGTATTTATTTGTAAGATTGATGTTAAAAGATCTTCCATCTCACCTGCTGTTTCATCCCATCTGCTGTACTAAACCAATTTGGGCCTGTATCTCTCACACAGTTGATATTCTTTATGAAAACCTGCCACTTACTCCCTTGTTTTGTAAACATGTGGTGGACACTGTCATTTCATTGTTATTTAATTAATCTCATTTTCCTAAGCCCATTTTTAACCTTCACTAGTGCACTTAAAATACATATTTTTAAAATTAATTTTGGTTGATGTAGCTGATTACACTTGTGTAGCTTGACTATAGCTATTGTATAATTTACCGCAGCACAGCAGTGACAGACACAGTTAAGAGTCTGACAAAGTTCTTTCTCTGTGATCTTCAAGTCTGTGTAAGAGCTGTAATTTTAAGCCATTTGTTGCAAGTTATTGTGTATAGCATCTTCTATATATTTCCAGTCTCTCTGATACTGCAGTGCACCACTTTGTACAACATTCATAGTTTGTGGTTATCCATAAATTGCATTTAATTGTTTATTACTGACTGAGTAAATAATGGTAATCTTACGATATAAACATCGGTTTCAGTATTTCAAAAAATAGAGTTTGTTTTTAAATACATGAAGCTAATACATATAGCTAAATTAAAAATGTGCCAGCGTCTTTTATTAAAATCTCTTTGTGGATATTGTGTATTGATATTGTGAATATGAGGGGACAGATAAGAAATCCACTGTAAATACAGCAGATTAAAATACATTAGCATCTGTCTGCATCTTTGAAATAAGTCAACCTTAGTAAATGTGCCCTCTGGTGGTAGAAATAAGCCTTCACATGCTTTGATGTGTCCTCAGTGGGCTTTATTGAGCTTCAGCAGGCCCGCAGTTCGCCCCTGGATTTCCTCTAACTCCTCTTGACGTCTCTCTTTTCCTCCAGTGAAGGGATTAAAGTCGACAGTGTATTGATGTGGGCTCTTTATAGGAGAAAGCTGGAAGACTTAGCATTGAAATCGAACAGGCTGAACGCTTTCAAAAAAGATTTCTACTGCATATCTCACCTGTCAATTCTCTTTGCACTGAGAGGAGTTACTTATTTATTTATTTATCGCAGAGTGTTTGCAGATGGAAAGAGAGCGTTGTTCATTTGCTACGATGTGCGAGTGTTCATCTCATTTCACGCTCAGGACCGTAAACCGAAAGAAAAGCATTTTTTCTCTTGTCTCGTTCTCTCTTCTTTTCTCTCTGGCTGCCTGGCTCTGCCTCTCACACCTCTTTCTCCTCTTGTAGGAGAAAAACGTTTGGCCTGTATTAGTGAAAAGAGGTGTCCTGTTCTCTCAGGGCTTTGAATGCATCTGTGCTTATGAATGCATAACAGGCATAGGGAGACTGAGATGATAAACTTTGATTTGTATGCAAATTGTTTCTTTTGTTCTGCATTTGTTGGCTGCCAGAGGTCTTTTACTTATAGCTTGTTCTCCTTTTCTGTGTCTCTCTCGCTGTTGCTCTCCAACCCCCCCAAACACGCTTTCTCCACCAGAATGCAAATGCACAGCTGATTCATCTGTTGGTTGATAAAACATTTAATCAACATCCCTGGCAGAGTTTAAAACTAAATAGGCTACATTCGTAAGATGACTCTGTAGGAGTCGGAAAATCCTTTGACAAAGTGAAAACATCATATTTCACTCTGTCTGGCAGTTCTCTCTAGTTAGTTCCTCTGGGCCAGTCAGTGTGTCTGTTCCAGGGCCATCTCGCTTCTCTCTTCCTCTCACATTCTCCATGTTGTCACTAGTGTAAGGGGAATGCAACATGAGGCTGGTGACTGTCCTCTTCCCCTCTTTCTCTCACATCCAGCTGGCCCTTGCTTCTCCTCTTGAACCACGAGTGTGATTCTTGACTCCAGAAGTCCCAGCTGGTTGAATCAGGCCAGTCAACAGGCCCAGTGTATGTTTGGGTACTGTAGGGTGTTGGAGATTCATTTGGGTCATGTCAGAAGATCTGTCAACACATCAGTCCATTTGGGACATGTTTTGACCGTGTTCATATGTGCCACTGAGCTATGACCTGTCCCTGCTACATTGGACACTTGTGGTCCTGTTCCAATTTGGATGAAAAAGTGTACAAGTGCTCACAACAGAGTGAATTAATTTTTCGATGAAGGGCAAGTGTACAAGTCTGACCTACAAAGTGAATTTCAGGGCAGTGCACTCACAAATCATGTCGATTTGGAGAGGGTTTTGTGTACTAAGACTAGAACGCTTCCTCTCTTCAATGAGCGTTTTAGGTGAAAATTCCATTTTTAAACTGCAAAGGTGCATTTAAACCTGCATATATACTGCAATACGATACTGTCATGTGCCAAACTGTTTCATCTTGGACAACGGACTCGTAAAGCAGTAGCTCTTAACGTTTTTGATGTAAAGGCCCCCATTATCCAAAAACCATTTTGAATACCTTTAGTCATTTGTGATTTAATTAGATAAGGATTTAAATAAATATATTTATTACACAATTTCTAGTGTTTAATGTTCTGTTGGAATTTAAAAGGATTTCTGTTATGTCATTAGTCTGTTTGCTATAGTTAAATTAACAAGTGCATGTGTGCAATTGTTAACTAATTGCAAGAACTTTCAGTTAATGTTGGCAAGTTTATTGGTTTTAATAAATAGAGTGAAGTTTCAGCTACAAAAAGTATATGTAGGCTTTAGTGAATTCACATGAAATAAGTTCACACATGTACTCATAACTATTGGTTTCTAAACTTAAATGGACTTTGGCAGTCAGTTTCCTCAATTGAAATTTTCGTAACTCGTTGGGTTTTACAGTGTACCCAATAAAATATTTTAGAGCTTGGCATAGAAAAATGTATGTTTATAAAATGTAAATGGTGTTTTACATTTTTATTTACTTTTCCAAGTCTAGAAATCGCACTTTTAAAATTAGGCTATACCTCAGATTTTATAAAAATGTGGGAATGCTTAAGAGGTGAATGAAAATATTAAATATATTGATTTTTTTTTTTTTAGCTGTTTTAGTCTTTTTTTTTTTCTCATTTTAAATCATCTTGAGACCCCAGAAGTGTGTTGAAGGCCCTAGTTGGCCCAACCCCTTGTTTGAGAACCACTGGCCTGAACATATTTGTATGTTTATAGCAATACATTTGAACACAACTCAAAGAGCTGTGTCTGTGTGAAAGATGCTTTTCATTAAGAACATGCTGTATGTTGCCTAAAAAAATGACTCAGAATTTTCTGAATTGATATACACAGTATTGGCTTAGTTTGTTAACTACCTTTGTCAAGCTAATTTCGTGAAGTACAAGCCGCTACATTTACATGACACATATTATAGCGCGGTGTTGGAAATACTAGGATGAATTATTGATCATAAACCCATTATCTGTAGCATAATTTATTCATGAGCGCATTAACAAGATTCAAACGCTTCAGAATGATTGTTTCTCTATTGTTCTTGCTATTTTACTCGCAAAAGCAAATTCTGAAAGGATGGTGATTCCATGGGCTTTTGTTTGATTGGCGTTTTGTTCATGAAAATGGCCCAGAATAGCATTTGTTGTATTATTTTGATTTACCGCTTTTTTTCCATGATCTTGTAAACACTGATGGAATAACACATTCCATAAAGACGAAGTGGGCGTGCAGAGTGTCTCATGTGGCATCTCTCCTTCTCAATAATAGGTCAACAGCTGTATTTAAAAAATTAATCACATTTCTTGGCAGTCGCAAAGGTTAGCCCGTCGCGTTTGGAGATGCAACCAGAGCACTCTGATCGGCGGAAACTCTCGGTGGAGATGAGCGGACTCGGTGCTGCCTTTGATGAGACCAGCATGTAAATGATTTGTGTCTTTTATAGGACACGCGTGTGCGTATTCTCCACCGGTGTAAGCGTGCTCGGCGAGCGCATTTGGAAACAAGTTCGATTGATTGCTTTACGTTCGCAGGGAATGCATTTGCTTGGAACACACAATGTGCACACATACATATCCATTACAGAGCAATCAGACCGGAACTGACATTTAGATTAGTAGGCGACACTTCATCTAAACATATTCACACTAGGTGCGGATGGTGCTGTGAATGGGTTTACCATCCCAAATCACCTATAGCTACCTGTAGTTGTTCAGTTGTGACAATTCAGATGGAACCCTGGCTCAAATTTTTGATTTTGTTCATATTTTTCTGTAGAAAGACAAACATAAATAGTGATGAAAGCCAAAATTATTAAATGTCACAGATATATATTTACTTCGTAATCCACTATTTTGTAAAGGGGGGTCAAAATGACAGTTTTCACCTGAGATTTGGAGCCAAATTAGAGGGTGTAAAAATGACTTTAGAAAGATGACAGCATCATTATTTTATTTTTACACAGAGATTGATTGGTCTATTAGTAAAATCTATTGACTTTAGCAATCTTTGTTTCATTATATGCCAACAGTGAAAGTTAAAAAATGGTAAAAAGCACTTCTTGTTTTTTTTTTGCCTCAAGTTTGCATGCCTGTAACTCAAGAAGTATTAAATATATCTTAATATCCTTTTAGATTCTGGCTCTTAACAAACTTTCTCTTTGGTGTCTTCATTTTAAAGGCCCTTGATGGTTCATTCCCAGAGATATGGACAGTGGCCAAATTTTCAGTGGTCAAAAACCAAATGTGGGTCACTTTGCATACAGCTGATTTGGAACGCAACTTTTATTTTTAATGCCCTATGTGGTTCAGTGTCATAGAGATGTCAATGTGGTAACGTGTAATTACGATACTGCATTTGAACTCTTGGTTGCTTTAGAAGCTGTTAAAATGAACAAAGTCTTATAAATACACTTTTGAGAGCAAGTTAATGTGCCTCAACTTAACAATTTCAGTGGATTTTTTTTTCAGTTATATTTTATGCAGTTCTTTTGATAGAGGGAAAAACATACATTTCTAGTTTAAATATCATTTTTTCTTCAGACATTCCTCTTTAAATTTAATAAATATCAGCTGTGTGCAAAAGGAACCACATTTGGTTTTCAATCACTGAAAATGGGTAAAATTCAACTATTTGAATATGGAGCTGCATTGAGATCCCCATATCTATGGGATTGAACTATATAGGGCCTTGATGAATGAAGATTTCAAAAGGAAAGGTTATTAAGAATGAGAATCTAGAAGGATATTAAGATAACTTGAATACTTCTTGAGTTACAGGCATGCAAACTTTGGAAAATTAATATTTATGGCACTCGGGTATGTATGAAATTGAGTTGATAGAAAAACTTGAGATACATTTCTAGTTTCAACATTATTTGTCTTCAGATATTCCTCTTTAAAAGAAAAAAAAAAAAGTATCAGCTGTATGCAAAGTGACCCACATTTGGTTTTTGACCTCTGAACATACAATCACAATACTATTTACTCATGGAGCCGCATTAAGATCTCCATATCTCCGGGACTGAACCATCGAGGGCCTTTAAAATGAAGATAACAAAAGGAAAGTTTGTTAAGATCCAAAGGCAACAGATTTTACTAATAGACCAACCAATCTCTGTGTAAAAATAAAATGAAGTCATTTTTACACCCCTGTAAATTGGCTCCAAATCTCAGGTGTTGTATAGTCATTTTACAAAATGACTATACAAAATAGTAAATTACGCAGTAAATATACATCTGTGACATTTAATATTTTGGCTTTCATCACTATTTATGTTTGTCTTTCTTCAGGAAAAAAATATTAACAAAACCAAAAATTTGAGCCGGGGAAGTTGCCGAAATTTGGTTGGTTTGACACGGAATGACCTTAAGCCTCCATTAATTCATGAAGTGAAGCACATGCTTGATTTGACTGTATTTATAATAAATATTTGACATTATTTTGGTGTCTGACTATATAAATAGAATATAATTCCTTCCATGATTCCCAAACTTTTATGTATATATTTTTTTAGTTTTATGGTTTTGTATTCTAGTACTCCAGAATCAAGAAAGATAATAATTCAGATAGAGCTGTGTAAGAAGCTCAGTGTAACCATTTGACTTTGACTACATTAATGTCTACCTGACGTTAATACCTACCTGATGTTAAAGTATTCACACATACTGTGTTTATGTGTGATATTAGATTAGTTTGCATCACATTTGTCTTTTACACATATTAAAATGTCTTATTTCTGCTTAGTCCTGCTGTCCTTGATTGAGAGCTGTTGTAATGTGTTCAGGTAAACACAGTTAATCAGCTTTGATTGTGTGCTTTGCTTTCAGTAAGAGCTGGATTTCATTTGATATGATTTGTATCTGTCACACTGATGGCCTTACACCAAAGAGCAGATTTTCATAAATCGGTACAAATATGAATTTGACTGCATATGGCATTTATTTTCTTTTTTACCTAAATTAGTAACTATTTACTTCCCATTGACAGGATTAAACACAAAACTGCATGTTCGTACTGTCACAAGTTCCATTACAGTGTTTTCAGAATTACTCTGCTTTTAAGTTGCTTATAAAGAACTATTTACATGACATTGCGCATAACTCATATAAACAAAGCAACTAAAGGGGAAAAAAAAGGGATTTGTAAGAACTATGGAGATATGCAACCTACATTTAATTTAACAAACAAAAATATACATGTGTGGTAGAAAGAAGGGATAGAAATGAGTCCTAACAAAATTCATTTTACATATTTGACTGATAGTTGATTTTGTGTGCTGTGTGTTTTTCTTTATCATATTTGATCTTTGGTCTCTGGTTGGCAAGTCAAAAGTCATTGAATGAGAGTGCTGCCCCCTAGCGACAATCTAAATACAGGCACATTACCTTTTTTTTGCAATAGGACCGGACTAAGTTCTTGTTCCATTCCCAGCCCACAGGCTGTAGTTTGGGGGCTTTTATATTACAGGACAGAGTCAGTCACGCTAGTGGGTTTTCTCATGAATATGTGGACTGAAAACAGCAGCGTGGCGTCTGTGTTGCTGCATAAAACTAGCACCTCTGTTGTGATGTGTGCATGTGTTTAGGGAGTTAGGATGTTGATTATACCGGTGCAGACGTCTTGCCTCCCCTCATTCCTGTTGCCTGTGATCTTAATGGCCTCCTCTCTTTTTAAAGCACTACCTGGCACGCCATCTCTCTCCTTTCCTCTCCCCATCTCTCTCTCTTGATTTCTCTCTGTCTCTCTCACTTACTCATACCCCTCTCTACCCTCTCCTTCTCTGTTCAGGATATTTAGAAGGACCTTTGTCAGGAAGTAGAGGCCCATGGGGTGTTGGGGCGGTAGAGACACAAAGCAAGACTAGTGGATCACCTTTCAGTATGTAGGTAAAACAGATGCACTTTTAACTTTTTTTAGACCGCAGGTACCAGAGACTTTTGGGTGAAGGAGTGCTGATAGAGTGGCTTTGTAATGAGTGTAATGAGAGGTATTTTATTGTGACTTTGATCATGTTTATGTAAACTTGAAATTTGAAAGTCAGTGCCTTTGAGAACCTTAAGTATAAATTATAATTTATGTGAGATGATCATTGCTTAAGGCATGGTTTTTTCAAACTGGTGCCGCAGGGGTGTGCTAGGGGGTCCACGAAAAATTTGAGTGAAAACAAAGCATGCACAAAAAAGATATCGATTATACACATTTACAATTATTTTATTCTATCGATAGCCCTGGTTTTTAAGGAAATTAATTTTCATTATTTTGAAGGGAAAAAAAGTCTTCATCTCTCTTTCGGTGTTATTGTGCACAATTTGTTCAAAAAAGTTTGTATTTGTGTAACTTGCAGAGTTTCTCCTTACCACTGTCAAAGCAAGCTCACTATTCTTTTTAAAAAAAAATATTTTGGAATATTTTTATATTAGATTACTGGGTATTTATTGTGCAAGTGCTGGGATTTTCACACACAACCATGTTTAGGGTTTCAGAGAATAGTCCAAAAAAAAGGTAGGAAAAAAAAAAAGAAGAAAATATCCAGTGAGCGGCAGTTCTGTTGTCGACAATGCCTTGGTGATGCCAGAGATCAGAGGAGAATGGCCAGACTGGTTGGAGAAAGGCAACAATAACACATATAACCACTCGTTACAACCGAGGAATGAAGAAGAGCATCTCTGAATTCTTAATATATTTTTTCTCCCACAATATATATGACAGTATGTTCTGTAGCTGGGGTCATCATATTTTGGGGTTCTTGGCTTCAAAAATTTTGAAAACACCTGCCTTAATCAATTTCATATTCTCTAATACTTCAGGTGCTCTATTGAAGAAGTACTTTAATAAATCCCAGTTCTCAGTGAGTCTCCACTGATAAGACACTTTAAGAAATGTCAGTAGATCAGTGTCACTGCAGCATCTTAGATTTATGTTAGCAAAGTACAGGAGATCGGTACTTCAACTGTAATCTTCTGTTAGAATAAAGACCAAGATTGAGAAAGACCCCTGTTATTGGGCTGTGTAGGGTTTCTCCAGCATTAAAGGTATGTGTGTTTCTGTGTTGAATAAATAAATGTTGTGTTCTGAGCTGTCAGATGTTTGTATGAATCAAAAGCAGCCCTGCACCAGCAGCTATTAATATGCAAACAGAGAAGACGGCTTAAGTTTAATTTATATAATATTCCCCAAAGAATCATTATTATTCTAGGGATCTTGCCAGCAACATTTGGCCTATAAAGAAATTAACTTTGTCTCCTTGTTAAGTACACCAATGCATCAAGCTATAATCTCTGCAATAGATGAATCATATTTCATATTATACAAGACGAATGTATTCATATTTCATATTTTTCTAATTTTTCCTGTCTGACCATCTGTATGTATTAAGTCTCAGTAAGATTAATCTCTTGATCCTATTGGAGTGGGAGGCAGGTGTTTTTCCTAATACATCTATGAGTAAATAAGGCCTAGTATCAGGACATAATCCCCTGCATTATTTTTTATATCTCACGCCAATGTCACAATTTCTATTGTGTGTGCATGTGTATGTGAACGGTGGGGGTAGCATATGCCCAGACATTTCCTAAGAGCATCATGTGAATATCATTTATTGCTTGGAATGTCTCCGGATCATAGTGCTAAATCATTTAAAAGCTCCTTCCCCTTGAAACGTTATCCGTCTTGACAGGAAAGTGTGCATACATGTACTGTATGTGTGCATGTGTAAGAAATGGGGGATCTGGAGGGAACTGTTTAAAGAGAGAATGCAAAGGTTAATGCAAATGTGACCTCTATATATTGCTATATAATACTTTGTGATTAGCAAATCAGCTTCTCATTCACAACATAAAGTGATCGAGCATCAGCATAAGTCTGGCATCAGTCAAATCTGTCTGGTCGCTTATATCTTGTGCATAAACTAATATAGTACGTATTCTCATTGCAGTGCGCAGCTCTCACAGATATACACATCTCTTTGGAGGCACTTTAGGCATACTGATTGGGATGGCCATTTGCAATATGAAAATGAATTCCTGAGCCCTCCAGTTGCCTTCATCTTTGACTGATCTCGGGTCAGCCCCCACAAGGCTCATGCACGCTGGGTAATTCATCCTCTGTATTATCTCAATAATGATAAATTTGTAGCCTTATGAGTAGAGATGTATCCGCTGATGGAGCTTTGGCTGTTATTTAAGAAGGGTTTTGGATCACTTTTGCCCTCTAATCCTACGGATAATGAGGGGGGCTGTCACCATCATAAAATTGTATTGTAATTGTTAAGAGCAATTTATGCAATTAAGCTTTTATTTTTTATATATATATAAAATATATATATATATATATATACATATATTTTTTATATATGTATTTGTAGTCATTGTAAGTCTTTGTTGGAATCTTTATAATATCCATTAAGGTTATCAAACCTCATTAGGAACAGTTGAACACTGTTATAGTTTGTGTCTGTGTTTAAGATTAGATCTGGCCTGTCAGGCTAATTGATGACTACTGGGTGCATTTCGGAAGCCAAGGGCACGGAAACTCATAGGGAAAGTCCCTTTTGTGTGTCTCTTGGGCTTCTCATTGAACACTGAAAGACTGGCAGGGACACTTCAACCCTGCATGAAGTGGCTGGGTTACACCCACCCTCCTTCCTTCCTCCCAGCATGCGTATGGCCTCCTTACCAGCAATAAGGTTAACACTTGTGTCTGGGGAGTGGCAGTGCCTGCTTTCAGTCTTGATACATGCTGAAATCCTATGTTTGTGTCTTTGTTTCTTTCTATCGCCTCTATCGTTTGGAAATCAGAGCAAAGACTGTAATCTACTTTTCTTTTTGTTCCTTGTAATACGTTTGTAATTATGAGCCTTTGGGGCCTTAATTTTCATACAGACTTCATGGTAAAGTGTTTGTTCAAACATATACAGTACAAGGCAAGCGCACACACTTTTGTGTGGATCATGACTCCCGGCTGGCATTCATTAAGGCTTGTAATTGATTGCACATGGTGGCTGAATATGTGATATGGGTATGTTCCTCACACGAAAGGTGCGGAGGGGAATTGCCTGGTCGTAGCATTGTTAGCCGTCTCCTGGGGGGACAGATTTCCTGTGCTTGCTTTGCACGCGTGGCATGCTGTTGGCCAAAGCGACGGGCCAGTGGTGAGGGAAATGCCACATACCAGAAGATAAAATCAAGACTGTTAAGGCATGGAAGAAATGGGCACCATCTACATAAGAGAATACGAGAAAGCTGTCGCTTGCTATCTACCCATAATTTTTCATACTTATAAAAAGAGTTTAAGCAAAAGGAGAAAACCAAAAACAATGGCTTTTCGGAGAGAGAGAGAGAGAGAGAGAGAGAGAGAGAGAGAGAGTGAGGCCGACAGATCAGCTAACTGCTCATACTGGACATGTGTATGCAATTACGCCATGATGTACACAAACTCTTTGTTGTCTGTGAGATGACGGATGGCTGCAAGTAATCGCCACATCTGAAATTTGATTTTCTAGAGTTCTTTTGAAACCAAATCTAATCTGTATGTCAACTGACTATCTAAAGATATCACCACTTTTACAGATATTTTTGGTGAAGTCATATTAGCTATGAATGTGATGGCTCTGCAGAAAACTTATCTTTAGTAATAAACCAAGAAATGACAATAATAGTAAAATGTAAAATCTTAGACTATTTTTTTGTTGTTGTTATAAAGAATAGAGTTTAATATTTACCTTTGTAATTTAAAAAGCCACAAATTTATAATTCATTCACACAATTTTTAATTTCCACAATTTATGGCCACATTAATTTGTTTCTCCACGTAACGCTCATGTAACCATTCCAGACTAGAATTTGGCATTATTGTGTCCTAAAAGCTGTCATGTCAAAAACCAGAATTATTATTATGTGTCTGTATAGTGGTGTCATGTAAATGTCATTGATTCTATGACAGTTGACCACTACAAAACAAACCTGCCTGTCAAACTCTGGAGTGTTACTTATAAACAACTGTTGCTCTGTGCAAATTGCTTTCATGATGTCACCGTGTTTTAAAATCTCTTTTTCATTTGTCCACAGGCATCTAGTAGTGCAATGGACAACTAAACTCAGTCATATTATGGTTTATGAGTCCTGGATTGGATAATTTTTTCAGATCAGCAAAAAAAAAAAAAAAAAAAAAAAAAAAAAAAAATATATATATATATATATATATATATATATATATATATATATATATATATATATATATATATATATATATATATATATAGATATATATATATATATATATATATATATATATATATATATATATAAAATTATCAAATTAAACATTATATACGTTTTAACCATAAATGCTCATCTTGAACTAGCTTTCTTCTCCTTCTCCTTCTCCTTCTCCTTCTTCTTCTCCTTCTTCTTCTCCTTCTTCTTCTCCTCCTCCTTCTCCTCCTCCTTCTCCTCCTTCTCCCCCTCCACAGGTCAAAGTTTGAACTGATTGTTATATACTTGGACTAGCATATTGTATATGACAATTTAGTTCAAGTGTCTACACTGCTGGAATTCTAATAGAGAAGAAGAAGAGAGCTAGTTCAAGATGAGCATTTATCGTTAAAATGTATAAAATTAATTTTTTTTTTTTTTAGAAAATGAGTGATGGTTTCTCTAGAAAAGACCCTTATTTCTCATCTGGGATAGTGTAGAACGCTTTGAAGTTGCAATGAAACTGTAATTTTGACCTTCAACCGTTTGGAGGCCATTAAAGACCACTATAAGGAGAAAAATCCTGGAATGTTTTCATCAAAAACCTTAATTTCTTTTCGACTGAAGGGGGAAGGACGTGGACATTTTGGATGACATGGGGGTGAGTAAATTATCAGGAAATTTTAATTTGAAAGTGAACTAATCCTTTACAGCTCACTTTAAATACTTTGATGCACAGCAAAAATCTAGCTTTTAACAATTAAACCTTATTAAAGACAAGTGAACAGTAAGTAATAAAATAAGAACAAAAACACAAATTACAAGCATAGATACAATATAACAAAGTTACAAAATAAAGTAAGGTCTAACAGTAGTATTCAGGTACAGAAATTATTCTCTGTTCGGTATGTGCTATGTTCAGGGAAAAAATGACTACTGTCAAATAAAAATAAAGAAAATAAGAACAAATCATCAAACTACAAACAACACAAATCAATACAATAGATCAAAGATTCAAATAAAATAGGGTTTCAGGTTTTTCAGGTATCTAACAGTAGTTTTTAGGTACGGAAAATGAATAAAATAATCAAATATAAAATAACATTGCATATTATTTTCACTGTAAAAATTAAATAAAGATTAATCATTATTTAGTTACAAAAGCTGTTCAGTCAAGAGCAGTGAGTGATCTATGTCATTTATTGTTTGATTAACATTAAAAACACAGCAGGAATATTGGTCTTTTTTCCCTCTAAGACATAACGCACGATCCAGTATATACTGTTACACATGCGTTGTCTTTTTTTGACTGTTACACGTTTACTCAAGACATGACCGACTATGTTTGTTAGGATACTTGCCAAGACAACATGTTGACATAATTTGTGTGTGACACTGTCCATTCAAACGCAAGTCTTGAAAGAGAACATGTTTTTTGCGCGCAAGTTATCTTTTGCGTCTTGCTGTTGAACATTTAAATTAGCAAGGCTTTAATGAGTTTCGTTTAAAGACAGATAGCAACGTGTGCTGTTCAGGTCTCACCTGCTCGTGCGACATCAGCACCCGGGTGATGACGGCGTAAATGACTGGTCATGTCCGAGCATAGGACACTTGCAGTGAACCAAGTTTACAAAGAGTGACAGTTTTGTCCATGCTTTTTGATCATCACTGTTGTAACGTTTTGGGAACCCGGAATGCGTATTCATCGACTGAAACATACATTATCCAAACTCTGTCTGTCTGTTTTACACGTTGCTATTTTCAACAAACCATACTAGCCTATAGATGTGTTGTCATTCGAGATGATCCGCGGTGCAAGCGCATGCCGAACCGTTATTGATTTTTTTTTTAAATTTTTTTTTTTTTTTTATACAGAGAACCATTGCACCCCTACTTGAAATCACATGAATGTGTAAATTGTCAAAAAAAAAAAGCATGTGCAAATGATAAACTTTCACTCTGTGATGGTTAAACTTAGCAATTAATGTGATCCATTGCAACCCTACAAGCATGACTAAAACTGTTTTGAAAAGTCTTTGCTTTTTTGTGCCTTAAAACACTGTTTATATGTGGATGGGAGGCCAATGTTGTATTGTGGATGGGGCCTAAATCATACTGTGAATGAGGCATTAAAAGTGTGTGCATAAACTCAATACTTAAAATCAAACCCAAATGAATATGTAAATGAAACTCGTGGATGTCTGTGTGCGTGGTGCATTCTTCATAGGTGAAAATGAAAAGTTTTCAGAACCTGTAACCTCTCTTCCCCTGCCAGTAATCTCCTCAGAACCCTGTAATCCTGGGCGCATGCAGATGCCGCGACGGGAATATTGCTGTTCATATTCTTAATCTGCTCTCAAATGCCTTTCTGTTCCCCTGACGAAGCGCCCCTGCTCGCTGTGTTCCATGGGGAATTAAGCGTACTACACAGGATTCATGCAGAAGTCGATATCCTGACTCACTCAAAAATCCAACCGAGAAAATCACAGGTCGTGGTGGAGCTTTAAGGAACACCCATGCTCACCCGCGGTCTCCGATGGTGTATTTCTTATAAACAGAGCTAATGAAAGTGTGGAGGTATAGAGGAAAGAAAGACAAGGAGAAAACTGAAAGCACTGGCATGATGAGTGCCTGCATTGGAAATCTAAGGAGGAGTAAAGCTGGTTTAAGTTGGCCTGGTTAAGCTGTGTGCCCGTTTCATGTGACAGAGAGAGACAAGCCTGCACACCTCATTGAGAGGCTGAATATTATGCATTAAAGCTTCTGTAGACAGGTAGACAGATAGAAAGACTGAAGCAGGCAACATGCAGGGCCTCATATCAATGGATAACCTATCACGACACAGCCTGCTGTAGAGCTTTGAGTCTGTTTGAGAACCTTTCCTTTAATCACCCTTATGATTCTCATGACTTATAATCATGCACGTTAATATGTTAACAACGTGTTATACTAACCTGATTCATATTCTTAATATGGATTATTTGTTTCTGAAAGCTTGTGAAAATGCTTTAAATTCATACTCATTCTTACACCTTAAAGTGCCCCTATTATGGATTTTTGAAAGTTTCCTTTCATGTAGTGTGTAACATTGCTCTAAGTGAATGAAAACATCCTGCAAAGTTTTAAATCTGAAAGTGCACCGTATATAAAGTTATTGTCTCTCAAAAGTAAGAGTCAACTCAGAGTCAGTTAAGAGTCGTTTGTAAAATGATTCCCAAGCCATTTCGTTGTGATGTCACAACGAAACATTAGCATATTGCACGCCCACTTATTCTGCATGCAGACGCCAGGGAAAATTAATTTTTTCAACAATATCACAGCAGTACATTCTTTTGTTGTGTTCCCATCAGTTTACTGAAGATTGCTTCTCAAACCTCGGGGAGTTTATGCAGGATTCACAAAATCTTTGGTCTTGAAATGAAGAGTTTTGTTCCAAAACGCGAACGAGTTTCTGCCAAAATCAGTATTGTATCTGGTCGGTATTGAAAAGTCCATTTTTAATTTTACGCAAAATGCGATATCCACCGTGTTATTCTATCATATTTTCTTCCTTTCTTTCCAAACGGCGACACACGCCAGTCTCCCTTCTCTTCGGAATGCGATACATCCGCTCAACCAATCACAGCGTGCCATTCCACGTGTTGTAAACAGGTAATGGCGGCATTTTGAATACTCCCGGCATCCTAGTTTTCCTTATCTATTTTGTATTTTGTGATCAACAAAAACAGGAAAAATGAATACTTTTGACGGCATTAACGAACTTGTTGAAACGTAAGCCATCAAAATCTAAAACGCTGGCTGTTGTTTGTTCCACAACAGCATCAAACTTCTGTCATGGTCCCCAAAACTGAATCATGAACAGTTTTTAAAAGCTGTTTGACCAAGAATGATTAATTCTCGAATCTGGAATTGCTAGTTTTGATTCTAAACTTCTGATAGAAAAAAAACCCAACAACATGATTGCCAAAATCTGCACTGTCAGGCAAGGATTTATCAGCTATATTTTACTTTGTCACACCAGTTTAGCGACGCCCCTGGGTAGTTTCAGTCAATTCCAATGTACTTGGCAAATGTGTTTATTTTAACCGTGCGGTGGCGCCAGATACTCTTTAATTGGTAATGACAAATGGAGACATAATTCATTTATAGCATTAATAAGATGGCCCGTTTAATTAATTTTTGGAGCAATTAATGTATTTTTAGTCTAGTGCCTGTATATAAGATTAGTTTTGACAAAGTTCAGAGTAGGGCTGGGCTATGTACCGAACGCTTTTGTTACGTGCATTTCTTCAGTAAAGCCGGTTCCCTGATTACCGCTAAATCGCCATCACCTGCTTTCAAATGAAGCGGCATTTAATAGACAGAGCCGTAGATCACTGATAAGACACGCAATATCGCGTTCAATATCGACGCCGATACATATCGATATTGAACGTGATATTGCGTGTCTTATCAGTGATCTACGGCTCTGTCTATTAAATGCCGCTTCATTTGAAAGCAGGTGATGGCGATTTAGCGGTAATCAGGGAACCGGCTTTACTGAAGAAATGCGCATGACAAAAGTATTCGATACATCGCCCAGCCCTAGTTCAGAGGCCGTCATAGATGTGAATCAACTTACTTTGTTGTGTATTTTCAATATGAAAAAATAACTTTTATATTGATTCAATGAATTAATTTCATTTTGAAAGAAAAAAAAAAAGTGTCATGGATTTCTTGCATTTTTTGGAAAAAAAAAAATTGGAACCAAACGCTTCAAATATGGACCAGTAACGTGGGAGTTTACAACATCCTCTGCATTTTTATTATTACAGTAGAGTGGAGCTCTATCTGTATTGTAATAGGATGTTATTATGCTAGTCCGTGCTAACTAGCTGAAGTATTCTCTCTGTAAACAGTAAACAATCATTTTCATGCAGAAAGCCTTTTTGCCTCTTTTGCCTTATATGTTGCTTATATGTTGTCCTATTGTTACAGAGCATCTACCCTCTAGTTTAAAGGTGCCCTAGAACTTTTTTTTAAAAGATGTAATATAAGTCTAAAGTGTCCCCTGAATGTGTCTGTGAAGTTCAGCTCAAAATAGCCCATAGATTTTTTTTTTAATTAATTTTTTTAACTGCCTATTTTTGGGAATCATTATAAATGAGCCGATTCAGGGCTACTGGCCCTTTAATTCTCGTGCTCCACGTCCACGGAGCTCGTGCTTGCCTTGAACAGTGCATAAAGTTTACACAGCTAATATAACCTTCAAATGGATCTTTACAAAGTGTTCGTCATGCATGCGGCATGCATGCATCGGATTTTGTGAGTATTGTATACTGTTATATTGTTTACATTTGATTCTGAATGAGTTTGATTGTGCTCCGTGGCTAATGGCTAATGTTACACTGTTGGAGAGGTTTATAAAGAATGAATTTGTGTTTATGCATTATACAGACTACTGCAAGTGTTTAAAAATGAAAATAGCAACGGCTCTTGTCTCCGTCAATACAGTAAGAAACGATGGTAACTTTAACCACATTTAACAGTACATTAGCAGCATGCTAACGAAACATTTAGAAAGACGATTTACAAATATCACTAAAAATATCATGATATCATGGATCATGTCAGTTATTATTGGTCCATCTGCCATTTTTCGCTATTGTTCTTGCTTGCTTACCTAGTCTGTTGATTCACCTGTGCAGATCCAGACGTTACTGGCTGCCCTTGTGTAATGCCTTTCATAATGTTGGGAACATGGGCTGGCATATGCAAATATTGGGGCGTACACCCTGAATGTTACGCAACAGTCGGTGTTATGTTGAGATTCGCCTGTTCTTCGGAGGTCTTCTAAACAAATTAGATTTATATAAGAAGGAGGAAACAATGGAGTTTGAGACTCACTGTATGTCATTTCCATGTACTGAACTCTTGTTATTTGACCAAGATAAATTACATTTTTCATTCGAGGGCACCTTTAAATAAATGGTACATTATAATTTCTAAACAAATAGGCCTATGTAATTTTATACCATGATGGTTCAATAAAGAATATTGAAGTTTTTTTTTTTGTTTTTTTTTTGTGGAAAATGTTCTCAACCAAAACCCACCTATAATTTATTTCAGTTTCTTTATTTTCTCTTATGCTCTTTTTATGGATTGAGCATGCTCTTGTGTAAATGCTGCCAGTCATTTGGCCCTGTGTGTGTGTTTGTGTGTATGTGTGTGTTTTGTCTCAGCAGGTGTGCGAGTGTGCCAGTGGAGTGTAAAATGTGGCAGTTGGATTGACACCCGAATGACAGATACCAGTGAAACTCACTCTCGCTTCAGACACCTGAGATTATTCTCAAGGAGCTGAAGCTATAAACAAAACATTATCAATGGCTGCACTCGTGGATTGCTATCCTTTTTTTTTTCTTTTGTGTTGCCATTTCTGCCCCACCCCCCGTTATTCAATAAAACATTGAAGAAGGCAAAAATGTAGTGAAGAGAAGATTTTTTTTTTTTTGTTGTGCCGTTTTGTGAAGAAACACTCCTTCAATTATAAATGTATTGAGAGAAGCCTGTTCAACTCACTGAGCGGAACTAGGGGGCGATGGTGTGTGATGGAAATTCATTCTTTTGAGACGACATGCTGTACATTTGCATGTGATGCTTTTGTCTGAAAGTGTGTGTTTGTGTTAATTCTTCTATCCAAAAAAAAAAAAAAGGCATCCCATGTCACAATCCTCAGCCCTGCAGAGTTAGTTCAGTGAACAGTGAATGAAATACGGATGGTGTTTTTTGTTTATATTGGATGCGTTTTTTTCCTTGCTGCTTCGAGCCACACTTCTGTGCATCCACTTAATTTTCTCCGTCCCAATTTCAACGCCTCCCACCGAAAATGCTGATTAGTCTTTTACTTTCTAGCCCCTTCTTCAGGTCACCTTGTAAGGAGGGTCGTCTGGTGGTTGGGTGAGTGGGGGGGGAGGGGACAGCCAAGTGCCACACACACTCCTTAAGACTTATGAGTGCATCATAACCTTGACCAAGACAATCTGTTCAACGACACTTAGCGAAGATTCCTCATGATGTGCCTCAGAGCCGCTGGGACTCGGCTCTTCTGTTCTTTCTGTGCGCTATCAGCTCAGCGCCAGATCGCCGTCCTTACCGTTCAGCAGCCATTTCTCCATTTGCAAGATAAATCTGGACTGCCGTGTCAAATCAATCACAACTGTCATTTCATCCACGTACACCACAGCACTAAATTGAAGGCTTTTTGCCCATATGCATTCCAAATAGTCATCAATTCTCAGCTGTACATTCATTGTTTGCTTTGACAGCTGCAATCAGGTAACGAATGATCAGGTAGTTTAATTTTGGTGTGGGTCGCCTCGGACGCTAGGCGGCAGTTGCTAGCGTCTTTTTTCTGTTACTGCAATTGTACGTCTCATGTCGTGTGCACTCCATCACAGAGGGAATGCTATTATATCACATTTTCCCTTTTTTTGCACGGTTGTCGTACACGTGTCGACATTGTCTGTTAGCAAGTGTCTGAAATGTATATCAGGGTAAATATTTGTGTCGTTAGGGACGTGGGTAAGAACAAACAAGTGTTCCTGTAGGCCTTTGGTGAGGGACCCTACAGGCTTACAGCATGTCTACGGTGTGAATACAGCATGAAACAGTCGTTCTGCTCTCAGGCCACGGTTCTGATCCCTGTCCTCCTCCTTGTTAGTCTGTAATAAACATGGCTTGTTCACTAAAAGATGACATGGAAAGGAAGATTTAGTCAGCAGCTGCGGGTTTTATTTTTTTATTATTCGAATGTGTTATTCCTTTTTGACATTGGATTAGGGATGTTAGTTTAAATAACATGTCTTTTCAGCCGATTGGGGTCACAGTGGACTACGTGTCAGACGTAATTTTTGGGATGTTGGGGAAAATTCCACAAATGTTGGCGATTTGGTAGTCGAAAAGATTTTTTCCTTCTATCAAACGTATTGTAAACAGCAGATAGCACAACATATTTTGTAAACACATCCTGACACTGGAAGATAATCCGCACCCATGTGACTCATTTACAAGTGCTGTCGGTTTTGCTAATGCAAAAACAAGGATCACTTTACTTTCACTGCCAGATTTTTGCCTCTCTCACTCTGTCTTTTTGACTCACCTTGCCAAATGTGCTATTGTGTTCTGCGGAGATGAGAAATGAGGGGCTTTCTGTGCTGCTGATACCTGTTATTTGATATCACTGCCTCTCAACAATTCATCCTAATGTGCTGTTTAAAGGATTTGTTGGCTCATAATGCATTGATATTAGTTTAAAATATTGCTACTTTGCAAAGCAGCGCAGATGGGCCAGGCTGATGCAGCAGGCGTGAGGGAACGGGCTGAAACGCTCAGATATGAGATGTATTAAATGCACGAGTGATTCTGATGCGTTTTACTGTAATTGATTCTTTTCAAAGGTGTCTTCTCACTTTTCACCACCTCGCTCGCTCTGCCAAACTCTCTCTCTCTCTCTTTTTTTTTTTCTCTCCCTCTCCCTCCCTCTTTCTATATCACACACACATTCTCTCTCGAGCATTTTTATGAAGCACTGGAGTGTAACAGTATTTAATATTATACATTTGCCCGTTTCTTTAGGTCTTGACTCCTAATGGCTAGTTAAAAATTCTGTAGTCATTTACTCCCCCTCATGTCATTTCAAACCTGTATAACTTTCTTTCTCCTGTAAAATACAAAGGAAGAAATTTTGAAAAATGTAATTTTGTATTTTTGTCTATGCAGTAACAGTCAATTGGGGTCTAGTGCTGGTTTGGTTTGTTTTTTTTAAAGAAGAAAGAAAGTTATACAGGCTTGGAATGACACGAGGTGGGAGTAAATAATTAAAGAATCTTCATTTACTGGCAGATTTATTATGAGTTATTGTATATCATGTGAATGATCTGGACAAATATTATTAACAAAAGAATCATGAGAGTAAGTGTAATTAGAGTAAGTTTTCCATCAGTCAGTGCTCCCTAAACTTTCCATCCCCTTACCCAAATACAATAATATTTCATTTTTATCTATGATGGTTTTCCCTCACCAGCTCGTTGTTAATTGTTTTTTTTTTTTTGGTGTCAGCGGCAGGGCAGAAGTGGGTGTTGACTATATAGTGTAACCATGTGAAATAAAAAAAAAGAAAAGAGAAAAATTTCCAGAGCCATTCACTGTATTCGTAAACAAGGCACAAGTTATTTTAGAAATGAGGTAATTAAGCAGCTCCAAAATGAACCCAGCCCCCGCTCTGAGCGCTGTCATTTGCATGCCTTTGAATATGCTGCTTGTCTCTAAGGGGGTTTCCTGCTGATGAGATTCTCAACGCCATGCCGTCTTTGTTTTAAACACCGCAAATAAGCAAACAAAAGCATCCTGAATGCCAGACTGCTCTCTTTCTTTCTCTCTTTCTTTTTCTCTTTGTAAATGACCTACAGCCCTGATCCTGCCCGAAAAGTACATTTCCCTGGTCAGGAAAAAAAAAAAAAAAACTTGGTCATGGTGATTAGAAAAGAAGAGACAGAGGAAAAACAAGAGAAGTTGAGTCACAGATCTTTTCTTTTGGTCTTAATTAGAAAGACCATACATCAGTGAGGCAGTGCCTCTATTCATCCAGCTGATTGGGGACATGGCAAATGAATGAGGGAATAAACAGGGTGTCAGCGGAGAGAGGGAGAGATGGATGACTTTTGGTCTGAAGAGAATGGAGAGGTACAGTTAACCCTGGCTCTGGGCCAAGGCCTGTAGTCTCCTTTCCTCTCACCTCACCCTTCGGGCCTAACTCAAGCTGACACACCCTGCCCCGGCTCCTGACCCTGCCTCCACTTCTATTTATTAGGAAATCAACACCCTTAAAGGGAAACACACACATACCTTCATCACTATGCATCGCTGTACCTTCGACTGCTGCCTCGTTTAGCAAAAGGGCGAGCGAAATAATAAAATAACCATTTACAAGGTATTTTAAAGACTGATTTAATTAATTTTTTGTGGACCTCTGCTGAATGTAATGCTCAGAGTTTAGATGAACGAGTGCAAGAGAATGTGCAGCACTTGTTGTGAAGATGTAATTATGAATTAGACACAGAGAAAACAGCTGCCGTATTTGAAGAGAGTCGATTAAAGGCCGATCTCACACAATGCTCCGTTAAATTCAACCTGGCTCCTTTCAGTACTAGAGCCGGCCAGGCTAATGGGTTCATTCAAGTGTTTCACCGCGAATGAAAGAACCAGTGAGTGAGAAAGAGAGCGAGAAAAGGAGGTGGAAAGATTGTGAGATCATTGTGAATTACAAACTATTAAAGGCCACAAAGGAGATATCATTTAAGATAACACTTAATTTTCTTTCTTTGAAAACTGGGTGCAAACTGGATGTAGGACCGAATGGTGTTGCATAGATAGATAAATAGTTCATTTTTCTTTGTAATTTTACAAAGATTAATGTTGGTTCTCCTTATCACCTTTCATTTATTTGTTTATCCACCCACTATTCAAGCAGACTTTAGCTTTCATTAGAAAATAGATAAATAAATAAATAAATGAGACTAAATTGGTTTTTCAATTACTGGAGTCAAGCCACACACTGGCTAAACAAAGATATTCAGGCAGGAACCAGCCAGACAAGCGGAGATTATACATTACCTTAGTATGTGATTTTAATAACTCACATTTTCTTTTATTGTTTTTCTATTTTCATTCTACTCCTTTCCGGAGCTTAGGCACGCACTAACTGTTTAATAGTCAGAGAAAGATGCATTTCTTTCCACAGTCAGTGTTAACAAAGACGTCCAGAATGAGGTCGGTGTGCTAGCTGCAATACTGAGAATCCTCAATCAGAAGACTTGAAATTGGATTCATAGTTCACTTCATGGAAAGCAGCAGAAAATATTAAATCATTTTCTTTATTGGATTAAATTAATTATGGAGAGACTGCATATTAGATATAGGCTAAAAGGGCTTTTAATGTGCTCAATAAGAGCCTTCAGCATTTCTTGGAATAGGCATAAATCTATCTCTACTGCTTATTACATTCTGTTCCCTTCCACTGCCTGCCTTTATTTAAAGTATTAGTCATTTTTTCAACACAATATATGCCCTTCAAATTCCTAATCTAGCTTCCGCTGTTCTCCAAACACAGACATATATAAGCAGGCGTACGTGCACACGCACATTTTTTCTTTGTTTACGTGTTTGGCTTTAAACTGAAGGTACAGTATGGGTTGTCACACTTGTCACTGACCATTCTTCATGTTAAATTGATGTTTCTTATCTATTTCTCGAGCAAAGCCGTTTCTTTTTTGTTTGCACTGACCATATCATCTTTTGATGTAGGACTTTATGAAGCTTGAAGTGAAAATCTCATACTTGGGGATTTGTCAATGATGTCATCGCAATTCGGTTGCTGAGAGATGATTGATGAGCATAACAATCTGTGCAGGTAATTAAAATGCCAGTCACACTTAACTAGCAAGAAGAAAAGGAGACAGAAGGATTTTAGCTGAAACAAAATCCAACCAGAGGGATTGACTCTTTCAAAGTTCACTATAATCATTAGAGAGATAGATGACACCTTGTGTCGATGTGTTATAAAGGAAGAGAAGGAAAAAGCAGTCTTTAGTTTCGGCTTCATCCTGTCTGATGTCGTCGTATCAAACTCTTGGTACGCACATTCTAGAGATGCTATAAAAAGAACTAATGCTCGGTTTTGGCCCTCGGCAGCAGCAAGTTTGATTCTTGCAGAGAGTGAACACAGAAAACATTTGTTGAAACGGAGGGAGGAAGAAGATACACTGACTAATTGATTCTCATTCTTTTTTACACTGTAGATACGCACAGACACACACGGAGACACGCACAATCACTATGAAAGTCAGATTAAGGTACTGGGGCAGGGCAGAATAAGGGCATTGATATAAATTTGTCATTTGGATATTCCCCATGGTGCTTTGCTTCTTAGTGCAACTAAATAACCTCTAAGCCCTCTGAGGTTAAGACCTAAACATGTTTAAGTTTTTGAGGCAATCAAGGCTTATTTTCTGAAATTTTCCTTCTGGAGAAGCAAATTTGAGAGGACATCTGTTCCGTTATGAATTTCACATAAATCTTAAGCTTTCCAATGCTTCAAATGAGGCTTCATTCAAGCCAAATGAATGAAACATGATGGTAAACCCCTCACGCGCTGGAGGTTGTCATGCAATATTGAGTTGCGTATAATCACTGTGTAATCTGTCTGTGTGCCAGGGGAGGGTGGAGTGAAATCCCCTTATACAACAATATCACGCCAAGATCACAAACTCTTTCTACTCTCTTCGGTAATGAAAAGCTGTGAGATTCTTCTGTGAATGTCAAGCCATTGCTCTTGGGCAGATGAAGACACAGAATTGAAAGTGTGATGTTTGGAGCACAGTTCCTCCATTTAGATGTTGTGATCATAATGTTTGTTTGTGGTTTTGTTTGAAGCAACTTTGCACATTTGTCTCTTGCCATTCTGACTGTGAAAACTTCATTGATGTGACTGGTGAAATTTAGGAGTATGTGTGTGTGTGTCACTGTTTTTGAGATTTTTGTGTGTTGGACAGGCTGCGTATTCATTTGTTTCAGACATGTATTATATATGTTTCTGGTGGTTTTACTCACTGGATTGGCACTGTAAAAAATGTCCTGTTAAATTTATAATAAAAAACAAACAAACTGGCAGCTGTAGTTGCCAGAAGAAAATGTGGTGACAATGTTTTAGATATTTCAGGAGAGATACTGGTGCCTGTATATCTAACAACTTATATAAGTTATTTCATTCAGTGATATAATGATTTATTTATGATTTATATGATTGATCACTTTTTTTGAAAATAGGCTCATTTTCCAACTCCCCTAGAGTTAAACAGTTGAGTTTTAACGTTTTCGAATCCATTCAGCCGATCTCCGGTTCTGCCGGTACCACTTTTAGCATAGCTTAGCATAGTTCATTGAATCTGATTAGACCGTTAGCATCGCGCTTAAAAATGACCAAAGATATTTTTCCTATTTAAAACTTGACTCTTCTGTAGTTAAATCGTGTACTCGTGTAAGACCAACGGAAAATAAAAAGTTGTGATTTTCTAGGCTGATATGGCTAGGAACTATACTCTCATTCAGGCGTAATAATCAAGGAACTTTGCTGCCGTTCCATGGCTGCAGCAGTGCAATGATATTCTCTTCTGCAAGAGCACGGAGAGATTCGTGAGCGCATAGGTGCAATTTGAGCGCGTAGGACACGTTTAAACACACAGGAAACAGTTTGAGCGTGCACACGCAATATTTGAGCGAGAGGAGAGGCAGTTCATAAGAGAGCACTGTATATTTGAGAGCGCGCGTCCAGGTTTGCGCGAGAACAAAGGAAATCCGCGCGCGAGCGGACAGATTTGACAGTAAAATAACGCCATAGAGTCATGCCTCCCTTTTCGCTCATAGAAAACCATAGAAAATCATTAGACCCCCGGCGTGCGATGGGTTTTGTGGGGGGTAATTGAGAATGAATGGGGGAAAGTCACGTGAGAGGAGGCAATGTCTCCATGTAATTGGATGTAATTGGTTATGATTGGATATGATTGGTTTGTGCGATAAATCCCGCCTCTTGTTGACGTGCGAGTTCCAAGCGTTAGTTTGACTAAACAAATGATGTAATCAATGGGAAGACTAATTTAAAAGTAGGTAAACAGATCACCCAGTTATATATCACCGCTTTATGTCACGTCAAAATCAAACTTGAAGTGGGCTGAAAGCATGATGACTGTTGGGGTTTTTAGTGCAATCAGCTTGGTGAAATTAAAAATACAATTTTTGTGTGTGACAGACAGTGTTTATGGAGCATGACTGATAATCCGAAATAGCCAAAGTTGACAATTAAAAAAAAAAAAATAAATACACAAATAAAATATATTTTTAAATTGTTATTGCCTTTAGTTATTATTTTGAAATGAATGTAGAAATGCTTAAAACACTAACTTGATGAGATTGACTTGGTTTTGATAAATAGAACATTTATTACAATACTGTATATATATATATATATAATATATATATAGTTACGGGTGGCTGGTAGAGAGATGAGGCAGATACGGATTTCCACGATAATAGACACTTTACTTCAAACAATGGCAATGAACAACAGACAGACACCTTAACAAAACAGAGAACGGACAAGGAGTGAAGGAAGTGAGTGCAATATATAGGAGTGCTAACAATAGAGTCCAGGTGCAGGTGATCCGTGATGATGAGGAACTGACGAGGGAAGTGTGTGCAGGTGAGGAGAACAGGAGGATTCTGGGAAATGGAGTCCAGGGAAACAAGGGATCTGTAACAGTACCTCCCCCTCCCGGTAGGCGCGTCCTCGCGCCGTAGATGTAACAACCGGGTGGGGGGCGGGCGCCCTGGAGACCTCAAACCGGAGCAGGGGGAGGAGTAGACTGGAGTGGAGGTCTCCAGGGCAAGTCCAAATACCATGGCGGGTCAGGAGCCGTGGGCAGCCATGGCGGGTCAGGGGCTGAAGGCAGCCATGGCGGGTCAGGTGCAGCGGGCAGCCATGGCGGGTCAGGTGCAGCGGGCAGACATGCAGCGGGCAGACATGGCGGGTCAGGTGCAGCGGGCAGACATGGCGGGTCAGGTGCAGCAGGCCGCCATGGCGGGTCAGGGACCGAAGGCTTCATGCCGTAGTGCCCAGGCGGCGCTGAAGGACCGGCGGGAGATGGCGGAACCAGCGGCTCCGCCGACCGAAGCGCAGCCGGTGCTCCAGAAGGCCGCAGTGTAAGACAGACGACATACAACAAAGTGAACACTGGGGAGAGTGAGGAGGCCAACTGGAGCTGAGGGACGGAGTGACGGAGCGAAGACGGAGGAGTGCAGTCCAGAAGTGAGGGCAGGCCGACGAAGGAACAAGGTGTGAACGGGGGCAGGATGGAGACTGGTGACACTGGTGGACTGCTGGACAACGGTGGAGCAGAGGGAGGTTGGAGCCAGGGTGTAGGTAATCGCCCAGGTCCGAGGTGGAGATCTGGGCGAGGGGGCTTGAGGTGAAGGTTCAGTGAAGACAGACATGGGAGGCGGGAGAGGGAGGCAGGGAGGGAAAACAGCCTTTACAAAGTTCATAATTGGAGCAGCTGGCTCGGCGGCGGAGACTGGCGCTGCTTGCT